>NC_059172.1:15134169-15468571 GCF_019923935.1 Bubalus bubalis | reverse complement strand
TTTAGACAGTGGTGTGTGCAGAAATATTAGAAGGATCAGGGATTTTTTTTTTTTTGTCTTATTTTTTAAGAAAAACAGGGAAGATCTCAGATGCCCTCATTGGAAAAGAAAAAAAGAGGAAGCTGAATGCTTTCTAAAGATCAGATGTACATCATAAGCTTTGAAATGTTTGCTGTCAAAGCTCTGATTTGCAGTATAAATAAAGCATTGTATATTTCTTTCTTGTTTTTCATTTTCATTTGAAATGGCTCTGTTTTCTACCATTTGCCAAATGTTAGCCTCTCCAAAATGTAGTGCTTGATAGTCTCTCAAAGGGAATTTCTTGCAGAATAATCCACTAACATTAATGCCAAGGGAAAAGTAATGCCCATGTCAAAACTATAGAGCAGAGTACAATTAAGTGAGACAGTCTCTATATTATAAAATGAGAAATAGATTTTTTTTCATTATTTTAAACCTTCTCTATCTCAAGGCAGGATTTATTAGTCACTCTTATTTTCTATGATGTCTACAAAAAGTCATGGATCAATGAGAAAACAGACATTGGCTTCTGTGTCATCGATTTTGTACATGTTAGTATTCTAAAATTTTCAAGGCTAATAGACTGTTCTTTGTTTTAAAAACAAAGAAATAAGGACATCACAATTTATACACATTTGGATTTTTCTCATAGAAGTAGACAAAAATCTCATAGATTTTTTAGAATCTCAAAAATATTATACACATACACTAGAAAATGTAGATCATGTAAGAAAGTGTGACAAGTCAGACAGTGGGTGTATAAGCATCAGTACATAGACATGTGCAAGAAATATTCTGTTTCTTTAGGTATTAGAAAGCAGGGCTTCCCAGGCGGAGCTAGTGGTCAAGAACCCACCTGAAAAATGCAGGAGGACTTAAGAGACTCGAGCTCACTTCCTGGATCAGGACCATCCCCTGGAGGCAGGCATGGTAACCCACTTCAGTATTCTTACCTGGAGAATCTCCTAGACAGAGAAGCCTGGCTGGCTACAGTCCACAGGGTTGCACAAAGTCAGACATGACTGAAGTGGCTTAGCACACACATCAGAAAACAACATCTAGCTCCACAGCTCAGCACAACAGTGGAAAACTTTACCTTTCTTCTGGATGGCACCACAATTTAGGGATCTTTTATACAGTGAGATCGAGGGTGGTTCTTGAAAACTGTAATTTGTCCATTCAAGTTAAACCACTGAGACAGTCATTAGCCCATGGGACAAGTCAGTTTACACCCAGCACTTTGTTGCTCGTTCTCTACAGTCACTGAACAAGGTAATTGTCTATATGGTTGCTTCCGGTCCTGTCTTATTGAGACTAGATGTCCTTCTCAGAGTCTCATCCATCACTGAAGGGCAATCAGCTAACAAGTCTTGCTGATACACCTACACTCTCCTCTCCACAAATTCTGATGCTTCAAATCTTCGAATGTCCTCTTCAGGTTGGGAAATTTTTTCTTCTCTCTTCTCCAGGCCTCTTCTCGATCTCCTCAGAAAACCTCTTCGTTGTTATTCTTCCACAGTAAACCTCTATGGTCTATTGACTTCCATTTCCAAATGTATAAATATATTATTGATTGTTTTCTTTCCAAACTAAGGAAAGGAGAGTGGACTTGTAATTATTTCTAAATTGACAACAGCAAAAATGTGAAAAAGTTAAATTTCCGTATTAAAATAGATGGATCATTCAGATCCTGCAACATCACCTACCTTATTTGTTCAATAAGAACATTTTATTTTCACTCCAGTTTTTACTGCCTCAGTTATGTCATGAAGTGGGAACTAGGTGAAGGAGGGACCTGCTTCGTGAATCCCATGGGCTCCTTTATGGTGGTAATAACTCCCGAGTAAAGTGGAGCTTGTCTCTGTGGCTGGTATAGTCCCCAGGCTCCTGGGGTCTTTTGCTATCCTGAGTTCTAGATGTCTTTTTTTGCCCTCACCTTCTAAAATATTGACTTCTCTGGGCAATTTCTCTCCCTCCATAGTATGGCTGCATTTCCCAGGGACCTAAAATTTTAGCACAAGCAGAATGTGCTATAGTTATGCACAGGGCCGTGTTATTTAAGAATTTGATTTGGGGCACATAATATGGGCTGGTTCCCCAAGTTTCTTGTTGCAGCCTTTTCTTCCTTGAAATTCCTTTCTTCTTTCAAACTCTGGGACACACAAGCCAGGATGGCATCCCTGCTTATGCTTGGTCATATAAAGATGAATAGTGGGCAGCTGTTATCCCTGTTCAGCTTCCTTCAGGTTAGTGAGACTTCCTGTTCTCTCCACTTGACAGAGTTCAACTGTCAGATGACAGACAACACCCATATTGCCAGCAAAATTTAGGCTGTCATGATCTACTGACCTCTCATGAAACCTGAGCAATTCCCCTCTCTGTCCTTTCTCTGCTTCCCAAATTCTCAAGTTTTCAATGTCTTCTGCATTGGTACTTGTTTTTCTCTTCAGGGAGATCATTGTGAATGCTCTACCATCAATGTAAAAAATATGTTGGCACTTATTACTAGTGTAAAAATAGTAGCTGTCAATGGGTAAACACAATAAACACTTGGTTATGTCCTTCTAGTATTTATATATTTTACATAACTCAGATGAATTTTCTAAAAATGTATGTATAATTTTGTGTTTATCACTTAAGAGTGTAACAGAAGTTTCAAACTAAGAACCTGAGTTTTAAAGGAATATGGTTAGCATAGTATTTTAAAAGTTAAAATAGTTTCTGATATTTAAATTAATAGGGAAGTTTCCAGATACGTGTATTTTCTTGAAGAAAAAAAAAAAAAAAAACTAGCAATACTGGATCAGAATTCAATTCTTGCATTAACTGACAATAGTAATGTAAGGACCGCAGCCCCTTCTGGTTGGAGTGCATTCTGTGAGTTCCCTGGTTTACCCCAGTCTCCACTGGTGATTTCCACTGACTTAAAATTTATCATCCTGTCCCATAGAGTTGTGTCTGTGATTTCTGTTATTCATAGGTTTTTATAAAATGAAATATCCTCATGGCAATAATGTATAATGTACAATAATGTCTGAGACCAATCTATATATAAAGCTGTAGTTCTCATGTGGTTTGGGGAAATTGCCTTGCTAGGGAACATCTGACCATGCTGGAGCATTGTTGTCTGTACACTGTGGGGGGGATTGGTGGATGATTATATTAGAATCTTGTGGTAGAAACCAAGGATGCTGCTGAACAATCTACAAAGTATGAGACAGCCCCCAGAACAAGGAATACTTCAGCTCAAACAACAATCATACTTATGTGAGAAAATTCTTTATGTGGATGGTATATATAGTGATTAATTCTCAAATAATAAAGCAGATTTCTATAAAGGAGATCAAAGCATATGGGCAGATTTTATGTAATTGCTGGCCACTGCCAAATTTCTCTCAAGAAAGGCTTTTCCAATAGATGCTGTTTTAATTTCTTATTTACTTATCTAATGATAAAATTCATAAATAAACACAAGATAGAGTATGATAGAATTTGAGGAAAAAAAATCCTGGAAAAGTAATCTTGCTTTGATGTAATTCTGAGCTCAAGAATGTCTTTGAAGTAGAAAATTTTCCTGTATCTTCTTCGCAGTGTTGAGGACACACCTCAAGTTCAATAAATATTTATTCATGATAAGTTGAGAAGTTATGATGTATTTTTAAAAATAAGATCAAAATAAGTAAATAATTTCCCTTTCTTTCTTTTTTTTAAACTTCATCCCCCTTAAAAAATATTGTAATATTTTCCTCTAATGATGAAGTTCTAGATTCAGGATTTGAACAGAGATAAAATTTCAAGAATATTTCATTTATACAGATAAGGAAATTTAGGGCTAGAGAGAGCTGTTTCAGTTTGACCCATGATTATAGCCCAAATTCTGATGTGGATACAAATGAACTCAAATAAAATCAAATGGAGTGAAGTGTATGCCACTGTAGGGGACTTTGGGTGCAACAACAGTCGGGGAAATCAGAAAGCAAGCAGAATAAGGAGGAGCTCCAGTACTTTGGCCACCTCATGTGAAGAGTTGACTCATTGGAAAAGACTCTGTTGCTGGGAGGGATTGGGGGTAGGAGGAGAAGGGGACGACAGAGGAGGAGAAGGGGACGACAGAGGATGAGATGGCTGGATGACATCACCGACTCGATGGACGTGAGTCTGAGTGAACTCCAGGAGTTGGTGATGGACAGGGAAGCCTGGTGTGCTGCCATTCATGGGGTCGCAAAGAGTCGGACATGACTGAGTGACTGAACTGAACTGAACTGAGAGAAGAGGGGTGAGGAGGGGCATTGTATTGCACGCTGAGGCCAAAGAGGTTGAGGAGGTTGGGTCTGGGGAAGGGAGTAGGGTTAGAAAGGCACCGTATGCAGTTGTGGCCTAATGGTTGTTGTGGTTCGGTGCCATGTGCCATAGGCTGAAGCAGGGGGACAGATACTGTGCACGGGCATGATAGCAGCTGTCTGGCTGAGTAAGGCAGTGTGCTCAGGGTTGGGGGCATATATATTTGAGTGAGTGGCAGTGGCAGCAGCAATCCAGCATCATGTGATCATAGGTGTAGAATGTTGGAGCTTGAGCAGGTATAGAGGGCTCACCTCTGGTGATGGAGATGGTAGATGGTCAGAAGGTCACAGGGGTGGCAAATTATTTCCATGTATGTGGAAAATCAAATAGGTAAATATACTAAAGATAATGTTGTGTTTAGTCTCAAAGTCTTGTTTGACTCTTTTGTAACCCCATGGATCCTCTGTCCTCTGTCTCCTGTGTCTTTGTAGCCTACCAGGCTCTTCTGTCCATGGGATTTCCCAAGCAAGAATACTGGAGCAGGTTGACATTTCTTTCTTCAGGGTATCTTCTCAACCCAGAGATCAAACCTGTTTCTCCTGCACTGGCAGATGGATTCTTTACCACTGAGCCACCAGGGAAGCCCACTAAGAATAATAGAAGCCAATTTTCTTCCTGCCATGAAAAGAAGTTGCAAATATGCAAAGGGAGAAAATTACAATGAATCCTGTATAGAAGATTGAAATAGAAAGTATATACTTTGGCCACCTCATGCAAAGAGTTGACTCATTGGAAAAGACCCTAATGCTGGGAGGGATTGAGGGCAGGAGAAGAAGGGGACGACAAAGGATGAGATGGCTGGATGGCATCACTGACTCGATGGACATGAGTTTGAGTGAACTCCAGGAGTTGGTGATGGACAGGGAGGCCTGGCGTGCTGCGATTCATGGGCTCACAAAGAGTCGGACATGACTGAGTGACTGAACTGAACTGAATTAAATGTTCAAAATTTGTAGTATATATGAATAGATATTAAAATTAATTCTGATGTACATGTGTAAGTGTCTGTTTTCTGAAAGAGTTTTTTCCTTGGAGTAAAATATCATTACAAAAATGGAAAAAATAATTAAAGTTATGATCAGATTTCGACAATTATCAAAGTAATAACTAATTTAGACATGTAATTTCAATGAATGCCAAAAGAAGCATATGGAAGTTTGATAAGCTATTGGATATTTACCTAGTCATAAAACATTTCCCCATAAAATGTCTACTAATTATAATAGCAAAAAGTGTAATTTTTAAAGGAGAAGCACTGAAAGCATTTCTTATTTAAATAATCAAAGTTAATATGGGAAAAAACAAAATGGAATTTGGTGTAAATTAAAATTACAATGTATGCCACATAGTAAAATACAGTGTTGCTTGTTTGAATATCATCATGAAGAAACATTAGACAAACCAGAGATGTTCTACAAAATAACTGGTCTAAAATTCTTAAAATACTATCAATCCTGAAAACCAAGGGAAGGTTAGGTGTTTCAGATTGAAATAGAGCAAAAGAATATGAGAACTAAATGTGACACATTTTGGAATAGGTTATTTTGTTATAATAGATATTATTGGGTAAACGAATTAATTCTATGAATTATTTGATAGGTTTAGTTTTAGTATATTGAATGTACATTGTAATTATATAAGAGATAGTCTTGATACTATAGCATCATGATTGCTACATATATTCAGATAGTTCAGGACAAATAATAATTTTATTTCACTGCAACTTTTTTGTAGGTTTGAAGCTATTTCAAAATATACACAAAATATTTACATTTAAAATAAAATTTAGATTTTTTTCAATATATTATGCTAAAAATAGAAATGTAACTGACAGAAATACCTTTTATGATTATCTTCGTTCACTTACTAGTGTGCATTTAAGTTTTCTTGATACCTTTCCATGGCTTGATAGCTAATTTCTTTTTAGTCTTGAATAATGTTTTGTCTGGATGTACCACAATTTATTTATCCATTCACCTACTGAAAGACACCTTGGTTATTTCCAAGTTTGGGCAACTGTGAATAAAGCCGTTATGATCATCCATGTGTGGATTTTGTGTGGGCGTTTTTTTACTACTTTGGATAAATACCAATGAGCACAATTGCTGGATCATATACTAATGGTATCTCTGTAGGAAACTGCACTGCTGTCCTCCAGGGTGGCTGTACCATTTTGCTTTTTCACCAGCATTGAATGAGAGTTCCTCTGCTCCACATTTTTTTCAGCATTTGGTATTGTGTTTTCTAGATTTTAACTATTCTAATAGGTGTGTAATGGTATCTCATTGTATTTACTGTTTTAAAAAAACAAAATAGACAAAGTAACATAAATGATGTACAATGGTACCAAGGAAAAACAAAATCAAAAGTGATTAATCATAAATGTGAAAACATATAGTGTTTAAAATAAATAAATCTCACACTGTAGTAAAGTAATGCTCAAAATTCTCCAAGCCAGGCTTCAACAATACATGAACCATGAACTTTCACATGTTCAATCTGGTTTTAGAAAAGGCAGAGGAACCAGAGATCAAATTGCCAACAACCGCCGGATCATCGAAAAAGCAAGAGAGTTCCAGAAAAACATCTATTTCTGCTTTATCAACTATACCAAAGACTTTGACCGTGTGGATCACAATAAACTGTGGAAAATTCTGAAAGAGGTGGGGATACCAGACCACCTGGCCTGCCTCTTGAGAAATCTGTATGCAGGTCAGGAAGCAACAGTTAGAACTGGATATGGAACAACAGACTGGTTCCAAATAGGAAAAGGAGTACATCAAGGCTGTATATTGTCACCCTGCTTATATAACTTATATGCAGAGTACATCATGAGAAATGCTGGGCTGGATGAAGCACAAGCTGGAATCAAGATTGCTGGAAGAACTATCAGTTAACCTCAGATACACAGATGACACCACCCTTATGGCAGAAAGTGAAGAAGAACTAAAGAGTCTCTTGATGAAAGTGAAAGGGGAGACTGAAAGAGTTGGCTTAAAGCTCAACATTAAGAAAACAAAGATCATGGCATCTGGTCCCATCACTTCATGGCAAATAGATGGGAAAACAATGGAAACAGTGGCAGACTTTATTTTCTTGGGCTCCCAAATCACTGCAGATGGTGACTGCAGCCATGAAACTAAAAGATGCTTACTCCTTGGAAGGAAAGTTATGACTAAACTAGACAGAATATTTAAAAGCAGAGATATTACTTTATCCACAAAGGTCCATCTTGTCAAGGCTATGGTTTTTCTGGTAGTCATGTATGGATGTAAGAGTTGGACTATAAAGAAAGCTGAGTGCCAAAGAATTGAGCTTTTGACTGTGGTGTTGGACTGAGACTCTTGGACTACAAGGAGATCCAACCAGTTCATCCTGGAGGAAATCAGTCCTGAATGCTCATTGAAAGGACTGATGCTGAAGCTGAAACTCCAATACTTTGGCCACTTGATGCGAAAAGCTGACTCATGGGAAAAGATCCTGATGCTGGGAAAGATTGAAGGCAGGAGGAGAAGGGAACGACAGAGGATGAGATGGTTGGATGGCATCACTGACTCAATGGACATGAGTTTGAGTAAACTGGGAGTTGGTGAGGGACCAGAGGCCTGGTGTGCTGCAGTCCATGGGGTCACAAAGAGTCGGACACAAGTGAGTGACTGAACTGAAATGAATAATGTCTTAAAGAGACGCTAGTCATAGGTTTAATTTTCTTTTTAACCAAAATACATAAAAATGCTTAATAATTAGTGAATAAGATATAATATTTAGACACAAATGTGTATGTAATAATCATGCTTAAAAAAAAAAAAAGGATGGATCCTCGCCATAAATTTGGTTCAGATATTGAGAAAAGAAAATGAAGTCGCTCAGTCATGTCTGACTGTTTGAAACCCCATGGACTGTAGCCCACTTGGCTCCTCCATCCATGATTGAGACTATTGTTAAATAATTAGAAGCAGTAACTCTCCATTGAACTCTATCAGTGTGATGGTGATGAATCCTTCTATAAAGTAGATGAACTCACAGCCCTTGACTCACTTGATCCTAAAAGGTTCCCAAGTGGTCAATGGGTTTGGAAGAAGCTGACCCTATCCAGGACCATGGCATCTACCCAGGGACTAAGAATAAGCAAGGTTTCTCCCTTTTGCAAGTGGGATATACCACAGGGCTTATCTTCCACTACATCTTTAGCAAGGAAATCTTGGTAGCATTGATGGATCTGTGGTTACTGCTTTCATGACCCAAAGAACAATAGGCTGGGTACAGAGTGCCACAGGTTCATAACCCATGAGAGCCTATTTCAGGAGAATCTACTTATGTGTTTAGCAATTGCTGCATTTACTGTGTATGGCACAGGGCTGAGGATGACGGTTTCTTGTATCAGAAGTCAGTGGGAAACTTATGGTCCTCATAGATTGTCTAGAGATTCCAGGAAGCATGAGAGGATGTTGCTAAAGCATCTACAGACAGCAATATCTAGGGTTATTAATGGAATGCATCTTGTATTACAATTTAGTCAGATTCTAGAGACTTTAGTTGGAGGAAGACCCATTTAAAATGAGTCAACAGTTCAAATAGGCTAAAGTCAAATTCACTAATGAGAAATATGTCACCTCTCAAAACAGAATTGTCTAAAAGAAGTTGTGGATGCTGAGTCAGTAGATAATCAGTGCTGTTTCTTAGCAGTGTTGGGGTGCAGCCCTCAGTTTACCAGAAAATTTCCAGAAATCTAACCACGGTCTTGGGGTCTTGTAGTATGTATACAGCAATGGCTTGTCTTCTTTCTATGAGCTCCTTTGTCAGTATTTTTTGGTTTCTGATTGAATGACAGTAATTTCAATAATATTGTCTAGGGAGGTCTTAATGGGTAAAAACATAGAATTAATGTTGCTGCTGCTACTGCTAAGTCTCTTCAGTTGTGTCCGACTCTGTGCGACCCCATAGACGGCAGCCCACCAGGCTCCCCCATCCCTGGGATTCTCCAGGCAAGAACACTGGAGTGGGTTGCCATTTCCTTCTCCAATGCATGAAAGTGAAAAGTGAAAGTGAAGCTGCTCAGTCGTGTCTAACTCTTAGCGGCCCCATGGACTGCAGCCCACCAGGTTCCTCCATCCGTGGGATTTTCCAGGCAAGAGTACTGGAGTGGGGTGCCATTGCCTTCTCCATTTAATGTTGTTAAAATGTACTAATTAGCAACCTTCATGGTCTTAATTCATCTTGTCAAATTACAGTTATAAAATTGGAGTTCCACTAAATGTTTCTTAAATTTTCAAAATTTTCAAAAATTTTCAAAATTTTCTACTGATTTCACAAATTATAAGACTCAAATTATCTTTAACCTAATCATATTCAGAAAAATAAGTACTAATTTGTTCTTTTTTAACTTACACTCACGAAGTTTCCCCGGTGGCTCAGAGGTTAAAGCATCTGCCTCCAATGCGGGAGACCCGGGTTTGATCCCTGGGTCAGGAAGATCCCCTGGAGAAGAAATGGTAACCCACTACAGTATTCTTGCCTGGAGAATGCCATGGACAGAGGAGCCTAGCAGGCTACAGTCCACGGGGTCGCAAAGAGTCGGACACAACTAAGCGACTTCACTTCATGAAGCTCAGTCTCAGTTCCAGGACTGGTGACACATTACATATAACCAAGAGGATAGAAAATGATTTTTTTACTTACACAGTGGAGGGTTTCTGGGGAGAACAAAGCAGGTTTCCAAAGATGGGCCAAAACTGACTTGAGAGAACAGGGAAAGGAGGCTGACTTGGAGCCTTAATTGTGCCTTGTGGGTGGAGATCCTGATTTTCACATAAACAGGGACTTGAAGTTTGAATCTTCTGCTAGTGCCAAAGTGGGGAGCATCAGGCTTTCTTGCCAGCTTGCCTACATGTAGGACAGAAAGATAAAGAGTGATAAGGCTAAAAACTGTGAGTGGTCAATCAAAACATGGAGTTAGCTCTTTAATAGAATATAATTAATTTCTTACTTAATACATTCTTTTAGAATATACTTCATACTTTTTGTTGTGAATTTATTGTATCACAAGAACAATACAATGAGTTAATTCTAAGATTATAGTGAAAAGCAGTGTTCTCTGAACCATTTGGAATCAGATCAGATCAGATCACTCAGTCGTGTCCAACTCTTTGCCACCCCATGAGTCCCAGCACGCCAGGCCTCCCTGTCCATCACCAACTCCCGGAGTTTACTGAGACTCAAGTCCATCAAGTCAGTGATGCCATCCAGCCATCTCATCCTCTGTTGTCCCCTTCTCCTCCTGCCCCCAATCCCTCCCAGCATCAGAGTCTTTTCCAATGAGTCAACTCTTCCCATGAGGTGGCCAAAGTATTGGAGTTTCAGCCTTAGCATCATTCCTTCCAAAGAAATCCCAGGGCTGATCTCCTTCAGAATGGACTGGTTGGATCTCCTTGCAGTTCAAGGGACTCTCAAGAGTCTTCTCCAACACCACAGTTTAAAAGCATCAATTCTTTGGTGTTCAGCCTTCTTCATAGTCCAATTCTCACATCCATACATGACCACAGGAAAAACCATAGCCTTGACTAGATGAACCTTTGTTGGCAAAGTAATGTCTCTGCTTTTGAATATGCTATCTAGGTTGGTCATAACTTTCCTTCCAAGGAATAAGCGTCTTTTAATTTCATGGCTACAGTCACCATCTGTAGTGATTTTGGAGCCCCGAAAAATAAATTCTGACACTGTTTCCACTGTTTCCCCATCTATTTCCCATGAAGTGATGGGACCAGATGCCATGATCTTCGTTTTCTGAATGTTGAGCTTTAAGCCAACTTTGTCACTCTCCACTTTCACTTTCATCAAGAGGCTTTTGAGTTCCTCTTCACTTTCTGCCATAAGGGTGGTGTCATCTGCATATCTGAGGTTATTGATATTTCTCCCGGCAATCTTGATTCCAGCTTGTGTTTCTTCCAATCCAGCGTTTCTTATGATGTACTCTGCATATAAGTTAAATAAGCAGGGTGACAATATACAGCCTTGACGTACTCCTTTTCCTATTTGGAACCAGTCTGTTGTTCCTTGTCCAGTTCTAACTGTTGCTTCCTGACCTGCATACAAATTTCTCAAGAGGCAGGTCAGGTGGTCTAGTATTCCCATCTCTTTCAGAATTTTCCACAGTTTATTGTGATCCACACAGTCAAAGGCTTTGGCATATTCAGTAAAGCAGAAATAGATGTTTTTCTGGAACTCCCTTGCTGTTTCCATGATCCAGCGTTTGTTGGCCATTTGATCTCTGGTTCCTCTGCCTTTTCTAAAACCAGCTTGAACATCAGGAAGTTCACAGTTCACATATTGGTGAAGCCTGGCTTGGAGAATTTTGAGCATTACTTTACTAGCATGTGAGATGAGTGCAAATGTGAGGTAGTTTAAGCATTCTTTGGCAAGAAGTGTGTTCGACAAAAGCATCAAGACTCCTGCCTGAATATATTGACAAGCACTTTGTGAAACAGTCACCGAATTTGTTCTTTGGGGGAAAAAATAAATAAATAAATAAACCCCAGGGGCCATTTTCTCACTATAAAATGCCATTTGGAATAAACTCCTAATTTTATAGTAAGAAAATGGCCCCTGGGGGTTATTTTTTTTTTCCCCAAAGAACAAATTCAGTCACTGTTTCTCAGAGTGCTTGTCAATATATTCAGGCAGCAGTCTTGATGCTTTTGTCGAACACACTTCTTGCTCTCAGATACTTAGCAGTGTAATAGAGGAGACAGACCACAAATAGAACAAAATAAGTTCCAACAGAAAGAGATATAAGAAATTCACATACACATGCTATTTGAGCAAAGAGAGAATTCTGTGTAAGCAAACATTTTCAAGATGTGCTTCACAAAGAAGGGCATGCATAGAAGGTGACTCATAATATACAGCCCTTTGAGTCAAGAGTTCTACCTTTGGTAGTGGATCCATTACATATAAATAGTCATTCATCCTCAATATGAGAGAAAGGAAGAGATAGTGAATTATTTCTCAGGCACACAATTATATGAGAAACAACAAATTACTGTCAGTCTACTCACTTTCTTAATTTAATGAAGTGTATGTTTATTTTCTTATATTTGTATAGTGAATATATTAAATTTAATGTAATTTAAAATTTAAAAATGATATTTGTATGTTTCTGTGTACAAGAATTTAAATGTTCAACTAAAGAAAAAATTTTATCTGATCCATGCATGCGTGCTCAGTCGCTTCAGTCATGTCTGACTCTTTGCAACCCTCTGGACTGTGGCCCACCAGATTCCTCTGTCCATGGGATTCTCCAGTAAGAATACTGGAGTGAGTTTCACTGCCCTCTTCCAGGGGATCTTCCCAACCCAGAGACTGAAGCCAAGTTTCCTGTGACTCCTGCATTGCAGGTGAATTCTTTGCCTCTGTGTCACGAGGGAAACCCCATTTGATCCATAAACAAGCAAAACATTCATAAAGCCATTAAAGAAGTTGAATTTATTTTTTTGCCCATGGGATTTCAGTCTGAAATCATGAGCTAACCCCACTAACTCCTGCCAAGTTATTGAGAAAAAGTTCTCAATGTTACAGTTTTATCACCTCTCTTTCCGCATTTTTCTTTGTTAATTAATTCACTCATCAAACAATGATAATAACAGGTATAGAAATTAAGTCAAAGACTTTGTATGTACATGGTAATGTACTACAAAGTGAAAATAAATGGAAGAAGAAGACATAATAATCCCCTTCTAATGAAATTTCTATAGCATACAAAGATAAAAAATCTCATGAAGATATACAAAGAAGCAAAATAAAAGTTATAAACTCAAATCAGTACTTTAATATTCTAATTAAAACTAAAATTGTTTGAAGTTTTTCAGTTCTATACTTATAATTTATGAAATAAAATTTCTAACCACAAATAAGGAATACCTTATTTTTTAATCCAAAAGAAAATTTTCAGAGTCAAACTATCAACTCAGTTAACTGTAAGTCAATTACCTTTTCCTCAATAAGGATTTTCTAAGCACACCCTCATCTATCCCAGCACATTTTTTCTCCAGACTGAATGTGTGTGTACTCCAGCATGCAACCAGGGGAGGGAGTTATTGTAGAAATTTATGTTATCTATGGCTCAGTAAAAAAATAAAATAAAACATCAAAATTTATTGGCTTAAAATATACCTTCATTATCTCACATTTTCTATGGGTTTGGAATACAGGTATCCCTTACTTGGTGCATAGTGCTTAAGTCTCCATTGAAATTATGATCAGTTTGTTGGCTAGGATGTTAGTCATCTCAGGACTCAACTGGGGATAAAAAATATGCTTCCAAGCTCCTTCACATGTTTGTTGGCAAACGTTAGAAGATCTGCTTCCAAACTCATTAACTTCATGTTTTCACAGGGCTGTCTCACAGCATGGCAGCTGGTTTCCGGTAGAGTCAGTGATCCAAGAGAGAGTGAGATAGTGGCCAAAAAGGAAGTCACAAGTCTTTTTATAGCCTTACCTCAGAAGTTGCATCCTTTTACATGTCCCATATTCTGTTCATCAGAAGTAAGTCAGTAGGTCCAACCCATGTTCAAGAGAGGGGACCTATGTATGTACTTAAATGCAAAGAGGTGGGAAACATTCAGGGTTTTATATAGACTGTTTATTGCAATCTTCCCTCTGACCACTAGTGATTCACATCCAACCTGCACGCAACATACACTCACTTCCTCCTAAGTTCTCCAAAGTCTCAAATCACTGTAGCATCAACTCAAACTCTAGAATCCCATTTTCTAAATCAGGTCTAGCTGTGGAGGAGGTCCCTTGGTAATAGTTCCTCACATACAGGTCCTCATGTTAAATCACACTTTAAATGTGTATCTGAGATAATAAACAACAATTATTGACTCCATGAACACCCAGTCTTCAGTGGTCAAATGGCACAGGATAAATATTATAGATATCCTGTTCAAAAGGAGTTAAATAGAACAGTCTTGAGAGTGCCTAAGATTCGATGGGGAATATCAGACCACCTCACCTGTCTCCTGAGAAACCTGTATGCGGGTCAGGAAGCAACACTTAGAACCTTAATGGAACAACTGGTTCAAAACTGGGAAAGGAGTATGTCAAGGGTGTATATTGTCACCCTATTTATATAACATATGTGCAGAGTAGATCATGTGAAATGCTAGGCTGGATGAATCACAAGCTGGAATCAAGATTGCAAGCAGAAACATCAGCAACCCCAGATATGCAGATGGTACCACCCTAATTGAAAGAGGAGAGTGAAAAAGCTGACTTAAAACTCAACATCCAAAAACACTGAGATCGTGGCATCTGGTCCCATCACTTCCTGCAAATTGAGGGGGGAAAAGTAGCAGTGACAGATTTTACTTTCTTAGGCTCCAAAATCACTGCAGATGGTGACTACAGCTATGAATTTAGAAGACTCTTGCTCCTTGCAAGAAAAGCTATGTCAAATCAAGACAACATATTAAAAAGCAAAGATAACTCTTTGCCAACAAAGGTCTGTAGAGTCAAAACTATGGTTTTTCCAGTAGTCACGAATGGATATGAGAGTTGGGACCACAAATAAGCCTGAGCACCAAAAAATAGATGCTTTCAAATCATGGTGCTAGAAAAGACTTTTGAGAGTCCCTTGGACTGCAAGGTGACTAAACCAGTCTGCCCTAAAGGAAATCAACTCTGAACATTCTTTGAAAGTACTGATGCTGAGGGTTTCCCTGGTGGCTCAGTGATAAAAGAATCTGCCTACAGTGCAGGAGACATAGGAGACGTGAGTTCAATCCCTGGGTCAGGAAGATTCCCTGGAGGAGGACATGGCAACCCACTCCAGTATTCTTTCCAGGAAAATCCTATGGAAAGAAGAGCCTTGTAGACTACAGTACATGGGGTCCCAAAGAATCAGAAGTGACTGAAGTGACTGAGCACACACAGACTGATGCTGAAACTGAAGCTCAAGTACTTTGGCTGCTTGATATGAATAGCCAACTCATTGGAAAAGACCCTGATGCTGGGAAACATTGAAGAAAAAGGAGAAGTGGGTAGCAGAGGATGAGATGTTTAGATAGCATCACCAACTCAATGGACATGAATCTGAACAAACTCTAGGAGACAGTGAGGGACAGGGGAGCCTGGAGTGCTGCAGTCCATCGGGTTGCAAAAAGTCAGACACAATGACAGAACAACAATAAGATTTTATATAAAAAGGTATGGTAAGACATACAAAAATGAAAGTGATTATCATAAAGAAGTTTATACTCACAGTTGCCTAGAAATAGGAAGCACAGCACACCACATTAGAAAACACTGGAGTCAGTGAAAAGGCAGAGTGAGCAAGGGAACTCTTGGGCTAAAGCTTTTATTGTGCTTTCTGTGGGAAAGAAGTGGTAGGAGAGGATAGGTAGACTGAGTGGCTAGTTTAATTTCTCTGGCTTTGAATCGTATGGGCCATCTTTAGTTGTGTGGTAACTGGTCTGGAGTAATTAGAGCAGGAAGTAGTGGTCCCGGAGAAGGCAATGGCACCCCTCTCCAGGGCTCTTGCCTGGAAAATCCCATGGATGGAGGAGCCTGGTGGGCTACAGTCCATGGAGTCGCTAGGAATCAGACATGACTGAGCAACTTCACTTTCCCTTTTCACTTTCATGCATTGGAGAAGGAAATGGCAACCCACTCCAGTGTTCTTGCCTGGAGAACCCCAGGGACGGGGGAGCCTGGTGGGCTGCCGTCCATGGGGTCGCACAGAGTCGGACTTAGCAGCAGCAGCAGCAGTAGTGGTCCAGAGTATAAAAGCTCTATAATGGACATTCTAGGGTTGTGAGCTCTGGATTGGTTAGTTTGCATTTGAAAGGTACAATTAAGAATTAGTTGTTCATTGTTCAGCCTCTTCATTCAGCACTTTCTCTACTTTTTGCATAATAGCAGGCAAGAATGTTGCTAAATGTCTGCCTTTTAAAAACAGTTACCTACCCATGATCGAATTTGAGGAACCAAGAAAAATAAAATTAGGAAAAGATATGAACAGAGTGTCAGAGACCTGCGTGACAATATCAAAAGGATCAACATGTGTGTAGCTAGTGTTCCAGAAGGACAGGAGAGAAAGAAAGGGGCAGCAAAAACACTTGAGGAAATAATGACCAAAGTTAAACTTAGCAAAAGATAAATTTACAGACCAAAGAAGCCCAGCAACCCCCTATCAGGATAAACACATACAAAATCTAGGAACATCGCAATCAAACTGCTAAAAACCAAAAATAAAGTGAAACTCTTGAGAGCAGCCAGAGAAAAACACTAGATTATATACAGGGGAGTGACTATTTGGGTTACCACTAGCTTCTAACCCCCAGTAAGGAGTTCAGAAGACACATCTTTAATGTGCTGAAAGAAAAGAAAAGAAAAACAAAACCCTGTCAACCTGAATTCCATACCCAGTGAAAATTTCCTTTAAGAATGAAGGCAAAAGACATTTTCAGAAAAACTAAAGAGAGAATTCACCATCAGCAGACCTGCACCACAAGAAACCCTAAAGGAAGTTCTTCAAGCTGAAGGCAAATGATAACTAGAGGGAAACTTCAGGAAGGAATGAACCAGAAACCATAAACATGTGGGTAAATAGAAAAGGCTATCTTTTTAATCTCTTACTTTCATGCATTAAAGCTACAGCATAACATAAAATAAAATAAAACAGTTACCTACCCATCTCTTGCTTTCAAGCCTTTGCACTTAGCATCCTTAAAGTCCAGATTTCTGCTAAAAATCTGCTTAATGCAATTTAAAATTCATCTAACAAGTTAATCAGAATCCTCCCAGCCTCTTTTTCTTCCTGGTTCCAAAGTTATTTCCACATTTTTAGGTAATTGTTGTAATGGTACACCTTTCCTGGAACCAAAATCTGTGTTAGTTATCTCTTTCTGTATAACAAATTGCTTCCATATTTAGTAGATTAAAATAGCAAATATTAATTATCTCACAGTTTCTGTGATTAAGAGTCTAAATCTGGGTTTCTGGTTATCTGTGACTCAGGCTTTCTGCTGTGATTGAAGTAGATGCGTTGACTGAGGGAAGGACACCTCAAGGCCCAAAGGAGGCCACAGGATTGTCTCCAGCTCTCCCTTTGGGTGACTGGCAATCTTCAGAAAGTCTGCTTCCAAGCTCACTCATGTGCAACTCTACGCAGGGTTCCTTTGTGATGTGACTGCTGGCTTCCCCCAAACTAGTAAGCAGAGTGACTGAAAGAGTATTCAGGAAGAAACCCATTGTCTGTTGTAACTGAATAGCAACAGAGGCTTCCTGGCACTTCTTCCCTATTCTGTTTGTCAGATATGAGTAAATAAGTCAAACCAAAGGAAGACATTACAAATGTACAAGAATACCAGGAAGCAGGAGACAGCTCGGTCCACCATAAGGGTTCCCAACGAATATTAACATTTACCATTGAGTTATATGCAGATCTTTCTATCTCAGGCAAATTCTACCAATCTATTTGTGGGAATCCACTTTAGAATTTCTACAGATCTCAGAGGACTGTCACTCAAAATGGCTGTCTGCATTGTCAATATGAGCATCACGAGGTAATTGTTTCTCTATTGCCCTCAGAATGGGAATGGTATACTTAAGTCAAAAGGAAAGACTAGGATTTGCCACTGCTCTTACCACCTTTAAATGGTGTCAAAAGCAAGATTTGGTTAAACAATGTGCTACCACTGGCCTTATTAAGAGAATATTTTGGGAAAACCAGATATCATGTCTGTAATTCTCTATAGGATTATAGAGCACTTCTGCTGCACGGTCTGTTGAAGCTGGCACAAGAGGGCCTAGAGGAGCTACTCCACGTTCAAGGTCAGGAGGGGCGGCTGTGAGGAGATACCCCTTGTCCAAGGTAAGGAGCAGTGGCTGCGCTTTGCTGGAGTAGCCGTGAATAGATACCCCATGTCCAAGGCAAGAGAAACCCAAGTAAGATGGTAGGCATTCCGAGAGGCATCAGAGGGCCGACACACAAACCATAATCACAGAAAACTAGTCAATCTAATCACACAGAACACAGCCTTGTCTAACTCAGTTAAACTAAGCCATGCCATGTGGGGCCACCCAAGATGGGAGGGTCATGGTGGAGAGGTCTGACAGAATGTGGTCCACTGGAGAAGGGAATGGCAAACCACTTCAGTATTCTTGCCTTGAGAACCCAATGAACAGTATGAAAAGGCAAAATGATAGGATACTGAAAGAGGAACTCCCCAGGTCAGTAGGTGCCCAATATGCTACTGGAGATCAGTGGAGAAATAACTCCAGAAAGAATGAAGGGATGGAGCCAAAGCAAAAACACACCCAGTTGTGGAAGTGACTGGTGATAGAAGCAAGGTCTGATGCTATAAAGAGAAATATTGCATAGGAACCTGGAATGTTAGATCCATGAATCAAGGCAAATTGGAAGTGGTCAAACAGGAGATGGCAAGAGTGAACGTCAACATTCTAGGAATCAGCAAACTAAAATAGATTGAAATGGGTGAATTTAACTCAGATGACCATCATATCTACTACTGCAGGCAGGAATCCCTTAGAAGAAATAGAGTAGCCATCATGGTCAACAAAAGAGTCTGAAATGCATTACTTGGATGCAATCTCAAAAATGACAGAATGATCTCTGTTCATTTCCAAGGCAAACCGATCAATATCACAGTAACCCAAGTCTGTGCCCCAACCAGTAACTCTGAAGAAGCTGAAGTTGAATGGTTCTATGAAGACCTAAAACCTTTTAGAACTAACACACAAAAAAGATGTCCTTTTCATAATAGGGGACTGGAATGCAAAAGTAGGAAGTCAAGAAACACCTGGAGTAACAGGCAAATTTGGCCTTGGAATACAGAATGAAGCAGGGCAAACTCTAATAGAGTTTTGCCAAGAGAACACACTGGTCATAGCAAACACCCTCTTTGAACAACACAAGAGAATACTCTACACATGGACATCACCAGATGGTCAACACCAAAATCAGATTGATTATATTATTTGCAGCCAGATGGAGAAGCTCTACACAGTCAGCAAAAACAAGACTGGGAGCTGACTGTGGCTCAGATCATGAACTCCTTATTGCCAAATTCAGACGTAAATTGAAGAAAGTAGGGAAAACCACTAGACCATTCAGGTATGACCTAAATCAAATCCCTTATATTATACAGTGGAAGTGAGAAATAGATTTAAGGGACTAGATCTGATAGATAGAGTTCCTGATGAACGATGGATGGAGGTTCGTGACAGTGTACAGGAGACAGGAATCAAGACCATCCCCATGGAAAGAAATGCAAAACAGCAAAATGGCTGCCTGGGGAGGCCTTACAAATAGCTGTGAAAAGAAGAGAAACGAAAAGAAAAAGAGAAAAGTGCCGGGGTCCAGCCCCGGCTGATCCAGGGTATTCGAAGCGGGGACGGCGTTGGCAAGGATCAGGATACAATAGCTTCAATTAGATATTAATTAAAGATGTAAAGAGTAATAGAATGAGGATAGCTCAGTAGGGAAATTCAGTGGAGAAAAGAGGCTGAGTAGCTTGGTTTATGCGGGAGACCAATAAAACTTCAAGACAAGAAGCTTGCACCACTTACGTAGGCCGCAGGCTTCCTTCCGTTCTCCCGAAGGAGAGGAGACACTGAGGCCTCCCCGGTCGGATCTTAGAAGCCCAGGCATAATTCGTAAGCATGGCGGGTTCCGCGCTCCAGATGGAGACTCAGCCAGAGTGAGAGAGAGAGCGACATGCGGAGACCAGTATTTCGAGAAACTGATCCCAATTCTTTATTTTCCATGGTCTACTTTTATACACTGAGGTGTTATACAAAAGTCACGTGGGGTCAGCAGTCCTGACTTTTATCAAAGTCAGGTACTTCACACAAATGTATACAGAGGTCTTAGGGGTGTTACATCATCTTCTGGCCAGGGGGGCCTGCTGACAATTTATGACTCTCTCCTTGTGACAGTGGTCAGTCAACACTTATTTCTCCAGGACTGATTATTCTTAAAACAGATGTCACTCAAATCAAGTTACATTCCTATAGGGTGAGGGTGTAGTGGGTTTTAGTTAAGGAAAGAATTTACTTGGCCTAAGGTCTAACGTGATTTATATCAAAGGTTAATACTTATTTCTCTTATATATTCATTAATGTGTGTAAGGGCAGGGGATATGAAGACTTAGCAACAAACATTGGCTCAACAAATGAAAAACCCTTCACCAATACAATTTCTAATCAGCCCACTATACTTATACTAATGGTTTTCTAACTTTTCTAAGGAACCTGTTTTTAGAAGGTTTAAAGCATCTCGTGCCTCTCACTGTTGGGAGGCTGTGAGCAATCACATGTGGCCGGACAAGCCTGTCAGGCAGGCTAGAGAACCTTCAGAGGAGTTTGTAGGTTAAAACACTCTTGTCACGCCCAGGAGTTTTTATTAACTGGAGCTCTAGGTTAACTCCTTCTCCGAAAGAGGTGGTGGGGGACAGCGCCCCGTAAAGTCAGAGGTGAAGGTGAGAGAACAAAGTAGTAAAGTAGGCAGGCTCTGGTTATGGGGGTAGATGCTCGAGGATTTCCAGGGGGACTCCTGAGGCTTGAGCCCGCCTTTGCATATGTCGAGCCTTCTTCCTCATGACCTTTGCCACAGGCGGAGTGCCTCACTCTGGCCCCCAACAGAAAAGGAAAGATGTAAGCATCTGAATGCCGAGTTCCAAAGAATAGCAAGGAGAGATAAGAAAGCCTTCTTCAGTGATCAATGCAAAGAAATAGAGGAAAACAACAGAATGGGAAAGACTAGAGATCTCTTCAAGAAAATTAGAGATACCAAGGGAACATTTCATGCAAAGATGGGCACAATAAAGGACAGAAATGGTATGGGCCTAACAGAAGCACAAGAAATTAAGAAGAGTTGGCAAGAATACACAGAAGAACTATACAAAAAAGAGCTTCATGACCAAGATAATCATGATGGTATGATCACTCACCTAGAGCCAGACATCATGGAATTTAAAGTCAAGTGGGCCTTAGAAAGCATCAGTATGAACAAAGCTAGTGGAGGTGATGGAATTCCAGTTGAGCTATTTCAAATCCTGGAAGATGATGCTTTGAAAGTGTTGCACTCAATATGCCAGCAAATTTGAAAAACTCAGCAGTGGCCACAGGACCGGAAAAGGTCAGTTTTTATTTCAATCCCAAAGAAAGGCATTGCCAAAGAATGCTCAAACTACCGCACAATTGCACTCATCTCACATGTTAGTAAAGTAATGCTCAAAATTCTCCAAGCCAGGCTTCAGCAATATGTGAACCATGAACTTCCAGATGTTCAAGCTGGTTTTAGAAAAGGCAGAGGAACCAGAGATCAAATTGCCAACATCCGCTGGAAAAAGCAAGAGAGTTCCAGAAAAGCATCTATTTCTGCTTTATTGACTATGCCAAAGCCTTTGACTGTGTGGATCACAATAAACTGTGGAAAATTCTGAAAGAGATGGGAATACCAGACCACCTGACCTGCCTCTTGAGAAACCTATATGCAGGTCAGGAAGCAACATTTAGAACTGGACATGGAACAACAGACTGGTTCCAAATAGGAAAAGGAGTATGTCAAGGCTGTATATTGTCACCCTGCTTATTTAACTTGTATGCAGAGTACATCGTGAGAAAGGGTGGGCTGGAAGAAGCACAAGCTGAAATCAAGATTGCTGGCAGAAATATCAATAACCTCAGATATGTAGACGACACCACCCTTATGGCAGAAAGTGAAGAGGAACTCAAAAGCCTCTTGATGAAAGTGAAAGTGGAGAGTGAAACAGTTGGCTTAAAGTTCAACATTCAGAAAACTGAGATCATGGCATCTGGTCCCATCCCTTCAGGGCAAATAGATGGGGAAACAGTGGAAACAGTGGTAGACTTTATATTTGGGGGCTCCAAAATCACTGCAGATGGTGACTGCAGCCATGAAATTAAAAGACACTTACTCCGTGGGAGGAAAATTATGACCAACCTAGATAGCATATTCAAAAGCAGAGACATTACTTTGCCAACAAAGGTCCGTCTAGTTAAAGCTATGGTTTTTCCAGTGGTCATGTATGGATGTGAGAGTTGGACTGTGAAGAAAGCTGAGCACTGAAGAATGTTGCTTTTGAACTGTGGTGTTGGAGAAGACTCTTGAGAGTCCCTTGGACTGCAAGGAGATCCAGCCAGTCCATTCTAAAGGAGATCAGTCCTGGGTGTTCTTTGGAAGGACTGATGCTAAAGGTGAAACTCCAATACTTTGGCCACCTCACGCGAAGAGTTGACTCATTGGAAAAGACTCTGATGCTGGGAGGGATTGGGGGCAGGAGTATAAGGAGAGGACAGAGGATGAGGTGGCTGGATAGCATCACCAACTCAATGGACATGAGTTTGTGTGAACTTCAGGAGCTGGTGATGGACAGGGAGGCCTGACATGCTGCATTTCATGGGGTCGCAAAGAGTTGGACATGATGAGCGACTGAACTGAACTGAATTCTCTATAGAGAGTCCTCTCATCATCTCTTTTATGGTACAGAATAGATGCTCTTAATATAGGAAGGACTATTTTGTGTGTGTGTGCAAGCGTGTTCAGCTCTGTCCCACTCTTTTCAACCCAATGGACTGTAGCCTACCAGGCTCCTCTGTCCATGGGATTTTCCAGGCAAGAATACTGGAGTGGGTTGCCGGGTTCCTCCTCCGGGGGATCTTCCTGCCCCAGAGATCGTAGTTGCATCTTCTGTGTTTCCTACATTGTCAGGTGGATTCTCTACCAGTGAGCCACCTGGGAAGCCCCACTATAGGAAGGAGACGGATGATAAATCATGCAGGCATTCAAATGGGAAGTTGCCACATATGTAGGTCATAGTGGTTGATGGCAGGCCAAATGACGAAAGTAGGGTTTCTGGCTACTATAATTTTTGCACGAAGTATATCAGCTAAAGACTATTTTCCACTGGAACCTATGGAGACAAACAAAAGTAATCATTTCTGTTCTCAAATATGCTCTACCATTCCCTACACTTAAAAGGATTTTCTGAGTGACAGCTGCAAGCATGTTACCTGATACACAGTGCATAGGCCACTTTGGAATATGCTCAGCACTGATTATTGAGAGGTTGGTGTGTGTGGTACTTTGCTAAGAGCAGCATTGTCTTTACAACAAAGTAGATAATGATTTAAATTCTGGCTTTGTCATTTATTTTAAATAATGAATACTAATTCTGTATTACAGATGTTTATAATGATTAAAGGAGAAAATAACATTAAAGTGTCTCCTAGAGCTTGTTGCACAGAAAATGCTTAAAAAGCAGCAATTGATTACCCTCCCTCTGATTAGTAAAGCATTAAGAGAAGGTGCTTGGTTTTGTGTTCCCTATCTGAATGCCAAATTTTTATTTTTAAATTCAATCATTTTAAACATATGTCATAATTCCTGAGTAAGATTGACCATTTAACATATTTCATGCTCATTTCTTTACAAAACAAAGGCTAAATAATCCTGAGTAAGTTGTAGTTAAACATAGTTTAATTTCTTGACAAAGAGCATGTTGGTAGGTTTGACTGGTGTGCATTGCCAACATTGAACAAATTGAAATCTTGGAAGGTGGGGCACTTCAATTTCAAAATAACAAGGGAGCACAGATAAGTCTAATCATGTAGATCATACTTATATGCATATTTATTTATCAAATTAAATTTGAACTTGGATTTAATATAACTTTAAGTTTTAATCTATTTTAGGTGTTGAATAGGTAAATGCCTATGTGGAAAATGTAGTTCAAAGATTTTTTTTTTCTATTAGTTTTGAGTACAATGAATTTGATAAAGGTAAAAGGCAAGAGAAAACTGGAAAGCTGACATAGCAATAAGTGGAAAAGGGAATAGATACAGCAAACAGTGCTTAAATCATAAGTAATTATGATTACTAATAATAAATTAGTAATTCATAAATCTATTTTAATCATGTTAGTTGCAGTTGATTGAAAGAATAAGTCATATAAATAATGCATCTACATTAACAAGAACTGTGTTTATGTGTCATTTTAAGGTATATATATTTTGTGATATATTATACAGTACATACATACAATGAGGTAGTCTATTGGAAATTCAATTATGACATCTAAATGGCTTATTTAGGGAACTCTGACAATGTTTTTTACCTTAGAAATTCTAAGGATTAAGTAGATGATTCACATAGTCCATGAAATATGTAACATTTTTTTTCAGTAAGCAAACTGAGTCATTATTTCCATAGATTTCTCTGAGAGAAATTGTTGACACTATAAAACCTCATACACTTACTGATAGACTGTTCTACTAGAATTGCCTACAAGCTTAAACTGTTGAGCTGACCAGCAGAAAAATACACATAGGAGTGGGTAAGATTGCAGATGACCATGCTGTTCAAAAATAAATATAAGGCATTTTATATCTCATCCTCTTAGGGGTTTAGAATCATCCATTTCTAAAACAACGAATATTCTTGGGTTGAAACTCAGCTTGAAATATATTTTTAGATCATTATGACTCTGTTGGACATATCTTTTATGCCAACAAAATGCTTGAGAAATAATCTTCCCTCACTCCCATTGAATTTTTCCATCTCTGTTTTTCAACCCCATCACTTTCTGTGGATAGTCACAAAATTCTCTTCCAATGTTTTTTGGACAGTTTCCAACAGCTCTTCCAAAGTATTTTCTCCTTCACTTGCTCTTGGCTCAAAATAAATGCCTGGGAGTCCCTAATGGCTTTAGTGTTCACAGGAAGTCTTTATTTTCTCTCCCAGTTTTGACTGTAATTTATATCAGTATCATCATCCTTCAAAGTTTCTTGGAGTTATATTTAACTGGTTTTTTTCCTGTTTCATTTAGTATTTCTTTATAAAGGCAAGTCATAGAATTCAGCCCTTCTCAGAAAAGTCATTAGAGTAAAAGGTATTTACTTGTTTCTACAGCCCCATTTATTGTACTGTAATTATCTAGTGAAACATGAAGCCAAATCTAGAGGTTTAAACATATCAAGAAAAAAATTCTAACTTTTGAAGTGTACTGCCTCATTTATTTGAGTTTAAGCAACTCAAATATTATTCATAATTCTAATCAAGAAACTAACATTTTGGTAAATTCCTATTGTTACAATAATGGACAGTATTTTCTACTTTATATTATTACCTTCAGTAATGTTTCCATCAAAGGTAGGTTATTCTGGGAAAACTCCAGTGAAACATGTAGGAACTGTGATTGATTTATTTTTGACATGAGACATTCCTTATCATAATTGAATATTGGGAGATTATAAATTTTAAAAGGGCAATGAATCTATAATTTTTGACATGAAAGGGACTTGCTAAACAGATAGTCTGATCTATTAGCTTATTTTATAAATGAGAAAGTGAGTCCAGAGAGGTTAAGTGATGGTCAAAGACTACCTATTATTAAGTAAAATAGGAGAATCCATAACCTTCTGTGATTTTTTCCTCCGGGGCTTTTGGCCATGAACTTTTTACTGAGATTACAGCCAGTGTTGCAGGTAAAGCCACTTCGAATGTTTATTTGTGTTTCAGTCATCCAACAAACTTAACTCTTGTTTGTATGAAACAAATACAGAAGCCTGGAAAATGGCAGCCAGATTTGTCTCTCTCTCTCTATATGTGTGTGTGTGTGTGTGTGTCAATATATATATATATATATATATATATATATATATATATCTCACAACACCAAATGGACTTCTTTATTAGCCAACTCTTTATGCATTAACTCTTATTTGATGGAAATAAGACTGCTTTTCAGTGCGGTGAAATTTTTGAAGTATTCCTAAGGTAGGAATTTTCCTAAAAGCTCCTCTTTAACAATGCTACTTCATCGTATGGTCCTTAGTATGATGTTTCTTTGTGAACTTTATGTTGCTGGTATATACAAAACAAGCACAGAAATTGGAAGAATGTATATAGAAAATGTATAACACTTGGACGTTCGTTGAAACTTCCAAGTGTATTATCAGATACATTTTATTGTAGAGTAGAGTATAGAATAATTCAGCTGTTGTTGAACTCATCCGATGAGGCATATGTGGTCATCTCAAGTTGGAGACTGTTTTTCAGTCCATTAAAGATAGAGTGTAGTTTTTAAATGGCCCTTTACTGCATAGTTTGAGCAGTACTTGTCTGGAGATTTGAGAATTCCAGGTTGGTAGGTTCTCACCAATGACTGCTTAAATATTTATTTGGTTTCAACTCCCCATAGCCTTGTCTTCTCAAGGAAGCACACAGTTCAGTTTTCTCTGTGCTTATGGAAATCATTGCCTAAGGGACAGAAAATGCCAGTGACTATGGACTTAGTTCACCTATGAGCCAGCAGAAGTTACTTATTATTAATGGATATGTTGGTTGGGAAGCTAGAAACTATAACATAGCCCAAGAGACTTGTTTAGATTTTCTTCCTGACTGAAGGAAACCATGGGAAATATTGTATTTATTTGCTAATTCCTAGGATTAAACATACATTTTTCCTGGGAGTGGTGCACACTAAATATTTGCAGCTTCTTAACAATGCAGTTTTTCCCAGGAGAGAAAATAATGGGTGAGGAAAGCAGAGAGGATTCCCCTTAGGGACAACATTAAATACTCTTTGAGATGACCCTGGAAATTAGGGGGTTTGAAATATGCAAGTAACCTCTCATCCATCTCTAAAAATGTGCTGAGCTCTAGGGATTTTGAAAAGTTTCAAAATATGCTCTTGAAAAAATTAGGAAAATAAGTAATATCAGAACCAAGGAAATATTCTATAATTACTCTAAAATATTCTATAATGACTGTAAAATGTTGTGACAGCTGGACTGTAAAGAAGGCAGAGTGCCAAATAATTGATGCCTTCAGACTGTGGTGCTGGAGAAGACTCCTGAGAGTCCCTTGGACAGCAGTAGATCAAACCAATTAATCTTAAAGGAAATCACCCCTGAATACTCATTGGAAGGACTGATGCTGATGCTGAAGCTCCAGTATTTTGGTCACTTGATGTGAACAACCGACTCCTTGGAAAAGTCCCTGATGCTAGGAAAGATTGAGGGCAGAAGGAGAAGAGGGCATCAGAGGATGAATTGGCTGGATGGCATCATTGATGCAATGGACACGAAATTGGGCATGTTGATAAATTCCAGGAGATGGTAAGGGACACGGAGGTCTGGCGTGTTGCAGTCCGTGGGGTCACAAAGAGTTGGACATGACTGGGTGAGTGAACAACAACTATGAAAGTCAGTAGAGAGGGTCAGGGAAAGTGATGGAACATCTGTTTTAGAGCTGAGAGGGTTGAAAAGCTGTGTTTCTTGGGCAGCAAGCACTTTTAGGGAGGTTGTTAGAGGGGTTTGAGCTCATTGTGTTTGTAAACACTAAGGAGAACTCAGAATGGAAAATTTAGGGTAAGGATGTAAGAAAGGCTTTTTGAATGATCTAAAGTTTTCCTAAACTCTGTAAGAAGAAATGCAAAATTTGTAAAAATAAATTTCATTTGTATGCTTCATTACAGTTTGGAAGAACGTTCATGTTGATTTTTTCTCATTTCCTACAAATAACAGGCAAGTAAGAGAGTTACTATTTCCATTTCATAGATGAGGAAAATGAATTATCAGTATGAATCAAAGAATCAGGACTCCACATACCAAATTTTGCAATGTACTTTTCCTGTAATAATCTACAAGGAGACATAGAATATATATATTTTTCTTATCCTCTCTCCTTCCAAATTCAGGATATATGGCAGGTGTTCTGCCATATAATAGTTCTGCTATTCAAAAATGTGTAGACTAATTTGACTAACCTTAACAATTATCTTTTACATTCTTATAACTTTTCTCAAGGTGTCCTGCTTTTAGTCACAAAGCACTCCTTCTAAAGATATTCTAAATATTCAGTTAGCTATAGATATTCAGTCAATCAGAAGACTGTGACAGACCAAATTACATGTTGTTTCACTTTTTAGGTTGTTGTTGTTTTGATGTCTTTACTTCACAAGTTGAAAACGTGAATAAATTCAGGGATGTTTCAAGATTTTTGAAAAGTCAAGGGCATATTATTTTGGAGATATCTTACAACTTATCAGAAAATATGTAGAGGCATAAAATCTAGCATTTCTGGCAAAATAAATAATAATAATAATAGGATATAATAGCTGTTTTGTTTAAAGGTTAATTGGGAACTCATAAAAATTTATGAGAATTTAGAAATATTTAATTACAAAATAATTCACAAAAATCTGGCTTATTTTTTGTTTACACTGATATCATTTTGGAATGAATCTTGAAAAAAGTATTACATTGTTCAGAAAGTAACTCAGAAGCATAAATGATTTTATTGAAGTCAATAAAATCTATATTGTGTTTTTGAAATTCTGTGGGGGAATTTTTGCTTTAAGTATCTCATGATTTATGATATTTCTGATAGTCATTGACTGTGTTACATTTTAAAAATTTTGCTGTTAGCTCTAATCATTTCCCTTGCCTACTAAATGTCCTATTTCCATGTCATTCTTTCTTTCATAACTATACCAGTTTGATGAACTGCATTGAAATCAACATTACCAACATGCTAGCTATCCACAGCTATAAAAATCTATTGCATATTTTATGATTAATATGTCAACCCTTAAGATATATTTCCAACAAGTAGAAAATAATGATGGGGTGTTTTATGTATAAAGTCTGTGAGTGTCTTTTCCCACTGAGATATAGTCAATTGATTCAAATCCTTACCTTTATCTCTTCCACGTGGAAAGTCATGGATCAATTCAGTTCAGTTCAGTCACTTAGTCGTGTCCAACTCTTTACAACCCCATGGACTGCAGCACACCAGACCTCCCTGTCCATCACCAACTCCTGGAGTTTACTCAAATTCATGTCCATTGAGTCAGTGATACCATCCAACCATCTCATGCTCTGTCATCCCCTTCTCCTCCCACCTTCAATCTTTCCGAGCATCAGGATCTTTTCCAGTGAGTCATTTATTTGCATCAGGTGGCCAAAATATTGGAGTTTCAGCTTCAGCATCAGCCCTTCCAATGAATATTCAGGACTGATTTCCTCCAGGAAGGACTGGCTGGATCTCCGTGCAGTCCAAGGGACTCTCAAGAGTCTTCTCCAACACCACAGTTCAAAAGCATCAATTCTTCGGCACTCAGCTTTCTTTCTAGTCCAACTCTCACATCCATACATGACCACTGGAAAAACCATAGCCTTTACTAGATGGATCTTTGTTGGCAAAGTAATGTCTTTGCTTTTTAATATGTTGTCTAGGTTGGTCATAAATTTTCTTGCAAGGAACAAGTGTGTTTTAATTTCATGGCTGCAGTCACCATCTGCAGTGATTTTGGAGCCAAAAAAAAAAAAAAGTCTGTCAATGTTTCCATTGCTTCCCCATCTATTTGCCATGAAGTGATGAGACCAGATGCCATGATCTTAGTTTTCTGAATGTTGAGTTTTAAGGCAACTTTTTCACTCTCTTCTTTCACTTTCATCAAGAGGCTTTTTAGTTCTTCTTTGCTTTCTGCCATAAGGGTGGTGTCATCTGCATATCTGAGGTTACTGATATTTCTCCCAGCAATCTTGATTCCAGCTTATGCTTCATCTAGCCCAGCATTTCTCTAAATGTACTCTGCATATAAGTTAAATAAACAAAGAAAGCACAAGGGCTAAACCCAAAGGAAGCACAGAAGCTTCCCTTGTGGCTCAGCTGGTAAAGAATCTGCCTGCAATACAGTAGACCTGGGTTCAATCCCTGGGTTGCAAAAACCCCGGGGAAGGGAAAGGCTACCCATTCCAGTATTCTGGCCTGGAGAATTCCATGGACTGTACAGTCCATCGGGTTGAAAAAGTCAGACCCAACTGAATGATTTTCACTATCCACTCACTATGGCAGTTCTATTTCCAGTTTTAAAGGAATCTCCACAGTGTTCTATGTAGTGGCTGTACCAGTTTGCATTCCCACCAACAGTGTAAGAGGGTTCCCTTTTTTGCACACCCTCTCCACTGTATATTGTTTGTAGACTTTTTGATGGCAGCCATTCTGACCAGCGTGAGATGATACCTCATTATGGTTTTTATTTGCATTTCTCTAATAATGAGTGATGCTTAGCATCTTTCCATGTGTTTATTAGCCATCTGTATGTATTCTTTGGAGAAACGTCTGTTTAGTTCTTTGGATCTCTTTTTGATTGAGTTGTTCACTTTTCTAGTATTGAGCTACATGAGTTGCTTATATATTTTTGAGATTAATTCTTTGTCAGTTGCTTCATTTGGTATTATTTTCTCCCATTCTGAAGGCTGCCTTTTCACCTTGCTTATAGTTTCTTTTGGTGTGCAAAAGCTTTTAAGTTTAATTAGGTCCTATTTGTTTATTTTTGTTTTTATTTCCATTACTCTGGAAGTTAGGTGAAGAACTTGCTGTGATTTATGTCAGAGAGTGTTCTGCCTATGTTTTCCTCTAAGAGTTTTATAGTTTCTGGTCTTACATTTAGAACTTTAATCTATTTTGAGTGCATTTTTTTGTATGGTGTTAGAAAGTGTTCTAGTTTCATTCTTTTACACGTGGTTGACCAGTCTTCCCAGCACCACTTGTTGAAGAGATTGCCTTTTGAGAGTAAAGTATATGGACTGTACAGAGTCATACAGTCATACAATCCTGGCAGGAAAAGAGAGGAAGAATAGTATGTTGATAGGAAGTGAAACCCAAAGAAAAGAGACAGAAATCTTTTATATTTTGGCTAGCCAAGGATGAGGGAGTTGGAGAATAGGCAAGAGTTGCTAGAAATTTTCTGTCTTTCATATGGAAATCCCAATGCAGTCTTCCAACAACCAATACTGACAATCTATGATGTGCTAAGCATTGTGTTAGATAATACAAGTCCACGTTCAACAGAACACTTTTTCCACAGCTCGTATTTCTGGTCAGATAGGCATTCATATCCATCCTACCTTTATCCATTGCTGTCATTTCAGTCACTGTCCAATCCTTCATTATCTCTTGTATAGATCATTATACCTCTCTACATTTTAACTCTCCAGTGTCCTCCCGATTTTAAGCTTCCTATCCTTGATCACTTTTTTAAAAAGACAGACATAATTGTATTTAGGAATAAAGCCTAAGGATTTAGATAAACACATCTTTTTATAAGATCTGGATCAGACTCCTCAGTATTGCATCTGAAGGTTTTCAAACCCATTCTACATTTTCTATACCTCTGCCATCTCATTTCCAAATGTTTATCTCCTGATACTCTCCTGCATTGGTCATATGTAAATTGGTGTCAGTGCCTCAGGGGCTATGTATATCTTTTTGTTTCTGTTTTCATGACTTTGATGATGTTCTTTTTGCCAGAAATATTCCCCCTATGTCACCATCAAGACTTCAAATGTGTCCTCTTTTCAGTGACTCTTTCCTGACTTCTTTATACTGAATTAATTGCTCTACTTTATGGACTCCATCATAATTCTGCTAACTCCAGTATTTCAAAGCACATTGTGTTACAATTATACTTTCTGACTTATGTGAATTTCTGTAAGTTGAAAACTCTATATTTTCTCTTATTATTGCAGGTATCTAACTCAGTGACCAGTCTATCAGATACCTTTCCCCCCACCCCCATCTTTTTTTTTTTTTTTTTTTTTCTCTAGGCCAGAATACTGGAGTGGGTAGCCTTTCCCTTCTCCAGGGGATCTTCCCAACCCAGGGACTGAACCCAGGTCTCCCACATTGTAGGCAGATTCTTTACCAATAAATGAATGAACACATCTTAGTAGTAGCTTTAGTTTTTGTGTCTGCATATGTCAGTCTCCCATAAAGAAAGTATGTTGATCCTTATAGGTTTTATAAGGCATGTAATTGAGCTTAACATACAGCTTTTATTCTATGCAGAGAGGGAAAAGAGACAAAACCAGGTAAATCTTTCTACATGTCTTACCCTACACTCTCTTTCTCTCTCTCTGTCACACACAGAGAGAGAGAGAGAGAGAGAGAGAGAGAGAGACTCACTCACTCATAAGAAGAACCATCTGGAGGAGGCAATAACCTCAAGTTAAACTATCAGTCCTATAGATTTGGAGAGTGAAAGCGTGGAGAATTGTCTGTGTTGGGGAGACCAGTCAGCCCCCAACAGTCTTCATCATTTCTTTCTTCAGCAAGGCTTTTATGTTGCCCTGATCACATCCTGCCCTTGCCAGGAAAGCAACCGGGCTGTTGCTGGTGATCTTGATGAAGAAGCATGCAATGATTGTCTCAAAGTAGCAGCGTTGAAAAGCAAGGGAGCAGAATGTAATAATTTTATTTCAATTCATCTGTTCTCCCTTCAGCTTCCGTCTGCTCCAAGAAGCAGGCATTACCCACCTGTCTCCACAAACCAAAGACACACAGCAAATTCAGGATAGACTTCAATCTGTTCAATCTGTGAGGTCCTGGGATCTATATTTCTGTTTCACTTCTCTAATTTCTACAGGGCAGCATTCAGTGGGGGGAGATGACCGCCCACAGTAGATTGCTAGTCTTGAAAGAAACAACCAAAATGTTAACAATCATGATGCATGGGTGGAAGGACCTTAAAGAAATTTATATATTTGATTTTTTAAAAACAATCTAGTATTAAGATAACTGATTATCTTGCATTTTCATGTTGTGTGCTAAAAGGTTCTGTAGTGATTATTGAGTTTATCATTTCATACATTTTTGTTTGTATCTCAGTTTTGTCTATAACTAAGCTGAGACCAAAGAAATAACATTACTTGACAAAAATCAAGGAGCTAGTTGATGGCAGGGCTTGAGCTTGATTTGCGTTTTCTCCAGCTGGGCAAGAACACTTTCCACTGTATTGTTTTGCTTTAATTAAAATGAGGTCAATTATTAGAAAAACTAATTTAACTCAAGTGAATAGATGAAGCCTGAAATAAGCAACTTGAAGCTATATGATATCCTTAGACAAGCAGACCCTATGTGATCCACATCAGGAAACTTTTAGCTGTCTTGGACTGTGCTCTAATGAAACCTTTAGACCAAAAGGGACCTCTTAATTCCAGTGTTTTCTAATATATAAAATTATTTATTTTGTTCCACCTATTTTTAATGATATATGAATAGTATAATATTAAAGCTACTCAAAAATTATGATATAATCAACTCACATGTCACAGTTTAAAGTGACAATATCATCCAATGATGAATTGAATAAGCATATGTTGTTCAATGCAATTACCATCTATTTATGATAAAGTGTTTATATGGGTTTCATTGTGGGGTAAAGCACAATTATAAACCCTGAACTATTCTATTCCTGTCCATCCCACTGGTGTTTATTTTTTCTTGAGGGGGTGCTTTGGGGGAGGTGAGGGTAACAAGAAATTATCACCTAGTTCTTTTTTAGGTGCACAGCTTTTGGTTCATTTCAACTGATTATGTTTTATACAAATTACTGTGGAAAATGATTCTTTGATAGGTGATTGCAATCAGGATGATAATATATAATTTTGATTAATCAAGGAAGTTTGATTAATTTCAGTGTTGATCGTGGCATAATCCCACACTAGAATGAAATGCTGTGTACTGTCATTTGAAATGAATAATATCCCATAGTGAATTGAGTCCCTAAAGTTCTCCAAACTTTGAAATTATGTAAAATTTCCAGTTATTTCTGTTGATGAATATAAATAATGTTTCAGTGCTTTCAAGAGTCTAAATCTTCAAATTCATCAATATATAATAGCATTCTAAGAAGGTTAATCCCAAAAGGTAATGTTAAATATTTAAGACTATTGTTTTCGTCTTTCCTTCCACCAAATCTTTGCATCTCCATGGTATTATTCATTTCCTCTTGAAATGACTGGAATTTTACTTTATCATGTTTAATTAATTTAATATTTTTATTTAAAATAGCATTTCTGTTTTTATTTCACTGATATTCATACATGATTTTCATCTCTTAAGGTTTCAAGTTAGGTTTTGTTAACCCTAACCATTAAAACACAACAAATCAACTTTGATTTTGGTTAACCCTCATCTCTGTTAGGCAATACTTCCTTAATTTGGGATATAACATGGGTCATTACCACTATATCTATTTTAGCATTGTTTATATTATTTTTCTCAGTCACCAGATCCTCACCTAATGACACAATTTCCTACCTTTTGCAAAGTAACTGTGCCCTGGAACTTCCCAAGGCCAAATCTTTTTCAGGGTTTAAAAAACAAAAAATTGTTGTTCATAATAAATCCTTGATTGTCTTATTAGCACTTTAGCATGAATTTTCCTAAAAAGGAGATATAATCAGGCTACCTAGGGATTCATGAGGTGTGGGGGCCACCGAGGAGGCCTACAAAGTCACCAACTCCACTTTATACACTTGGTGACCCCGTAGAATGAGGCTGACAGAATGTGAAGAGAGAGAAGAGGAATGTAGGATGAGGAAAAGACAGGCCCTGGCTAGTATCTTGCCTGCAGGATGGAGGAAGAGAGGGCAGAGGACTCGCCCTTCACGGAAAGGCAGGAGCTACATGTTAAAGCTCTCCACCTCATTGTCTGCAGAAAACAGATGAGCCTCTGTCCATCTGTCTTGTATTAGGACCCACTCCCCATTCAGTCCTTTGTTATCTTGGTTCTATCTTCCTAAGTCTGTAGTCCAAAGTTTGCATTTGAACTCAAGTTCTGTTGTACTCTATCATTATTTATCTAAAGTGTTGCTTCTCCTCCAGTTATCAATACCATAGCACACTGTCGAATTATTATTGTTCTAGCACTTATCCTTTTCCATAATTTGTGCTGCTATTAATTTTGCATTTGTTTGTATTTGGCTTTTCTGTCTACATATCAACTCGATGAGTGCAGAAAGCTTCCCTTGTGTGTTTACTGCCCTATTTCCAGTGTCAAGGAGAAGATTTCACCTATAATGGATATTAAAAGAGAATGTTGAATGAATGAATAAATATTGTCATGTTCTCTTATTAACCCTCATTTTTATCTCTGTGAGTTTATTAAAGATTATCTACTTTTTACTTCTAATAGAATCTGCAGATTTACTCAAAGTTCAATGTATATGATGAATTCCAACTTCCTAAACATAATGACCTTCATATAATACCCACCCCCCATTTTAATGTCCTTAAATCTCTTCTTATCAATTTTTAAAATAGAGTTCATGACATGGGCACTGAAGTCACTCTGCTTCTAGTATTCCACAGCTTCCTAGCAGGGACACTTGGACACATTCCTCAGGCTTCTAGCATCTCAGTTTCTCACCTTCTTTCCTGATGTTAGTACCGCCTAATAGGTTTATTTTGGATATTAAGGGTTCAGTCATCATCATGCTCAGAAAATCACCTGATTCACTATAAAATCATATTAAATGTGAGTATTTTTATTGTAAGAAATTCATTCTTATTTCACTTAAAAAATTTTCAATAGATTGAGAGAAGATGAGAGAACTTGAGAAAATATTTAGATAACTTTCTTTTCCATAGTATGAGTACTTTTCTATGACCCTTCTGCATTTCTCCCTTTTAGATATATGTAAAAAAACCCTATGATCAAAATATTATTTTATTTTTATACCAGAATAACTATGGCTTTTAAACATTTGGAACTACAAGGATCTGAATGAAACAGCAACTGGACTTTGCTTAAGGCCCTATAGTAGTAGTAGTGTTAGTCGCTCAGTCGTGTCCAACTCTTTGTGACCCCTTGGACTGTAGCCGCCGGGGTTCTCTGTCCATGGAATTTTCCAGGCAAGAATACTGGAGTGGGTTGCCATTCCCTTCTCCAAAGGATCTTCCCAACCCAGGAATTGAACCTGGGTCTCCTGCATAGCAGGCAGATTCTTTACCATCTAAGCTATAGGGAAGTTCTTAAGTCTCTATACTTTCAATTGATTATTCCAACAGCCTATACTACCAGCTTTATTTCCTTATCTTTGTACCCTTACTCCTCACATCTAGCTTCTTTAGCCATTGTATTTTATTTTTCTGGTAAGAGTATGATAAATTTCTTCCCTAAAAACCCAAAGACAGCATCTTCCTTTGTTCTATCAGAAGGATAATGAGTATAGACTAATGTGTGAAATCACTGGAGAGCAAGTAATACTTTTTGCTCCAAGGCCTGGAAAGAAATTACAGGACAAGATGAGACACAAAACAAATACCAGATATAGAAATAATTTTGAATTAAACATGTTAGATGATGTTAAAATAGTTTCTTACTCCACATGTATATGAAAGATGAATTCCTAGAAACTAATGTGATAAATTAGAGCCGAGTTAAGGAGCTACATTGTTTCCATACAATACTAATGGATTTATCAAAAAGAAAAAAAAAAGAAAAAACTTGGAGTACAGAACAACACTACTCAGAGAGCAAATTGTAGAGTAGAATATAAATACAGGTGAGACTAATTCTCCAGTTCAGCATGGTGATTTTAGCTGGCTCATACTGAAAAGTAGCAAAGAATATTACACAAGAGGGCGGGCACTGATGGCAGAGCCAGTTCCTCTATTGTCTGAGAGCTAGGACAGTCAGCATCTGTTCTCAGAAGCCAATGCATTGCGTTGGGGAGCCTAAGGTAAGCAAAAGGGCAAGAGGAAAGATGGCACACAAGAGAAACATTGTTGACAATTTCAAAGCAAGATCAATACATTCAGTAGCAGCATTAACAACAGAGATAGGACTGAGATCAGTGAATCTTTGGACTATGCTAAATGTTAACACTTTATTTTATGCTGCTGCTGCTGCTAAGTCGCTTCAGTCGTGTCCATCTGTGTGCGATCCCATAGATGGAATCTAACCAGGCTCCCCCGTCCCTGGGATTCTCCAGGCAAGAGCACTGGAGTGGGTTGCCATTTCCTTCTCCAATGCATGAAAGTGAAAAGTGAAAGTGAAGTCGCTTAGCCAAGTCCGACTCTTGGCGACCCCATGGACTGCAGCCTACCAGGCCCCGCTGCCCATGGGATTTTCCAGGCAAGAGTACTGGAGTGGGGTGCCATTGCCTTCTCCGTTATTGACTATAACTCTTATCATTTTTCCTCATACCTATCCTTCATCCTGTTGCAGCCTGTCAGATTGCCACTTGTCTCTCTTCCCTTCTGCCTAATATTTCCTGAACTTTTTATTTGTCTTCATTTTCTCCTGCTACTAGAATGCAAAATTTCTGCAACCCAGGCCATAGTCATTTTTTTTCTTTTATGAAAATTAGCCTTCTCTTGCTTCAATCATCACCCCTGAAGAAAGGCTACCACATTTACATGTCTGACTTTGATCAAGTCAATGATTTCTAATTGTGTTTGGAATATTGTCAAGAATCTATTTTTTTTTTTTTGCACAACAATGAAATAATTCTAATTGTTTCCTCTCATGAAATCATTCTCTGTTTTCCAGCTTCTGCTATATGCTATACTCTTTTCTTTCTCCCAAATTATAATCTCTTGACTCAAATGGCTTCCCCCTTTTTTTTTTCCTCCTTTCTACTGTCAGTCTCCTCAAATCTTTTAGTTGCTTTCTCAGATTTATCTTTTGTTTCCCACTGTGCTGTTTCATGAGCTGTTTTCAAATCTGAAATGTCCTCCCCTCTCCTATATCCAACAATTTCAGTCCTTGAAATTTTAATCTATTCTCCATCCATCTTAAATATATTTCTAACCTACCTCAGAATCATTTTCTCTAATTCCTTTTGACTCATTGATCTTATTATTAATGTGCTATTTACATGTATGGTCTTGTTGCTGTCCAAACAGTGTATGTTGAAAAGAGTACATTTTCTTTGTGGATAGATCCTTTATATATGATTATTTTTTTCTCTCTCTTTTTATATTGACTAAAAGATGTTAAGAGAGTTACAGTACTGAGTGCTAAATAGCTTTAGTTATGTCCAACTCTTTGCAACCCCATGGCCTATAGCCCGCCAGGCTCCACTGTCCATGGAATTCTCCATGCAAGAATACTGGAGTGGATAGTCATTGCCTTCTCTGGGGGATGTTCCTGAACCAAGTATTGAGCCTGAGTCTCCTGCCTTGCAGGCAGATTCTTTACCATCTGAGCCACTAGATAAGCCCAGAAATGAGAAAACAGACAAAGATTTACTTAAAGGCAGTAATCTCAGTATAACTGTTTATTCAAATCCATTCATGAAATCAATCATTAGTTAATATAAATGCATCCATTTAATGATTGATTCATTTATTTTTGAAAAACATATTTATGTTGAACATATATTGTGTGTCCTGTGCTGATGCTGACACTTTGGGTATTAAGAAAAGAGTGACATAGTCCCTGACCATATGATTTTCAATATCTAGTAAGGAAAACAGTAATTAAAACTGATTTTATACTATTATCATAATTGATATACAGTTAAAACATGTTCTGTGAATAATAGGAAAAATATTGAAACTTCAGATAACCATATTATTATACTTTACAAACTTTTTTAACATATTCAAACTTTTGATGATCTTTAATTAAAATTATTAGTAAAGACACCATCTCCAATTTTTATCTTAGAAAATGTGTATAAACATAGATATAGTTTCTAGCAGTAATTGATACCAGTACATATTGTTTTAATATTATATGTTTGTAATGTTATCATACATTATGTGAAATAATTACTAGGTTAACTAAAGAGTTAAAGCACAAAATTATTATCACATTAAAAGACGCTTACTCCTTGGAAGGAAAGTTATGTCCAACCTAGATAGCATATTCAAAAGCAGAGACATTACTTTGCCAACAAAGTTTCGTCTAGTCAAGGCTATGGTTTTTCCTGTGGTCATGTATGGATGTGAGAGTTGGACTGTGAAGAAGGCTGAGCGCCGAAGAATTGATGCTTTTGAACTGTGGTGTTGGAGAAGACTCTTGAGAGTCCCTTGGACTGCAGGGAGATCCAACCAGTCCATTCTGAAGGAGATCAGCCCTGGGATTTCTTTGGAAGAAATGATGCTAAAGCTGAAACTCCAGTACTTTGGCCACCTCATGGGAAGAGTTGACTCATTGGAAAAGACTCTGATGCTGGGAGGGATTGGGGGCAAGAGGAGAAGGGGACGACAGAGGATGAGATGGCTGGATGGCATCACTGACTCGATGGACATGAGTCTGGGTGAACTCCGGGAGTTGGTGATGGACAGGGAGGCCTGGCGTGCTGCGATTCATGGGGTCGCAAAGAGTTGGACACGACTGAGAGACTGAGCTGAACTGATGATTATTTGAGAAGAATTTTGCTATTACTAACTTTTAAAGTTTTTATTAAACTGCTTATAATATATGTAATAATTGATTTTTCCATTAGAGATATTGCTAATAAATTATAGAAATTTGTGTGATTAAAAACAATATGACTTGAATGTTAAATTATCTTTATCTCTTTCTAAATAACAACACATTGTAATTGTACTTTCCATCTCTGCAAACTAAGATTTTGCATTTTTCTGTATATGACTTTTACTATGGAAACTAAAGGAAATTAAGGTATGTATGATGTTTTAACTGCAACTATGATGCCATTCCAAGAATTTCTAAATAAATGGACTTGAATCCATTTTTTATTTTTGATAGAACCAATTTGCAGAACATTTTCTCTTATCATTTATCTTTTTAGACTCGTATTCTTTTTTTAAAATTGTTTAATCTTACAATTTCATGTTACTTTCTGAAGCCTTATCCTCTTAAAAAGTATCAATAAAAAAGTCCTCTTAGGTTTATTTCTATTTATCATGTATGGATAAATCCAGTGATGAGTAATGCTAAATAAAACAATGAAATCTTTTGATCTTCATCAGCTTTTTCATGTTAATGTTTTAAGTTGTTCAGTCCCATCTGACTCTTTGTGACCCCATAGATTGTAGCCCACCAGGCTCCTTTGTCCATGGAATTCTCTAGTCAAGAACAGTGGAGTGGGTCGCCATTTCCTTTTCCAGGGGATCTTCCACACCAAGGGATCAAACCCGGGTCTCCTGCACTGCAGGCAGTTTCTTTATCGTCTGAGCCAAATAATCTTGTCATTTTTCATGGTAAATCTTATGCTAAAGAAACTGACGTGAATCCTATACAAAAACTATTTGTATAATGTTTCATTAAAGATGAAAAAAGTAAAGATTTGTCAAGAAAATAGTTCATCGTAAGCAAAGAAATTACTTAGAAAAATACTCTTAGAATAAAAGTTACTTTCTTGGATATCTAAATATAAACTTTTCAAGCTAAAAGTGATTTACCCTGGTTCTCTTGGGTGTTTTATACTGAATTTAACTACTATCATTCCCCATCTTCAAATTTGTCTCTTTTTCTTCTTATTTAATTAATAGAGATTAATTAGATTATGAGGTTATGAACTTGAAGCAACCTTCTTCACCTCAAGTCCAAGTTTCTGTTATTCAACAAATCCTGGTGATATTGAGTTTTATTTTATTCGCTGGTGAACATATTACACTCACCAACCGAGATCATCTAACTAGTATTATCTTTATATCTCAGAATAGTTTGCATAAATACCATAAAGATCTTCCTTTGAGCAAAATTTCACAGAAGTTAAGTGTACTCTGAATCCATAAATAGGCATGGAGTTTGTTTTCTAAAACATCAGATGAACTTATTATGGGCCAGTTTTATTTTTGGCATGTTCCACAGATCAGTAGTACAGTAAATTCCCACTTTATTCTTAAAAGTGAGAATTCAACAGAATAAAAGTGTTTTGGTAAATGTCATTTAATTATATCTTCAAAGAGATGAAATACTCCTTTAGAAATGAATACTACTATCTGAAAGCTACTTTATGTTCAGTTTGGATATAAGAAAAATAGAAGTTGATGTAATATCACTATAAAAAAACTAACATAAGAATGTTAGAATTTCACACACAAGTGAATATCTTTTTTCTACATGTTTTATTTTCAACTGGAGTTGCTATTTCCTTGAACAGGTGCTTGTTAAGAAAAGAAAATGATTTAAGTGGATATATTGCAATTTAAAACAAATTTAATTGCATTCTCATTGCAGTAGTTTTATGAATGCTGTATATATTACCGTAAAAGATAAAATATAATTGAACACAGAAAAAAGTCTTTATGACTAAATTATAACTAGAAAATTGGCATACAATTATGTTAAAACAAAATTAAAACATGGAGAACAATTTTTTTACCCTCCACACCTTGAAATTCATAATTTTAACTTAAAGTAAAATATCCTTTACTTCAGAGAATCTTCCACTACTTAATTTGCAGTCAATTTCTCTAGAAAAATGTAAAGAACAAGCAACTAGAAGGAAAAGTTTAAGAAAGTACCTAAGTTCGCATGATGTGTCAACCGAATCCCTTTCAGCATTACAGTAAATCACCCTTTGGCGGAAAGATGTTTGATATCTTTAGAAATGATTAAGCTTCATGTCTGACTATCTGTGACCTTAAGGACTACAGCATGCCAGGCCTCCCTGTTCCTTACCCTCTCCTGAAGTTTGCGCAAGTTCACATCTATTGTATTGGTGATGTCATCCAGCCATCTCATCCTCTGATGCCCTTTTCTCCTTCTGTCCTCAATCTTTCCAGCATTAGGGACTTTTCCAGTGAGTCAGCTGTGGTCATGTATGGCTGTGAGAGCTGAATTGTAAAGAAGGCAGAATGCCAAAGAATTTATGCCTTCATACTTTGATGCTGGAGAAGACCCCTGAGAGTTCCTTGGACAGCAAGCAGATCAAATTAGTCTATATATATATATATATATATATATATATATATATATATATAAAACTAGTCTATATATACATATAGATAGATAGATATGCTTCACAGGTGGTGCTAGTGGTAAAGGAACACCCTGCCAATGCAGAAGACATAAGAGAAGCTGATTCAATCCCTGGGTCAGAAAGATCCCCTGAAGGAGGGCATGGCAATCCACTCCAGTATTATTGCCTGGAGAATCCCATAGACAGAGGAGCCTGCTGGGCTACAGTCTACAGGGTCACAAAGAGAGTCAGACATGATTGACGTGACTTAATACACCTGCACCCATAGTTATATATTCATATACATACACATACATAGATATATATGCATATGTATAAATATATATGTATATGACAAGTGGAAGCAGTGCCAGATTTTATTTTCTTGGGCTCCAAAATTACTGCAAACAGTGACTGCAACCATGAAATTAAAAGACATTCCTTGGGAGGAAAGCTATAACAAACCTAGAGAGCATATTAAAAATCAGAGACATCATTTTGCCGACAAAGGTCGATATAGTCAAAGCTATGGTTTTTCCAGTAGTCATGTACAGATGTGAGAGTTGGACCATAATTAAGGCTGAGTGCCAAAGAATTGATGCTTTCCAATTGTGATGTTGGAGAAGACTCTGGAGAATCCCTTAGACTGCAAGAAGATCGTACCAGTCAGTCCTAAAGGAAATTAGCCCTTGATATTCATTGGAAGGACAGATGCTGAGGCTGAAACTCCAATACTTTGACCACCTGATATGAAGAGCCAACTTACTGAAAAAGACCCTGATGCTGGGAAAGGTAAAAAGCAAAAGGAAAAGGGGGCAGCAAATGATGAGATGGTTAGATAGCATAATCAACTCAATGGACATGAATTTGAGCAAACTCTGGGAGATAGTAAAGGACAGGGAAACTTGGCGTGCTGCAGTTTATGGGGTTACAAAGAGTTGTACGTGATTTAGGGACTGAACAATGAAAATATCACCAGTGTTAGTGATATGGGAATTTCAGTAAGCTAATTCATTACATGTAAATAGCTTGCAACAAAGTAAGTGATACATTTCAATTATCACATCATGGTCATTATTACTTAATTCTCAAAATAACTCTGCAGTAATTATCATTATTTCCTTCATTTTATAAATGATAAAGCTGAAGATTAGTGATTAAGACCCTATCCACAACTCATAGCTAGTAATTGGCAGAACTGAATGCCAAACCCATATTCATCAAAAAGATTCCTTTATGTTCTTTAAATTTGTCATGATTAATGATCTTGTCCTTCATGCCACCTTAGCCATAATATGAACTTAGCCATAATTACATTCATATTATGTATCTTAAAAATGGCACCTTAATAATAATGAATTGCACCTCCTCTACAAGCAAGATTTCAAGTTCCTCACTCTGACCACCGCCTTGTGATTTCCTGCTCTTCTCTTCTATTACTAAAAGTTATTTGAAACCACCCTACTTGATAAAGTATACAGCCAATACTGGGCTTCCCTGGTAGCTCAGCTGGTAAAGAATCCACCTGCAATGCAGGAGACCCCGGTTTGATTCCTGGGTCAGGAAAATCCCCTGGAGAAAGGATAAGCTTCCCACTCCAGTATTCTTAGGCTTCCCTGGTGGCTTAGATGGTAAAGAATTTGTCTGCAGTGTGGGAGACTTGGATTTGATCCCTGGGTTGGGATGATCCCTTGCAGGAAGATATGGCAATCCACTCCAGTATTCTTGCCTGAAGAATCTCCACGGACAGAGGAGCTACTGTGTAGCCTGGTGGGCTACAGTCCATGAGGTCGCAAAGAGTCAAACATGATTGAGCAACTAAACACAGCACAGCACAGCAGAGAAAATACTGTAAACTTTTCCTGTGCATTAGCAGTTTCATGGCTTCACCTCTCTTTTGCACCCACTAATAATTCACTTTTCACTTTCATGCATTGGAGAAGGAAATGGCGACCCACTCCAGTGTTCTTGCCTGGAGAATCCCAGGGGCAGGGGAGCCTGGCAGGCTGCCGTCTATGGGTTCGCACAGAGTTGGACATGACTGAAGCAACTTAGCAGCAGCGTAATTCACATACATCTTTCTCCTTCAGTGATACGCAGCCTCACAAAGTTTTAGCTATCTTTTTAACTTGAGTTGTTGCTACTATACACATGCAACATATCTGTGTTTACCCATCTTCCTTCAAGTGTGTTTTCTTAAATTTAAATTATCCCCTCAATGATTCCTGACGATCTTAGTTTCCTTAGTTAGTCAGTTCTTCCACACACTAGAGGTGATCAGTTCATACTTTCTGTTTACTCCTCAAACATCCAAAGCTATCTGCCATTTCCATCTTCCCCGTTCTTAGCTGTTGATGTTGATTCTTACAAATATGAACAATTGGAAGGAATGTCCCACGTACCTTCAGAAATAACGAGCTCACCTCCCTGCATCTAAGTGTGTGTCCCATGCCTCTCCTCCTGATTCTATGGCTGCTTCCTCCTCTCTTCCCTCCGTTTACTCCAAGACTTTATTTTTTAAATGGTTGATGGTTTCTCTTATGTTAACTTTTTTTTTCCATTCCTACTGGGTCATTTCTATCATCAAACCATTAATCTCTGTACTATAAAAAAAACTCATTTAACCTCACATCACCATCCAGTTACTACTACCTGACTCTTTCCCTGTCTACAGTCTGACTTCTAGAGGTTGGAAGTCTGCTTGCATACCCCCAGGTCAATCTTGAAAACACTATGATGTGATTCTTATTCCCAGCACTACTAGAATCACTTATTTAAGAGTTATTGATAATCTCCATGTTAGTATATCTAACGTTTGTTTCAGTCTTATTTTTCTGAATTCTCATCCCCACTTGTAAGAACTGGTCATTTTCTCCTATGATAGTCTCTCTTCCTTGCATCCTTCGTTCTCTTCCTACCTCTCTGACTGGTCTTTCTCAGTCTGCTTTCTTGGTTCAACTATCTAGATGGCCAGAGAGCTCATTCTTCAGAATTTGTTTTCCATGTATCAGTTCTTGCCTAGACAGCCTGATCCATTCTGCTAATTGTCTTTAATGATTATGTTGACGACTCCCATTTTACATCTACAGTCTCCTCTATGCTGACCTGCAGAAAAATATATTTATGGCTGACCTGATCCTGTATTTAGATATCCACCTGGAACCTGTGAATGTGACTTTATTTGGAAATAAAATTGTGCAGATGTATTTAGATAAGATAAAATGAGGTTATCCTGGATTGGGGTTGGGTCAAAATTCAATGTAAATAATGCTCTTATAAGAGGGAAATTTGAGTACAGAAAAACAGGCTCTCAGGGCAGCAAATCATGTGAAGAGGGGGCCAGAGACTGGGTTGGAGTGATGTGTTTTCAAGCCCAGGAATGACAAGGATTGCCAGGAAACCACCAGAAAATAGGAAAGGCAAGGAAGATATTTTCCTAGAGTCTTTAGAGGAAATATGGCCTTGTTGACACCTTGGTAGACTTAAAGCCTCCAACATTGAGGAAATACCTTTTCTGTTGTTTTAAGCCTTCCAAGTTTGTAGTAGTTATTATGGCAGTTCTAGTAAAGTAATTGTATCTATAATCTAGACATAGATAAATAAATATATATACATGTGTAAACTATTATATGGTTAGATGCATGCATGCTAAGTTGCTTCAGTCATGCCCAATTCTGTGCAACCCTATGGACAGCAGCCTACCAGGCTCCTCCGTCCACAGGATTGTCTAGGCAAGAATACTGGAGAGGGTTGCCATTAGATAGTCTCCAGTTTAACCTTCTGTGACTTTTTTGAACATTAATTTTTAAAAATTTTTAATAATGCTGATTACCATTAGCAATTAATAGTTAATAAATATTAAACATATCAAGTGGTTTGCTAAGTACTTTTACAAATGAATGTTATTTAAAGGTAACATTATCAGGTAGGGAAGAAGCTATTGTTTTCATTTTTAAATTAACCAAATTGGGATTTAAAATATTTAAAGTAATTTCAGAAAATCAGCAAGAGACAGAGCATGAACTCATATTCTGGTCTCTGTTGTTCCAAAAATCAGATTTCCTATAGTAACACTCCATTTAAAGTAAGATTTTCAAGATGCAGTTAAATATTCTTTTTATTTTTTTTTAATTTTATTTTATTTTTAAACTGTATTGCCACATTTAATTTTTAACAAATGTTAGGCACATTTAAGCAGTCTATAAATACTTGTTGAATGAATGGATACACATAGCATTGCAGAATCTTTATATGATAATATTTCTTTAAAAAGTCATTTTGGCTGCAATGTGTAAAACTACATTTTAAAATGGATGCACGATACTGGATGCTTGGGGCTGGTGCACTGGGGCGACCCAGAGGGATGGTATGGGGAGGGAGGAGGGAGGAGGGTTCAGGATGGGGAACACATGTATACCCGTGGCGGATTCATTTTGATACATGGCAAAACCAATACAATATTGTAAAGTTTAAAAATAAAATAAAATTAAAAATAAAATAAAATAAAATAAAATGGGAACAAAAACTGACTTTATGTCATAGTATCTGTTATCCCAAAACAACTTTTTCCTAATGAAAGCAGCTGTTTCCAAAAGTACAGAAATCAACACAAACATTTCTAAGGGCCTCTAAGACCCATAAACTACTCACCAAGCAGGAAGAGCTCTTCTTCTAAGAATGCTCAAATGGATTATAAAACAATGCATTACTTTTATGTTCTCATGGCTCATTAAATCTTTTTTAATGCAATATTCTTTTAAATCAGTAAGTTTTGAATATGCCAAAACAGTGACACTCGCTCTGGTTTTCATTGCAGTGGGAGATTATTGCTCAGTTGCTTATATTCTTTGTTGTTACCTCCATAAATGATATTAATTCATCAGTTTATAAACATTGAAATGAATATATATATATATATATTTTTTTTTTACTAAAGCAAGGAAAGATTTTTAGTCTTGTTGCCTTCAAGAAAATGTGAACTCTGTATGCTTAAGCCTACCCTCAGAGAAAAGCTGCATGCAGTTGATCAAATGCCTCACTTCCTGAATATTATGAATTCTTAGTTGGAAATTTATCATATAAAGCAAACATCTGATGTGGGATGAATTATGTCCCCACAAAATATATATTGAAGTCCTAAGTCCTCTGATTATGACCTTTTTTGGAAAGGGAGTTTGACTGATGTAGTTAAGATAAGGCTATATTCCACTCGTGTGGGCCCTGATCCAAAATGACTGGTCCTCTTAGAAGAAGAGAAAACAGAGACAGAGGTGAAATCTATGTGAAGACATAGAGACACAAAGGGAAGATGCTTATCTGGAGATGGAGCCAGACACTGAAGTTATGTTGCCACAAACCAAGGAATAGACCAGGCTACTGAAAAGTAGAAGAGACAAGGAAGTATCCTCCCATAGACCCTTCAAAAGGAGGAGGATCCTGCCAAGACCTTGACTTCTTATCTCCAGAAATTTGAGTGAATGAAATTTTGTTTTTGTTTTAAACCAGTTTGTGGTACTTTGTTATGGGAGCTCTAGGAAACTAAATAAAATCTAAAACTTTGCTTGTATTTCCAGGTTGAGATGCTTATGTGTGTTAAGAATCTTAGTGCATATGTTTCTTATTATTCTAAGGAATGTGGGGCCTTAAATCTAATTATAAGAGTTTGTGGCTGCTGAAAAATTCTTGTTTCAATCAATGAGTAAATATTTATTATACAATATTAATGGTGAGCTAATATGAGGGAGCAAACCATAGGACATGCTCTTCAGAAAAATTATGAGAGGCATGCATGAAACATCTGAAACATGCTCATTTAAAAAAATGAATTCCCTTAGGTAGTTGTTATCCTGACATATTTCTTGCAGCGCATTGCCCTCTTCCACATCGCCCTCTTCCTGCAGTCTGGGTGGTGTGTCCAATCTAATATATTGAACAAGTAGTATTACTTCCAATTCAACTAGCAGAAAATACCCACTGCACTTACTGTCAAATATCAATCATATTGTTTGAATGTTGCAGTGGAACCCTAAAGAAGATGTCAAGGTGATTGTGGCTTGCTAATTCAGGTTATTACTGTCCAAGGAAGACAAATTGAATAGAAACTTCAGTCTCTGAATAAGCTAGACATATATTTCAGTCTTCCAAACAAAATGTTTCCTACTTCTGATCTTCAGATGACATCTAAGAGGGAGGCAAAGTCAGCCCTAAGTCTTACATAAATGGTCTAAGGTTCTTAGTATAGAACCTTTAACAGAGACACACATGGACATCAGAAAAATCAAGGACAGGTGCCTCATCAAAAGTGGGACTGATCAAAAATAAAGAAAGCAGGAATTAAAGAGAAACATCTACTTGTGCTTCACCGACTACACTGAAACCTTTGACTGGGTGGATCACAGCAAACTGCGGAAAATTCTTAAAGAGATGAGAGTACCAGACCACTGTACCTGTCTCCTGAAACACATGCATGCAGGTCAAGAAGCAACAGTTAGAACTAGACATGGAACAGTGGACCGATTCAAAATTGGGAAAGGGGCATGTCAAGACTGTGTATTGTCACCCTGCCTATTTAACTTATATGCAAAGTACATCATGAGAAAGGCAGGGCTGGATGAATCACAAGCTGGAATCAAGGTTGCTGGGAAAAATATCAACAGATATGCAGATGATATGCAGATGATGCCACTCTAATGGCAGAAAGTGAAGAGGAACTAAAGAGCCTCTTTATGAGGGTGAAAGAGAGAAAAAGCTGGCTTGAAACTCAGTATTCAAACAACCAAGAAGATGGTATCTGGTCCCATTACTAAATGGCAAATAGAAGGGAAATAGTGGAAGTAGTGACAGATTTCCTTTTCTTGGGCTCCAAAATCACTGCAGACAGTGACTGCAGCCATGAAATTAAAAGGTACTTGCTGCTTGGAAGGAAAGCTGTGACAAACCAAGACAGTGAATTAAAAAGCAGAGTAATCAGTTTGCCGACAAAGGTCTGTATTTGTTAAAGCTATGGTTTTTTCAGTAGTCATGTACAGATTTGAAAGTTGAACCATAAAGAAGGCTGAGTGCCAAAGAATTGATGCTTTTGAATTGTGGTGCTGGAAAAGATTCTTGAGAGTCACTTGGACTGCAAGGAGGTCAAATCAGTCAGTCCTAAAGGAAATTAGCCCCTGAATATTCATTGGAAGGACTGATGCTGAAGTTGAAGCTTCAGTACTTTAGTCCATGGTGCAAAGAGCCAAGTTATTGGAAAATACTCTGATGGTGGGAAAGATTGAGGGCAAGAGGAGAAGGGGACAGCAGATGATGAGATGGTTATGTAGCATCATCCACTCAACAGATATGAATTTGAGCAAACTCCAGGAGATAGTGGAGGACAGCGGAGACTGGCATGCTGCAGTCCATGGGGTTGTGAAGATCAGACATGACTTAGTGACTGAACAAAAACAATCTGAATTTTTGGCTTAAAATTCCACATAATACTTTTTTATTCCTTTATTGTTTGTATTGATTTTCTCTGCTTAATTATTGGCTATAGTTATTTAATTTATATATTTTCTTCTTGGTTAATCTAGTTTTGGCTTGTCTCAAGTCAGATTTGGAGATCAGATCAGATCAGATCAGATCAGTCGCTCAGTTGTGTCCGACTCTTTGCGACCCCATGAATCGCAGCAAGCCAGGCCTCCCTGTCCATCACCAACTCCCGGAGTTCACTCAGACTCACGTCCATTGAGTCAGTGATGCCATCCAGCCATCTCATCCTCTGTTGTCCCCTTCTCCTCCTGCCCCCAATCCCTCCCAGCATCAGAGTCTTTTCCAATGAGTCAACTCTTCCCATGAGGTGGCCAAAGTACTGGAGTTTCAGCTTTAGCATCATTCCTTCCAAAGAAAGCCCAGGGCTGATCTCCTTCAGAATGGACTGGTTGGATCTCCTTGCAGTCCAAGGGACTCTCAAGAGTCTTCTCCAACACCACAGTTCAAAAGCATCAATTCTTCAGCTCTCAGCTTTCTTCACAGTCCAACTCTCACATCCATATATGACCACAGGAAAAACCATAGCTTTGACTAGACGAACCTTTGTTGGCAAAGTAATGTTTCTGCTTTTGAATATGCTATCTAGGTTGGTCATAACTTTCCTTCCAAGGAATAAGCGTCTTTTAATTTCATGGCTGCAGTCACCATCTGCAGTGATTTTGGAGCCCAGAAAAATAAAGTCTGACACTGTTTCCACTGTTTCCCATGAAGTGATGGGACCAGATGCCATGATCTTCGTTTTCTGAATGTTGAGCTTTAAGCCAACTTTTTCACTCTCCACTTTCACTTTCATCAAGAGGCTTTTGAGTTCCTCTTCACTTTCTGCCATAAAGGTTCTGTCATCTGCATATCTGAGGTTATTGATATTTCTCCCGGCAATCTTGATTCCAGCTTGTGTTTCTTCCTATGCAGATTTGGAGAAGGAAATGGCAACCCACTCCAGTATTCTTGCCTGGAGAATCCTATGGACCGAGGAGCCTGGCAAGCCATGGACCATGGGGTTGCAGAGAATCGGACACGACTGAAGCAACTAAGCATGCAAGCATGCAAGCAATCTAGCAAAAACTTTGCCAATTGCCTTAATCTTTTCAAAGAACAAATTGTTGGCTTCATCGATTTTTTCTATAGTTCTCCTTTTCTCCATTTCACTGTTTCCACCCTGGTCTTTATTTTTTCTTTATTTCTGATTGCGCTGGGTTTTGTATTCTCTTCTTTTTTTGTTTCTTAAAGTATATTGTATGTTATTAATTTGAAATCTAATTTACATTAATGAATATAATTCTAGACATTGTTTTTGCTATATGTCTTCAGTTTTGGACTTTATATTATCATTTTCACTCATCCCAAAGTTATTTCCCGTTTGCCCTTGTGATTTCTTTCTTGATCCATTTGCTATTAAGGAGCTGCAACAATTTGGCTGTTAAGTATCACATTGTTTGATTTGCACATATTTGTGAGTTTCCTAAATTTTCCTCTAATATCCAATTCTATTGTGGTGAGAAAACACATTCTTTATAATTTCAATACTTTTTAGATTAATAGAGGCTTGTTTTATAACCTAACATATTAATGTGTCCTGGAAAAATTCATGTATGTTTGAGAAGAATATATATTCTGCTGTCATTGACTGACTAGTTCTTCATGTATTTGTTAAGTCTTCATGTTTCTAGTGTTGTCTAAGCCTTTCATTTCCTTATTGCTCTTTTGCTCAGTTTTATCCACTGAAAGTATAGATATCTATATTATTTTAAATTATTTATTTTCTTTTCAGTTCTTCATTTATGTTTTATGTATTTTTGAGCTCTGCTTTTATGTGCATAAATTATTACAGTTGCTATGTCTAACTGATGGATTAATCCTTCATTACAAAAAAAACCCTCTTCTTTATCTCTATCAGTAACATGTCTTGGAATCTATTTTGTTCAGTTCAGTCGCTAAATCGTGTCCAATTCTTTGTGACCCCATGAACTGCAGCAGGTCAGGCCTCCTTGTCCATCACCAAAACCCGGAGTTGACCCACACTCATGTGCATTGAGTCGGTGATGCCATCCAACCATCTCATCCTCTGTGGTTCCCTTCTCCTCCTGCCTTCAATCTTTCCAAACATCAGGGTCTTTTCAAATGAGTCACCTCTTCGAATCAGGTGGCCAAAATACTGGAGTTTCAGCTTTAACATCAGTCCTTCCAATGAACACCCAGGACCAATTTCCCTTAGGATGGACTGGTTGGAGATCTCCTTGCAGTCCAAAGGACTCTGCAGAGTCTTCTCAAACACCACAGTTCAAAAGCATCAATTCTTCTGTGCTCAGCCCTCTTTATAATCCAACTCTCACATCCATACATGACCACTGGAAAAACCATAGCCTTGACTAGATGGACCTTTGTTGACAAAGTAATGTCTCTGCTTTTTAATATGCTATCTAGGTTGGTCATAACTTTCCTGCCAAGGAGTAAGCGTCTTATAATATCATGGCTGCAATCACCATCAGCAGTGATTCTGGAGCCCAGAAAAAGTAAGGTCAGCCACTATTTCCACTGTTTCCCCATCTATTTGCCATGAAGTGATGGGACCGGATGCCATGATCTTAGTTTCCTGAATGTTGAGCTTTAAGCCAACATTTTCACTCTCCTCTTTCACTTTCATCAAGAGGCTCTTTAGCTCTTCTTCATTTTCTGCCATAAGGGTGGTGTCATCTGCATATCTGAGGTTATTGATATTTCTCCCGGCAATCTCGATTCCAGCTTGTGTTTCCTTCAGCCCAGCATTTCTCATGATGTACTCTGCATGTAAGTTAAATGAGCAGGGTGACAATATACAGCCTTGATGTACTCCTTTTCCTATTTGGAACCAATCTGTTCTTCCATGTCCACTTCAAATTGTTGCTCCCTGACCTGCATACAGATTTCTCAAGAAGTAAGTCAAGTGGTCTGGTATTCCAATCTCTTTAAGAATTTCCCTCAGTTTATTGTAATCCACACAGTCAAAGGCTTTGGCATAGTCAATAAAGCAGAAATAGATGTTTTTCTGGAACTCTCTTGCTTTTTTGATGATCCAGCGGATGTTGGCAATTTGATCTCTGGTTCTTCTGCCTTTTCTAAAACCAGCTGGAACATCTAGAAGTTCACAGTTCATGTATTGCTGAAGCCTGGCTTGGAGAACTTTGAGCATTACTTTACTAGCGTGTGACATGAGTACATCTCTATTTTGTTAATTTTAGGTTTTTTTTTTTTTCCTTATTTATCTTTTAGTATTAATATAGCGAATATTTCTTTGGTTTGCTGTTTACACCATATACATTTGTGTGTGTGTGTTTTACTTAAAATCAATGTGTCTTTGAATATAAAGTGTGTTTCTTATAGGTATTATATAGATTTTTAAAATCCATTGTGTAAAGTTGTCTTCCTATTGGATTGTTTAAGCCATTCTATTTACATTTAATGCAGTTACTGATAAAATATGATTCACATTTTCCATGGCTATTTGTTTTCTTATATCTTTATTTTTCCTTTATTATATTTCTGGACTTTTTTAATATTAAATACATACATTTCTTGTATACCATTTTAATTTTCTTCTTGTTTAATTTATTATATGTTATAAATTATTTTCTTCTTATGTTATATGAAGTACATAAATTATAGGTATTAGTTTTTCAATAATAGTTACCCAACCAGGGATCTTAGTTATCCAACCAGAGATCAAACCCATGTCCCCTGCATTGAACACAAGTTGTCTTAACCACTGAAATGCCAAGAAGTCTCTAACACTGGTTTTTAAGTCAAATTTTAAAATTTTAGAACAATATTTCTTAATTCTCGTCTTTTTTCTCTCTTCTTTATTTATGGACTTCTTATCATGTTTATGTTGGTGTGCTTTGGGTGTCCCACAGGTCTGCATCTCTGTTCATTTTTCTTTACTTTTTGAGACTAGCTAATCTCAGTTGAACTATCTTTGAGTTCACTGGTTCTTTCTTCTGTCAGTTTAAATCTTTGAGGGGCTACTCTAGTAATTTTTTTTTTCATTTTAGCTATTATACATTGCAACTCTATGATATTTCTTTGATTCTTTTATTTTTTTTAATTTTATTTTATTTTTAAACTTTACATAACTGTATTAGTTTTGCCAAATATCAAAATGAATCCGCCACAGGTATACATGTGTTCCCCATCCTGAACCCTCCTCCCTCCTCCCTCCCCATTCCATCCCTCCGGGTCGTCCCAGTGCACCAGCCCCAAGCATCCAGTATCGTGCATCAAACCTGGACTGGCAACTCATTTCATACATGATATTTTACATGTTTCAATGCCATTCTCCCAAATCTTCCCACCCTCTCCCTCTCCCACAGAGTCCATAAGACTGTTCTATACATCAGTGTCTCTTTTGCTGTCTCGTACACAGGGTTATTGTTACCATCTTTCTAAATTCCATATATATGCGTTAGTATACTGTATTGGTGTTTTTCTTTCTGGCTTACTTCACTCTGTATAATAGGCTCCAGTTTCATCCACCTCATTAGAACGGATTCAAATGTATTCTTTTTAATGGCTGAGTAATACTCCATTGTGTATATGTACCACAGCTTTCTTATCCATTCATCTGCTGATGGACATCTAGGTTGCTTATTGATATTTTGAACTGTGGTGTTGGAGAAGACTCTTGAGAGTCCCTTGGCTGCAAGGAGATCCAACCAGTCCATTCTGAAGGAGATCAGCCCTGGGATTTCTTTGGAAGAAATGATGCTAAAGCTGAAACTCCAGTACTTTGGCCACCTCATGGGAAGAGTTGACTCACTGGAAAAGACTCTGATGCTGGGAGGGATTGGGGGCAGGAGGAGAAGGGGACGACAGAGGATGAGATGGCTGGATGGCATCACTGACTCGATGGACGTGAGTCTCGGTGAACTCTGGGAGTTGGTGATGGACAGGGAGGCCTGGCTTGCTGCGATTCATGGGGTTGCAAAGAGTCGGACACGACTGAGTGACTGATCTGATCTGATCTGATTTGATTGATATTTATTGATGTTCTGTTTTTCCTAATACATTTTTTTTCAGACTTCCCTTTACATATTTAGATGATCTTTCTAGTTCCCATTAGTTTTTTGAAAATACTTAAAATAACTGATTTTCTGTCCTTGTACAGTAAAGTCTAAATTCTGGGTTTCATCAGGAACACATTCATTTGGCTGTTTTAATTATTTTTGGGTCAGACTTCCTGTTTCTATGTATATCTCATATATTTTTTTTGTGAAATTGGATACTTTAAATAACATAGTGTATTAATTCATCTTCAAGCACCCACCCTTCTTGGGTTTTTTGGTTATTCAAGTTTATCATTGTTGTTATTTGTTTAGTGAATTTAATAGGTGGATTCTACTAAGTCTTAACTCTGCCATATGTGGACACAAGAATCTTTGCTGATTTAGCTTTGTGTCAGCTAATTATTGGGCAGAGCTTCCTTTAAATGTTTTAAGCCAATATGCCTCACACCCTTTACCAAGGAACTCTCTCTACATATGCATACAGGTGCATGCATACACTCCTGAGATGTATGCAGACTTCTTGTACTCCAGGAGTATTTCAGAGCTTTTCAAAACCTACAATGAACATATCATTTCCCAGATTTTCCTTTTAAGTATTTTGGCCAGCCTCTTGTTTACCATGTCTTCTGTCACACGCTGCATAGCTGCAGTGTTAAACAATCCTTGCTCACTGTTTTTGACAAACACCCCAGAAACAGTTTTTCTCACTTACCTATCTCTGAATTAGATCAAATCAAGATAGGATCTGTGAATGTGTCATTTTAAAGGACTAGTCTGAAAGATTAAATCATGTTAATCTCTTGGAATAAGACTTGCTGGGCAATTGACCTATTTGGCTCCTAAAAGTTGATTCAAGGTTATTCTTTTCACAGAGAGCCTGGTCTGAGGCTGTTGGTTTTCAAGACCACTGCTGAGCAAGATGATTTTACTGCAATTCAACTTTTTTTTTTTCCCTTGAACAAACTTTTCAGTTTTTGGTTAATTTCTGAAAAAAGCTGATTTTGAAAATTCCTCCAGTGTTTTCATTGCTTTTATGAAGCAGCAGACTTTTGAATTCTGCCATTCTGGAAGTGCTTCTGACCAATGTTGCTAGAATTTTAGTTTGGGTTTGTTTCTATGTAACTTATTATTATTCTTTTTGAGAAACTTCATGATGTCTTTTGAGCCCACTGGAGTGAACCTCTATCTGATAAGAAACTTGTGGCCAAAATAAGACACTGTGCAATATCAAAATCTGAGTAAATATTTCAGATCTCAGTACAGAATTGCCTTAAAACTGATAATATTAATATACTCTTTTGATAAATTTTGGAATTTTCTGAGAGAAAAAGGTGTATCAGTTAAGTGATTATCACTTCAACGTTAGACCAAGGAAAATAGCTTAAAAGAGTGGTTGATATTAGGGATTAAACTTATACAGATGTCAGCAGGACTCACACATAAGCCTGCCTATATCCTCCATTGAGAGGCTGACCATTTACGTGGTCAACAATTGCCTTGAGGTTACCAACACTGGATCAACAGAACCTAATCTTAAGAATGTTATTTGGGGGGAGGGAAGTGGATGACAAAGGATAGATCGTTGGATGGCATCACGGACTCAACGCACATGAGTTTGAGTAATCTCCGGGAATTGGTGATGGACAGGGAAGCCCGGCGTTCTGCACTCCATAGGGTCGCAAGGAGTCGGACAGGACTGAGCAACTGAACTGAACTGAACCGAACTTCTCAACTCATGATATTTTCTTCTATATGGAGGAATTTCTATTTGTGGGACACATCTGGCCCCCATTTTAACCAATTTTCATTACACCTGAGAAGATGAGTAACTTAGCTGATTATTGGGTTTGGAAGGAGATACTATGTATAGCAGCCCATGCCTCTTTTTTATCCTTCCTTTTAGTAACAGATGTGCCTATAGAAATCAAAATCTGGTCTGTTCCTCCAAGCTGTGAGTTTTATTAGAAAGTTGCTCCTTGGGGAAGCCCTTCACGAGTGAATAAGTGATTGCCTCATTATTACTTTCTTCTGTATTAATACAACTTGGCTTTAGACCAAATATTACATTCTTAAATATCAGTGTTAGTTTTCAGTTGATTCAGAACTTATGCAAGAAAGTAGGATTTTTTTTGGACCTCTTTGAAGCCCCACTGTTAGAGTCTATAGTCAATATGAAAAATAAAAATATAGAACCACAACCAACCAATGTTATAAGAATTCATAAAAATTATAATAATCTAGGAAATATTTTGTTCGCAAAGATATAAGCTTGAAAACAAATCCTGCACCTTACTAGTTATGTGACTGAGCAGTTCATAAGAACCCTTCAAGTCTCCAGTTTCATCATCTTTCACATAAGAATATAGTGATACTGACTTTATCAAATTTGGAGGTTATCAAAATGAGATAAGAGTTCTAAAACTGCATTCTGGCAATTAAAAAGTAGCCTCAGAAAGCATATTGGCTATGAAAGTTGGTGGATAGAATATATCTGATCAAAATGAATAAAATGGAGAATAGTCAACAAAAACATTGTTTATACATGAGCAAAGAATATGAAACATGAATGGTGAATCTACATGAGTTGGAAGAGTGGCATGGGTCTTAAGGAATAATTGTCATATTGAACTTTAGCTATTTTTTAATGTTTCTCTTTCATACTAGATTATGAGCACACATGTCTTACTTATCATTATTTTCCAAGAGCCTGGCACAGAGTAAGCACTCAGTAAATTTGACTTCACTGAATTGACTGGCTGAAGGTAAATAATCTGGTTAATGAATGCCTGCCAGGTCCACTTATCTGCAGATTAAGCCAGGCAGAGAAGCCATTTTCAAAAAATACTAGAAATAATGCCAAGCTTCAGAAAGACAGATAAGAGGGGAATAGTTTATCCTGTGCTTTTATGCTGCCTATACTCTGGTCTTACTTTATTTAAATTATCTATTGTATTTTAGATACTGTGTTAGGTACTAAAGATACAGAGAAGATTAACAAGCACTTTTTCTTTTTGCCTTAGAAAGTTTTGATTCCTGCCATATAGAAATTGTACTAAACGTAGTATTCAAAATATGCATGAGAACAGCAATTTACCAAGCAGTTTTTGTGTGCTGCACACTGCATTTGGATATTTATCTCTTCAAATTCACACATTAAGCCCATGTGATTGGGAGTTAATACTCTGTTTTACAGCTGAGGAAACTGAGGGTTAGAGAAGTTATTTCATTTTCACCTAAGTTATCAAGTTTTGGAAATAGCTTTACCAAAAGGGTTGTTGAATTCTAAATTTTAGTGCTCTTTCTCATGCTACATATTGTTTTTCATGAAGAAATTGTGAGGTGCTTTGGGAATACAGAGATGAAAAACGGGAAAATATAGTTTGATAAACTCAGTGATGGGGAAGAATAGCATGATCCTATGTAATTCTCCTCAATGAATATGTATTTAAAAACAGGATCAGGGAGAATTGTCAGTGCCTATGATAACTGTAGATATATTTGTCATAGAGGTGCCTTGATGAGGCTCTCAAACCATTACATATGCACCCAGGTCCCACATAGACCAGGGTGGTAAAGGTCGTGAGAGCAAGTTTGATTGCTTCCTACATGATTCCATGCATTTAGAGGGGCTCCTTTATCCCTTGGAAATGCTGGTGGTTAAAGAATAGTACCATTGGCAAGAAAAGTCTATTTCTAAGCCCTGGTATAGAGGATTCCTTCCTGGATTTCCTATGACCATAGCTGTCCCATGGTAAATTGTCCATGGGGTCAAAGAACCATGATCATATTGTCACATGACTGCTACTTCTGTTCTTTGACAGGACCTCAGAATTCCCAGCCTAAAGAGTCCTTGGCTTACTTCCCAGAGCCTCTCTTCTGAGAAAGCAAGTCATCTAATACTAGGCCCAAGAAGTGTCAAAGGAGCAGTTAGTCATTTGTGGAATATGTGAGCTTGGATGAGTGGACTGTGGTATCCATGCATGTACCTGAAGCCATTTGCAGTACTGAATGTAGTTCATGAAGAGACAGAGAGGGGCTTTGGAGTGAGTGGCTAAGTTTGCTATCTTTGGATTACTTACAGAAGACTTGAGAATTCTAATCTTGGGCTTTTCAAGTTATTTTTAAGATGTACATTTTTTTTAGCATTTTATTTTGCATTGGGGTTTACCTGGTCAGCAATGTTGTGGTAGTTTCAGGTGAACAATGAAGCCATACATAGTATACTAAGATGCATTTTTAAAATATCTTAAGATTAAGATAAGAGTTAAGATTACAGAGAAGAATATTCACCTGATGTATATTTTATATACATCAATTTTATATGAGTGTATTGCTGTTGTTCAGTAGCTAAGTTGTGTCTGACTGTGCAACGTTATGAACTGCAGCATGCCAGTTCATGGGGCTGCAAAGGTCCCTGTCCTTCATTAGCTCCTGGAGTTTGCTCAAACTCAGGTCTATATATATATATATGAGTGTGTGTATAAATATATATATATATATATATATATAAGAGTGTGCGTATAAATATATATATATATGAGTGTGTGTGTGTATAAATATATAGATATAGATATATAGATATGTATATAAACACACACTGGACTTCCCAGGTAGCACTAGTGGTAAAGAACCTGCCTGCCAATTCAGGAGAAGTAAGAGAAATGAGTTCAATCCCTGGGTTGGGAAGATCCACTGGAAGAGGACATGGCAACCCACTCCAGCATCCCATGGACAGAGGAGCCTGGCAAACTGTGGTCCACAGGGTCGCAGAGTTGGACATGACTGAAACGATCTAGCATGCACATGTACACACTAATTTCATGTTGGCCTATAAATGTCTGGAGCAGAAATATTAGAAAGAATTCTGTTAAGTCCACTAAGGAAATATTGGCCTGAGCCTCAGAATTTGAACCAGAGAGCCATTGTATTCATATGTTAAATGCCCGAAGGGGGATTTTCTGAATGCTTCTCTCCCTTTAGGGCCTAAAATTTAAACCTATACCAGGGCAGAATTTCTTACAACTTAGGCTGCATAATTTTACTTTTATTTCATTTATAAATTCTAAATTACTCTTTCCTCTGATTAATTTTTAATATGTTATTTACTTGAAAATTAAGTACACTGTAAAGTAACTGCCAAGAAGTAGACAGCTAGGGAATGAGTGAGTAGTAGTTTTCCTGTTAACATTTCTGCATTATATATAGCATGGAAAAGTAATCAATTTTGATTGGAGATATTGTCTCCAGGGAAGCTAGTAAAAATGAGCTTTCTTTACCTCTTGAAATAATATTATTGAAGCTACTGAAATTGGGGTCATAAAGGGTTGATAGTTATTCTTTGGGGGCTTCCTCCTCATTACATCTCTAACTCTACACCCCTTTTCGAAATGTGTTCTTGGTTCATTATTTCAGAGACTTTCAACATGTCTCAGACAGAATATGAAACAGTTTTTGTCTTTACTTTTATTTTCCCTTACATATCAGAGGCAAGGACATATCAAAAGTGAAGTATTTACTGTAACATAATTTGTGACTAATGCTTGAGTTATCACAGAGTAAAAAGATTTTATAAACATGAAATTCACAGCATCTAACATTAAAACACAACCAGGAAAATAATCCAAGGCATCCATTCCGGGTATCTGTCTGGCAAGAGATTGTCTATGTAGGCAGGGTATGCATATTGAATCTTCTACTTGTATGGAGACCTGGTCATCTTCAGCTTCATCTTATATTATACTAAAAGGAGGCTCTTTCTTTGCTTATGTAGCATCACATACCTTCTAGTTTTCTTTACATCATGAGACATTAGACACAAAGCTTTGTCTGAAATTATTTAAAAGATCTAGCCTCAGTCTCTGACTATAATGTGAGCAGTTTGAGGGCTCAGTTTATTACTTTAGTATACTCTCCACCTCCCGTATGTAAAATCAGGGAATCCTGTCATATTACCTGTTAAGTCTCATCTAGATAGAAATATCTGATACCCCAAATCACTGCAGATGTTGACTGCAGCCATGAAATTAAAAGACGCTTACTCCTTGGCAGGAAAGTTATGACCAACCTAGACAGCATATTAAAAACCAGAGACATTACTTTCCAACAAAGGTCCATCTAGTCAAGGCTATGATTTTTCCAGTAGTCATGTATGAATGTGAGAGTTGGACTATAAAGAAAGCTGAGCATCGAAGAATTGATGCTTTAGAACTGTGGAGTTGGAGAAGACTCTTGAGAGTCCCCTGAACTGCAAGGAGATCCAACCAGTCCATCCTAACGAGATCAGTCCTGAGTGTTCATTGGAAAGACTAATGTTGAAGCTGAAACTCCAATACTTTGGCACCTGATGTAAAGAACTGACTCATTGGAAAAGACCCTGATGCTGGGAAAGATTGAGGGTGGGAGGAGAAGGGGACAACAGAGGATGAGATGGTTGGATGGCATCACCAACTCAATGGACATGAGTTTGTGTAAACTCCGGGGGTTGGTGATGGACAGGGAGGCCTGGCATGCTGAAGTCCAAGGGGTCGCAAAGTCAGACACGACTGAGTGACTGAACTCAGTTCTAGTATCTAGAACTGATCTGATACTAATATTTTTTTCTCTTTAGATTAAGTAACAAATCTTGAGAGGGATTCATGCAGACCTCCACATACCTTGGGAGTATATTCTAAGAAGGCTTCTGTTATACTGTTTTAAAACTGAATTTGGGCTGCATTATTATTTTCACTTGTCATGTAAAGAAACTAAGATCACAGAGTAAATGATTTAAAGATCCCTCAGATCCATAAAAGGCAGAGCAGACCTTGATAACAGGTTTTCAGATTCTAAATCAAGTGTTTTTTCCCCTATTTTACTATTATTTCCCATTTTGTCTGAGCATGTCATGTACCCTGATTTATTTTACAAATTTTTTAGTGGAAATAATGACGTATTGCATTCACTTAAGGGATCTTATAATATACTTTTTTTTACTATAGATTATAATTTATTCTAATAATATATTATTAAGTATAATATTATAATATAAATATTATAGTAGAACTTTTATAATACTTATAGTACTTATTTTCAATAAACTTAGAAACATTGCATCCAGATAACTACCCAGCCGTGGTCTACTCCTCACCTTATCTTGACACATATTGAATATTTACATCAGTCTAAAGATAGGCCCAAGTTTCATGAAGGTGGGAATATATTCGGGCTGGATTTATAAAGGAAACAATTTTTGGGTAGCCATCAGTCAGTTCAGTTGCAGTCATGTCTGACAGTTTGCAAACCATGGACTGCAGCATGCCAGGCTTCCCTATCCATCCCCAACTCCTGAAGCTTGCTCAAACTCATGTCCATCGATTTGGTGATGACATCCCACCATCTCATTCTCTGTCATTCCCTTCTCCTCCTGCCTTCAATCTTTCCCAGTATCAGGATCTTTTCCAATGAGTCAGTCCTTTTCATCAGGTGGCCAAAGGATTGGAGCTTCAGCGTCAGTCCTTCCAATGAACATTCAGGACTGATTTCATTTTGGATGGACTGGTTGGATTTCCTTGCAGTCCAGGGGATTCTCAAGAGTTTTCTCCAATGCCAAAGTTCAAAAGCATCAATTCTTCATGTCTCAGCTTTCTTTATAGTCCAACTCTCACATCCATTCATGACTACTGGAAAAACCAAAACTTTGACTAGACATACATTAGTTGGCAAAGTAATGTTTCTGCTTTTTAATGTGCTGTCTAGGTCGGTCATAGCTTTTCTTCCAAGGAGCAAGTGTCTTATTTTCATGGCTGCAGTCACCATCTGCAGTGATTTTGGAGCCTTGGAAAAAAAAATTTTGTCACTATTTCCATTGTTTCCCCATCTATTTGCCATGAAGTGATGGGACCAAGATGCCATGATCTTAGTTTTCTGAATGTTGAGCTTTAAGCCAACTTCTTCACTCTCCTCTTTCAATTTCATCAAGAGGCTCATTAGTTCTTCTTAGCTTTTTGCCATAAGGGTGGTGTCATCTATGTATCTGAGGTTATTGATATTTCTCCCAGCAATGGTGATTCCAGCTTGTGCTTAATCCAGCCCAGCATTTCACGTGATACACTCTGCATATAAGTTAAATAAGGGTGACAATATACAACCTTGATGTACTCATTTCCCAAGTTGGAACCAGTCTGTTGTTCCATGTCCATTTTTAACTGTTGCTCCTTTATCTGAATATAGATTTCTCAAGAGGCAGGTCAGGTGGCCTGGTATTCCCATCTCTTTCAAAATTTTTCACAGTTTATTGTGATCCACAAGTCAAAGGCTTTGCCATAGCTGATAAAGCAGAAGTAGATGTTTTTCTGGAACTCACTTGCTTTTTTGATGATACAACAAATTTTGGCAATTTGATCTCTGATTCCTCTGCCTTTTCTAACTCCTGCTTGAACATCTGAAAGTTCACAGTTCACTTATGGTTGAAGCCTAGCCTGGAGAATTTTGAGCATTACTTTGCTATCATGTAAGATGAGTGCAGTTGTGCAATAGTTTGAACATTCTTTGGCATTGCCTTTCTTTAGATTTGGAATGAAAACTGACTTTTTCCAGTCCTGTGGCCACTACTGAGTTTTCCAAATTTGCTGGCATATTGAGTGCAACACTTTCACAGCATCATCTTTAAGTGTTTGAATTAGCTCAACTGTAATTCCATCGCCTCCACTCGCTTTGTTTGTAGTGATGCTTCATAAGGCCCACTTGACTTTGCCTTCTAGGATGTCTGGCTCAAGCAAGTGATCACAGCATCATGGTTATCTGGGTCATGAAGAAATTTTTTGTATAGTTCCTCTGTGTATTCTTGCTATCTCTCTTAATACCTTCTTCTATTAGCTCCATACCATTTCTGTCCTTTACTCTGCCCATCTTTGCATGAAATGTTCCCCGTGGTATCACTGGTTTTCTTGAAGAGATCTCTAGTTTTTCCCATTCTATTGTTTTCCTTTATTTTTTGCATTGATCACTGAGGAAGGCTTTCTTATCTCTCTGTGCTTTTGTTTGGAACTCTGCATTCAAATGAGTATATCTTTCTTTTTTCCTTTGCTTTTAACATCTCTTCTTTTCTTGGCTGTTTCTAAAGCTTTCTCAGGCAACCATTTTGCCTTTTTCACTTCTTTTTTGAGGGGATGGTCTTGATCACTGCCTCCTGTACAAATTCACAGACCTCTGTGCATTGTTTTTCAGGCACTCTGTCTATCAGATCCAATTCCTTGAATATATTTGTCACTGCCACTGTATAATTGTAAGGAATTTGATTTAGGTCGTACCTGAATGGCCTAGTGGTTTTCCCTACTTTTTTCAATATAAGTCTGAATTTGGCAATAAGGAGTTAATGATCTGAGCCACAGTCAGCTCCTGGCCTTGTTTTTGCTGACTGTATAGAGCTTCTCCATCTTTGGCTGCAAAGAATATAATCAATCTGATTTTGGTGTTGACCATCTGGTGATGTCCATGTGTAGAGTCTTCTCTTGTGTTGTTGGAAGAGGGTGTTTGCTATGACAAATGTGTTCTCTTAGCAAAACTCTGTTAACATTTGCCCTGCTTCATTTTGTACTCCACGGTCAAATTTGCCTGTTACTCCAGGTATCTCTTGACTTCCTACTTTTGCATTCCAGTGCCTTTTATGAAAATGACAAATCTTTGGGGGTGTTAGTTCTAAAAGGTCTTGTAGGCCTTCATAGAACCATTCTACTTCAACTTCTTCAGCATTTTGGTTGCAGCATAGACTTGGGTTACTGTGATATTGAATGGTTATACTTTGGTAATGAACAGAGATCATGCCAACAAGGACAGAATGATCTTTGTTCAGATGGCCATAAATGATTAAATTTTGGAGGCAAGCCAAGAAAATTCCCTAATTGTCAGGCATCACAGTCAACCATAAGCCATTATTATCATCTTTTGGACATTCCTTATTTTGAGCTCTTCAAGACCTTCCTTCAATGCTGCCCGGCACCCAAAAGATTTCTTTTTCTTCCTCAATACTTCCTCACATTGTTAGTTCACAGATACTCTTTATTAAAATGAAGCTCAGACCCTTACTGTGCTCCACCCACACAAAACCTCCTGATCTTATTTTTTTATTCCTTAAATGCTTTAAATTCATTTTCACTTAAGGCTTATACACCTTTCTCCCTGCCTACAGTGCTCTATAATCAGAGTTTCATGTGTCTCTCTTCTTAATGTCATTACTGGTTGAACACAAATATCTTCTTTTCAGTGAGCCCTTCTCACCCACTTAATCCAGAGCAAAGCAATTCTGTTTTACCTCCTATTACTTTCACTCCTGTGCATAATCCTTTTATATTATTTGTTTACTTGTGGATAGTATGTCTCCTGCATTTTCTATCTTTCAAAAAGTTAGTCTTTTCGAAATAAACATTTATGTATTTATTTTTATTTTTTAAAAAGATATCCACTAATTCATACTTAATTCAGCCATTTTTCAAAAACCCAATAGGTGCCATGAAATATGAATAATATTGAAAATACAGAAATACATATTATGACAAAACCATACCCCTAAGAAGTTTCAACTTTATTAAAGAAGGAAATAAAAGCAGAGGATTATAAAACAAAGCAGGAAAATTGAGAGAAGTAGCCCCATAAGAGAGTCTCTACAACAGTACTTTAGAAACTTAGAAGATAAGTAGATAATGAAGAAAGCAATTTTGAGGCAGAACACTTTGGAGGATGAGAAGTCAAGGGAGGGATTGGAGGTAGGAGAGTAGAGGTAAGAATTTCCATGAAAAGGGGATTAATTAAAAGCATTGGTGCAGACATTTTGCATTTGTAGCACATTTTAAAATACAAGATACTTTTTTAGTAGCATGCATAAAGTGATTAAAAGTCTCATAAAAACATTTTATGAGAGAGTAACAAACAGAACACAATCACCAAACACTATAACAGCATCCCAAATTGTCTATGAAGGTATCCACAGTTACGGCACTGTTGAACTGGTGGTCTTTCAGTATTGTATTGCTCTTTGAATTGAACTGTTAATTACCCTGACCAAGCTTTCTTATATACTTATAATGCAGTTATTATTGATCCCAGGGAGCAAAGGTTCGTCTTAACTTGATTTGACATTATATTTCTTATCTCTTCCTTATAGCTAATCACATTCTCTTCTATCCCGCATTGCATGACCTCTGCTAAACAGGCCCAATCATAACAGTGCATATTTTTAGTTATACCAAAATAAATTTTTAAGTGGATCAAAATTTCACTGCATACATCTGAAAAATTGCTGCTCAGTGATAAAGAAACACTGTACTATATTTAATGCATGCTGAGAAGTTCAGTTCATCTGAAAGCTTTCAGAAGCTGAATGGTTGAATCTCACCCAGAGTATATATGAAGTGGAGTAGTAGAAGTTTGAATGAGAATAAAAAGGGATCAGATCATAAAATTTCTTGAATGCATGACAAAGAAAATTAAATTCTTTCTACTAAGCAGTAGGAAATACAATCAAGCAAGGAGACAATCTACTCAAACTGTCCTTTAAGAAGATTAACTATGAAGCGGAATATAATGTGTAAGCTAAGATAAATGGAGAAATCAAAGACAAGGTGTTGCATTACAATGTTGTCTTTGAGAGCAAGTACTATTAGCTTATATAGAAGAGATGGCTGAAGGAATAAAATGGAAGGGAATGTCTATAAAAGCTACAACAAGCTAGATACAACTCTGCATGGGATGTAGAAAATCTACAAAACATGCCCTATTTGGAAACATTTCCTTTGATAATGAAGTGAGAACTATCATTTCATCATAATCACCCCAACATTTTAATTATATCTAAATTTTTTTTTCCAGATTATAACCAAGTTTGAGGATATCAGTAAATCATGTCTAAGAATATTTTTTCTATTACTCTTTAGAGTGAGTTACTACTTTCCTGTATCCTGGGGTGGGGGGGTGGGTGATGCTAATCTTTGAGACTGCCCAGCTGTAATGGAATCCAGAGAACTAAAGCTAATAGCATTGTTTCCTCTACTTAATGTGATTTAATGGTAATCAATGTCACTCACCAACTCATTAAAAAGCCTTCTTCACAGCTCATCAAAAACTAAAACCTGGGGGATTTGAACCTTTTAAATCAATTAAAAGACAACAGTACCCAACTTTTTTTTTTCCAAGTACAATTTAAAATGAGCATATAAAAGCATAGTTAAGTGAAAATATTTATTTTTGTATTTGAAAACTCTGCTTTAATTTCACATCAATTTTATAAAGAGGCTTAGTCGCAAAAAAGAAAAATATGTAAATTGAAGGCTAATTTTCAAAGAAAGGAAACTCATGACTTAAACCAAGAAATTTAGAACAGTCATGTAACATTAACTCTCTGTCACGGAGGGGGAGATTTTCCCCCAAACCTGTCTTGAGTTCTTACGACTGGACTAATAATACATTTGGCACAAGACAGGTTCAATGCAAGATACTGGATGCTTGGGGCTGGTGCACTGGGACGACCCAGAGGGATGGTACAGGGAAGGAGGGGGGAGGAGTGTTCAGGATGAGGAACACGTGTATACCTGTGGCGGATTCATGTTGATATATGGCAAAACCAATACAATATTGTAAAGTTAAAAAATAAATAAAATAAAAAACTAAAAGAAAGGAAAAAAAAAGAAAAAGAAACATATTGTAATTCATATTGATGGAGGTCCCAAGAAATAGGCCATAAGAAGTGGCCAAAGCAGGCAGCTTTTGTACCTTTTAGATAAAAAAAAAACAACAATAAATTTGTGAGCATTTAACAGGAAAAAGAAACCTAGGTTTTAGGTGTCCAATTAATGAAGAGTCCGAACAGAGTTTGCTTATCAGGTGGTAAATTAATGAAGTAACAAGGTTTTTATAGAGGCTTCTAACACCCAATTCCCTATCGTTGGTAAGAAGTGTGTCCTTCTGGGCTTCAAAGGTGGGGCCTCAGATATAGGGATGCACCTTTCACATGGGAGATTTAATTTCTCTTTTCAGGGAGGCATAAAGGAGAATTGTTGGAGAAGACTCTTGAGAGTCCCTTGGACTGCAAGGAGATCCAACCAGTTCATCCTAAAGGAAACTAGTCCTGAATATTCATTGGAAGGACTGATGGCTGAAGCTGAAACTCCAATACTTTGGCCACCTGATACAAAGAACTGACTCATTTGAAAAGATCCTGATATTGGGAAAGATTGCAGGCAGAAGGAAAAGGGGACAACAGAGGATGAGATGGTTGGATGACATCACCAACTCAATGGACTTGAGTTTGAGTAAACTCCAGGAATTGGCCACTGGACAGGGAGGCCTAGTGTGCTTCAGTCCATGGGGTTGCAAAGAGCGGACACGGTTGACTGAACTGAACTGAATCACTGTATCATTGAGGCATATTTTGGGGTGAACTTCTCTGGAACCCAATGCTCCCAAATTTTCCAAAACATCTCATTCTTAAGAGCATTCCCAATTTGATCTTCTAAAAAATGTTGTTCGGTCACTAAACTGTGTCTGACTCTGCAAACCCATGAACACCAGCCTTCCCTGTATGAACTATCTCCCTGAGTTTGCTCAGACTCATGTCCATTGAGTTAGTGATGCCATCCAATCTCATCCTCTGTCATCCCCTTCATCTACCCTCAATCATTCACAGCATGATTTTTTTCCAGTGACACAGCTCTGTGCATCAGGTGGCCAAAATATTGGAGCTTCAGCTTCAGCACCAGTCCTTCCAATGAATATGCAGGGTTGATTTCTTTGAAGATTGACTGGTTTGATCTCCTTGCTGTCTCCTTGCTCTCAAGTGTCTTCTTCAGCACCAGTTTGAGGGTATCGATTTTTTGGTGCTCAGCCATATTTATTCTCCAGCTCTCACATCTGTACATGACTGCTGGAAAAACCATAGCTTTGACTCTAAGGGATCTTTGTAGGCAAAGTAATATCTCTGTTTCTTAATATGCTGTCTAGGTTTGTCATTGTTTTCTTCCAACAAGCAAGTGTTTTTTAACTTCATAGCTGTAGTCATCGTCCACTGTGATTTTGAAGCCCAGGAAAATAAAGTCTGTTACCATTTCTGTTGTTTCCCCATCTATTTGCCATGAAGTGATGGGGCCAGATGCCATGATCTTCCTTTTTTGAATGTTGAGTTTTAAGCCAGCTTTTTCACTCTTTACATTCACCTTTATCAAGAGGCAGTTTAATTCTTCTTCACTTTCTTCCATAAGGGTGGTGTCATCTGCATATCTGAGGTTATTAACATTTCTCCCTGCACTCTTGATTCCAGCTTGTGATTCATCCAGCCTGGCATTTCACATGATGTACTCTGCATATAAATTAAATAAGCAGTGTGACAATATACAGCCTTTACGTACTCCTTTCCCAGTTTTGAACCAGTCTGTTGCTTCATGTCTGGTTCTAATGGTTGCTTCTTAACTCGCATACCAGTCTCACAGGAGGCAGATAAGGTGGTTCGGTATTCCCATCTCTTTAAGAATTCTCCACAGTTTGTTGTGGTCTACAAAGTCAAAGGCTTTAGCATAGTCAATGAATAAGAAGTAGATTTTTTTATTTGGAATTCCCTTGCTTTTTCTGTGATCCCACAGATGTTGGCAATTTGATTTCTGATTCCTCTGACTTTTCTAAGTCCAGATTGTACATCTGGAAGTTCTCAGTTCATGTACTGCTGAAGCCTAGCTTGAAAAATTTTGAGCATTACCTTACTAGCATATGAAATGAGCACAGTTGTAAAGTAGTTTGAGCATTCTTTGGCATTTCCTCGATTTGGGATAGGAATGAAAACTTACCTCTTCCAGTCCTGTGGCCACTGAAAAGTTTTCCACATTTGCTGGCATATTGAGTGCAGTACTTTTACAGGATTGTCTTTTAGGATTTGAAATAGCTCAGCTGGAATTTCATTACCTCCACTAGTTTTGTTTGTGGTAATGCTTCCTCAGGCCCACTTGACTTCACACTCCAGGATGTCTGGCTCTTGTTGAATGACCACCCCATCATGGTTATTCAGGTCATTAAAACCTTTTTTATATAATTCTTCTCTGTATTCTTGTCACCTCTTCTTAATCTTCTCTGCTTCTGTTAGATCCTTGCCATTTCTTCAAAGTAGGGAGACAGAATTAAAAGAGCATGGTTATATAATTAAAAAGTTGATAATAACCTATAATTGGTAAAAACAAGTATAATACAACCTCCATCCCCAAATATGAATTAAATTTCCTGATCAATCCAGTCAAGTTACTTTTTTCATTGTTTTGGTTTTATTGCCTGTTTGGTCTCTGTAATCTACATAACCATACATCCATAATATTTTCTTGTAAATGTGGTCTTCACTATGGGAAGTATTTGTGAGATTTGTGGAAAAATTAAATAAAATTTACTTTTTCTTACTCTGAGTCTTTATGAACTTTTTTCCAGAGGGAAACAAATTTTCAGAGGGGTGAAATAAAGGGATTTGAAAGCTATATAACTCAGCTACTGTTGGTGTACCTGAAAGCTCTCCATTGCCTTCCAGTTAGGAGAACTACTGGAGGTGAAATAGGAAGGTGATTTATTCCCTGCATTGAAAGAGCATCTAGTCCTACAATAGTTTCCCTGGACCAAATCTTCTTGTTTTATTTGTAGGGAAATTTAAATTTCCTGAATGCACAGTAAACTTTTCCTGTCTCCCCAGCAAAACAAAACAAAAAGCAACAGCAAAACAAGGTTTCTGAAATAGCAATTCAGTATTACAGGAAACTTTCACTTATAGGCTTTTCTTCTATTTCTAGCCAACAAAATTTTAAAGTAAGTATATAGAATATTATTCTTATAGTAATTGTGTTGATATAATTAAAAGTTAAAAACAAGTATTGAAACATTGAGTGCCTGTTGATTCAGTTCAGTCCTGTCTGACTCTTTGTGACATTATCAACTGTAGCTCACCAGGCTCTTCTGTCCGTGAGATTCTCTAGGCAAGAATACTGGAGTGGCTTTCCATGGCCTCCTCTAGGGGATCTTCGGGATCTAGGGATTGAACCCACATTTCTTAAGTCTCCTTCATTGGCAGGTGGGTTCTTTACCACTAGCACCACCTGAGAAGCCCAACTGGAACATTAACTTGCAATAATTTCATTCTTGGCAAATATAAACACATTTTTATTAAAGACCTTGAGTGGTAATATTCATCTCCCTCTTGCTATGTCTTAAGAAAGAACTAGTCTTTTAGTCTTGGAGAAGGCAATGGCACCCCATTCCAGTACTCTTGCCTGGAAAATCCCATGGATGGAGGAGCCTGGTAGGCTGCAGTCCATGGGGTCGCGAAGAGTTGGGCACAAATGAGCAACTTCACTTTCATTTTCCACTTTCATGCATTGGAGAAGGAAATGGCAACCCACTCCAGTATTCTTGCCTGGAGAATCCCAGGGACAGAGAAGCATGGTAGGAGGCTGTCTATGGGGTTGCACAGAGTCGGACATGACTGAAGCAACTTAGCAGCAGTCGTTTAGTCTAAACTATTTTTTTTTGAAGAATGGGAAGACACTAGAATGTTTTTGAAGTTATCACTTTCTTATTTATGTTACAATAGAGATTGTATGGAAATCTTTTCTGATAGTTTGAAATTAAATACAGACTGCTGGAATACCTAGTTCAAATTTCATTTTTGTCTCCTCTGGTAATTAGGACAAAACCAATGGCTCTCCCACAGGTAAAAAATACATATTTCTATTTGTAGAAGCATGTTCACAACTGGCATACTCTACAGAGCCAATTAGAGGAAATGTCTTTAAAAATCTATTTGAATTCCTGATAAACACTTCTGATTTGAGTAACAAGTTCAGTAGCTAAGAAAAAATTCACAGGCTCAGATAATGGAATTCATATTAATATAATACTAATATTCAAGCAAAATTGTGTTTTGTTATTATAGATAAACTACATTAATTGAGGTTTGGAGAAGTAGCTATTGGATTTAAAATATAGTCAAGCAAGGTAACATTCTCTATGACAAGTGAAGACACACTTATCAATGCCTCTGCTTTCATCATTTCATGTTGGATCACGCTCTCCACTGTAATTAATGTCATTATTCAACAACAAGTTGCCTCCGTTGTATATGTCTCTGCACAAGAAGTGAGGGATGTGTCAAACAGAGGAAGAGAGAGAAAAATTAGATGTTACTTTCTCATGCATGACTAAGGTTGAGGAATTAAACTTTAAAAGTTTTTAACACTTCCGATTTTTCCAATGATGTATTTATTTTTGTTTCTTTTCAAGTTATTACCAGAAAAATGTAGTCTACTAAAATACAATCATTAAGTAACATTCGACTTTGTTTCTCATTTTCTCTTTGTCAAAGCCTTATACATCTGTCAATCTCAGCACTTGGTTAGAATGAGATCACCACTTTTGCCACCTCAATAAATTCTATCATCAAGAGTAATAACACCAGCTGATAAGAATCTTACTAATCGCAAGTACGGATGCAATATTTTAGTAAGTCATGAAAGAGAGAAATAAAAGGAACTGAAAAATAGCTCTTCTGTGTAACAGGCAGTGTAAGTGATGATTTCATTGAGTCATGCCATCAACCAATTGAACTGAGTACTGATTTTCCTGGGTTGGGAAGATCCCCTGGAGAAGGGAAAGGCTACTCACTCCAGTATTCTGGCCTGGAGAATTCCATGGACTACCCATGGACTTGCAAAGAACTGGACACGACTGAGCAATGTTCACGTTCACGTTCTGACTTCCCTGGTGGCTCAGACGGTCAAGACTCTGCCTGTAATGCGGGATACCCAGGTTCAATCCCTGTGTCGGGAAGGTCCCTGGAAAAGGAAATGGAAACCCACTCTAGTATTCTTACCTGGGAAACCCCATGGACACAGGAGCCTGCTGGGCTGCAGTCCATGGGATCACAAAGAGTCGGACATGACTGGGCAACTAACACTTTCACTGCTTTTATTGAGATTTTACAGTTGAAGAAACTGAGGCTTAGAGAACATATCTTCTAAGATTCTGGATGTAGTGAATGTATGCTACAAGCTTAAAACCTTTGCAATTTGATGACAGGACCCCACACTTTACTGAGTAAGATACATTGACTTGTACAGATTTATCACAGATAAACATACTCTTTCCATTAGCCCTTGACATATTGGAAAATGTCTTTAAAACTCACATTATGAGTGCACAATTCTTAGGAGAATCAATACTATGAACTGCTAAGTAAAAGGACTGCTACTCCTTAAACCCTCATTTCTCACTGAAAAAATAAATTTGTTTAAGAGACAACCTGTAAGTTTTTTATTAAGATTTTTTGGCTTTTGTTAGAGTTTTAGTTTTTTTTTTTTTTTTTTTTTTTTTTTTTAATAACATGAACAAGCCAATTATTAGGCAAGGACACAAGTGAACAAGATTTATATGGTGAAAACTTTTTCCCGCAAAAGGTCATTATAGACAGAAAACGACAATAAAAAACCAAACCTTTAAAATTTATGAATTGGAGATACATTTTACAAAAGTGAAATTAGTTTGAGAAATTGTTAATAATGAAATTTTGATCTTTAAAAAAAATTGACATTTAATATGTTTCTGAAGAAATGTTCTTTCACAGAAAAGCATTTGACATAGATAAAATGATTTTACTGCAAAATAAAACCTATTTTTTATTATAATTTCATTTACTTTAGATGCAGCATTGGTGTTTATTTTTTAAGACAGTCTTTTAAGCCAACAAGGGCTTTGATACTAAAATGTATTCAATATAACCTTTGTAGTGACTGTAAACCATTCATTTAATTAAACTTTAGCTCTAAAATATATGGAGCATTCTTTCACTTGTAAGTCATTAAATAATCATTTATTGATCATGTCTTAGACTTTATACTACACAATGTGGATGCAATGAAGTAAAAATTAAAATCTCATTAGTGGGTGTTATTGTTTTATAGAGTAGATAGTTAAACAATTATATAATATAGTAAAATTTCATGTAGGATATTATGAGAACATTCAAATGAGGGGAGCTGATTCTGTTTGGTGTTTGTCCTGGGTTGCATGGTGCCCCTTACCTGTCCCCCAATTCACATTTATCTGGAAACTCAAAATTGTGATCTTACTTAGAGTTTCTGCAAATATGGTTAAGATGAGGTGATACTGGATAAGGATACACTTTAAATTTGAGGAGTTATGTCTTTATTATGAAGGGAAAAATTTGAATACAGGAAGAGAGCCTTTGAAGAAGGAGGTAGAAATTGGAGTGATGGTGTCCCAAGTAGAGGAATGTCTGGGGTCTGTAGAAACTGGAAGAGGCAAGAACTTCTTCCCTAGAGCTTTTGTAGAGAGACTGGCCTTGATTACATCTTAGTTCCATACTTCTAGATTCCAGCACTGTGAGAGAATAAATTTCTATTGTGTTAAGTCTCCTAATTTTAGGTAATTTTTGACAGTAGCACTCAGAAACTAATACAGATCTTGGTAGCAGAAGCTGTATAGCTATACACAAACACCTGAAAATGTGAAAGCAGCTTGAGATTGGGTAATGGGTAGAAAGGTTGGAAAATTTTTGAGATGCATGATTTAAAAAACCTTTTAGATTGCCTTGAGGAGACAGTTTATAGAAATATGAATGTAAAGGCAAATCTGATAAGAGGTAAGAAAGAAGTAAAATAAACACTTTATTATCTTAAAGAATCACATATATCATCATCAACAAAATCAGCAGATAGAAATATGAGCATTAAAGGTATTTCTAATGAGGTCTCCTAAGGAAAGAAAAAAACTTACTGGACCTTAGATGACAAGTGATCTTTGATATAGGGGCAGAAAACTTGACTGAATTGAGTTGTAGTATTGTGTGGCAAGTATAACTTGTAAGCTATGAACTTCAATATTTAGCAAAAGAGATTCCTACCAGTCTCTGAAATGGGTAGCTTGTTTCTTCTTTGAGTTTATAGCAAAATCAAAAAAGAAAAAGAGAAACTGAGGAAGGAATCATTAAGCAAAAATGAACCAGTCCTTGATATTTTGGAAAAATTTCACCCTATCCAGATAGAATACTATGGAGACATGTTTATGATTGTGGCTTTAATAACTTTGCTGAGGATATTATGTGTGTGACATATGGATACAATCATCCAACTCAAAAGAAGCCAGGAATAGAGATAGATTATGTGCTACAGAATCTGTAGATAGGCTTCTTGTAGAATGGTATGGATTGCCTCAATATACATGGAAAACTGTTAAGATATTTGAGAAGGTTTTATCAGCAGAGGCACTGTTAGCTTGAACTGAATGGGGGCAGAGACAGCATGAAATGAAGGCAGGTTGTTGGTCTATAGGCAAGAAATAAGTTGAGAAAATTGCCCAAATACAAATATGTGCTACTCTTCAAGAAAAAGAAAAATTACTTTGAGGAAAGAGGCAGAAGCCAGAATTGGTGACCCAGAAGCATAAGATAATGGACTTAGTTCTGTGGGCCCAGAGAATGAATTGTTGAGACCTCCTTATACCCAGAAGACAGACTCTCCAGGAATCCAAGGGAGATAGAATGAGAGAATTATTCTCAAACTGTGTAACCTAATGAAATTTACCTTGCTGGGGTCTATATTCTTTATATCAGTAATTCCTTCATTTGTTTAAGTTCTCCCATTAAAATATAAATGTCTCTCTTATGCCTGTCCCACAACTTGTACTTTAGAATCAAATAGTATTTCCAGTTTCACAGGTCCAAAGGTGATATTAAATTTTGCTCCAAGATTGATCATAAACAGAATCTCACCTATAGATAACTTAGACTAACATTAATTTTTCTTAAAATTTCAATTACTTAGATGATGAAATTTGAAACTTTTAAATTTGATATGTATGTGAGATTTTGGTATAGCATTAAAGCTCAAAGAGATTAAGACTCTGGGGATTTTGGAACTGAATGAACATATGTAGGATGGATGTGAATTTTGGTGGCCATGGGGTGGACTCTACTGGGTTGTCCTGTGTGGACTCTACTGGCATGTCCTGAAAATTCATGTACACTCAGATACTCAGAATATGACTTTATTTGCAGTTTGGTTCAGTTCACTCGTTCAGTCATGTCTGACTCTTTGAGACCCCAGGGACTGCAGCACACCAGGCCTCCCTGACCATCACCAACTCCTGGGGTTTCAAACTCATGTCCATTGAGTCAGTGATGCAATCCAGCCATCTCATCCTCTGTTGTCCCCTTCTCCTCCTGTCCTCAATCTTTCTCAGCATCAGAGTCTTTTCAAATGAGTCATTTCTTCTCATCAGGTGGCCAAAGTATTGGAGTTTCAGCTTCAGCATCAGTCCTTCCAATGAATATTCAGGATTGATTTCCTTTAGGATGGACTGGTTGGATCTCCTTGCAGTCCAAGGGACTCTCAAGAGTCTTCTCCAACACCACATTTCAAAAGCATCAATTATTTGCAATTAGTTAAGATAAAGGCTTCCCTGGTAGCTTAGCTGGTAAAGAATCTGCCTCCAATGCAGAAGACCCCTGTTGATTCCTGGGTCAGGAAGATTCCCTGGAGAAGGGATAGGCTACACACTCCCATATTCTTGGGCTTCCCTGGTGACTCAGCTAGTAAAGAATCCACCTGCAATGTGGGATGGGAAGATTTCCTGGAGAAAGACACGGGTACCCACTCCAGTATTCTGGCCCAGAGAATTCCATGGACTGTATCATCCATGGGGTCGCAAAGAGACATGACTGAGCGACTTTCACTTCTCAAGATAAAGTCAAATTGGTTAAACTGACTGTAACTTCAGTATGACTCGGTTCCTTTAAGAAGAAGAAAATTTGTATACAGAGATGTAGACACACACAGGGAGAAGATAGCCATGTGAAGACAGAGGTTGAAATTGTGGAGTTCTTCTGCCCAAAGCTAAGGAGTGCCTGAGACCACCAGAACCTGGAAGAGGCAAAGAGGGAGTTTTTAAAACTTTTTCAAAGGACAGGTCCCTGTCAACACCTTCACTTCAGACATATAGATTCTAAAACTGTGAGAGAATAAACCTCTGCTGTTGTAAGCACTAAGTTTGTGATAATTTGTCATAACAATCTAAGCAAACTAATACTGTGTAGAACATATCAGGGGAGGCTTCACAGAGGAATGTTTGAATTGGTTTTCAAAGAATAAATATGTTTTTTATAAGGAGAAAATAGTAAGATGTTAAGATAAATGGATGCTCAAATCTTAAAAAAAAAAAAAAAAGAAAGAAAAAAGAGAGAGAGAAGTTTAATTTCTACAACAAATTGTGGCTTTAGGAGTTTCACAAGAATAATATGAAAATAATACCATGTCAGGTTTACAAGACTGAATACCACTGGGGCAAATTTGTCATGAAACATCCAGATATATGGCCTTTGTTATGTTTGAAACTTTAAGAAACTGCCAAACTGTTTTCCAAGGTGGTTCAGTTCAGTTCAGTCTCTCAATCATGTCCAACTTGTTTCAACCCCATGGACTGTAGCATGCCAGGCTGTGCTGTCCATCACCAATACTTGGAGCTCGTTTAAACTCATGTCCATTCAGTCGGTGATGCTATCCAACCATCTGATCCTCTGTCGTCCCCTTCTTCTCCTGCCTTCAAACTTTCCCAGCATCAGGGCCTTTTCAAATGAGTTGGTTCTTCACCTCAGGTAGCCAAAGTATTGGAGCTTTGGCTTCATCTTCAGTCATTCCAGTGAATATTCAGGACTGATTTCCTTTAGAATGGACTGGTTGGATCTCCTTGCTGTCCAAGGGACTTTCAAGAGTCTTCTCTTAACACCTCATTTCAAAAGCATCGATCTTTGGCACTAAGCTTTCTTCATGGTCCAACTCTCACATTCATATGAGACTACTGGAAACACCATAGCTTTGACTATATGGACCTTTGTTGGCAAAATAATGTCTCTGCTTTTTAATATGCTGTCTAGGTTGGTCAAAGTTTTTCTTTCAAGGGTCAAGCATCTTTTAATTTCATGGTTGCTGTCACCATCTGCAGTAATTTTGGAGTCCAAGAAAATAAAGTCTGTCACTGTTTCCATTATTTCCCCATCTATTTGCTATAAAGTGATGGGACCAGATGGCATGATCTTCCTTTTTTGAATGTTTGGTCTTAAGTCAGCTTTTTCACTCTCCTCTTTCAATTTCATCTAGAGGCTCTCCAGTTCTTTGCTTTCTGCTATAAGGATGGTGTCATCTGCATATCTGAAGTTATTGATATTTCTCCTGGCAATCTTGATTCCAACTTGTGCTTCATCCAGCTTAGCATTTCTCATGCTGTATTCTGCATATAAGTTAAATAAGCAAGATGACAATATACAACCTTGACATACTCCTTTCCCAGTTTGGATCAGTCCATTATTCCATGTCCAGTTCAAACTGTTGCTTCTTGACCTGCATATAGATTTCTCAGGAGGCAGGTAAGATGCTCTGGTATTCTTATCTTTTTAAGAATTTTCCAGTTTGTGATCCACACAGTCAAAGGCTTTGACATAGTCAATAAAGCAGAAGTAGATGTTTTTCTGGAATTCTGTTGCTTTTTCAACAATCCAATGGATGTTGAATGAAGCCTTGCTTAGAGAATTTTGTGCATTACTTTGCTAGTGTGTGAGATGAGTGCAATTGTGCAGTAGTTTGAACATTCTTTGGCATTGTCTTTCTTTGGGATTGGAATGAAAGCTGACCTTTTCCAGTCCTGTTGCCACTGTGGAGTTTTGGTGATGTAATTTAATATCCCCAACTGCATTATGTGGTGTTGTTCAGCTGATCATTTGTATCTGACTCTTCGCTATCCTATGGACTGCAGCACACCAGTCTTCCGTTTCCTCCACTGTCTTCCGAGTTTGCTCAAACTCGTGTTCACTGAGTCAATGATGCCACCCAGACATCTCATCATCTGCCCCCCCATCTCCTCCAGCCTTCAATCTTTCCCTCAATATGTAATAAGTTCCAGTTTTTCCACATTCTTGACAATCAAGGTATGGATAGTCTTTTTCATTTTAGCCATGTTAGTGAAGGAATAGTGGTATTTTATTGTGATATTAATTTGCCTTTCCCTATGACTAATGATGTAAATATATTTTTTATCTTTGCTATTTAAAAACAAAATAAAGTAAGTTGAATTCAAAGATAAGGTTCTGACCTCATTAGAAATAAAGGGAGATACATGCATCTTTCAAAGATCAATGAATTCCTGTATTTTTCATTTGAATCCCTCTTCTCTTGATCTAAACAGTCCCTAGATTTTAGCAAAATTGAAAAAAACAGTTAAGTGATGAGTTAATATTTTTACAACTGTTTTACACTTGAAGACTTGTCATTTGTACTCACTGAAGGATCCTATACTTAATTTCTCAATTTGGGTCCTTCCTGCTAGGTTATATTTTGGATTACATCTTGATTACATGCTGAATTTAGATTATATCAAGAAGTAGGGAAATTATTCTGAAGTATTTTGGTGATGCAGCTTTTCCTGGTTTAGACAATGCTACAGCCCCCTACTGCTCTGGATGAACATACTGTGGTTCCCTAGTATGCATTTGAATAGAACCACCAAGTGACATGACCTTGATTTTTAAAAATTCCATCTATTGCATTTTCTATAATTTTGACTGACTGAGGCACAAGGGTCTTAATTAAGTTCTATCACTTTTTGACTAAGTATGGAAATACTGATGAAGACGCCCTGGTTTCAGATTCCATCTCTACCACATACTAGATGTGTGACTTTGGCTAGGTTGCATAACTCCTTTATGCCTGGGTGTCCTCATTCATAAAAGGGAAAATAATTAAGCATGCTAAAAAATAATATATGTAAGTCACTTAGAATATGTAATATGTACTAAGGACATGGTATTATGAGTCTTTTTTATATAAAATATAGGCAGTGATTTCACTTTCTGGATACTTGTGTAGAATTTAAAAAAAGTACATGGTCTGTTTCCAATAGGTGAAACATATCTTTTCTTTACTCTGCCATTTCCATCGCAAGAATAATAATAAATAATAAAAAGTTTCTCAGCTTATATTTTTGTGGCAGGTTACTGAAAATCTTATCCATATGAAGAAATAGTAATGCACAATGATCTATATTGTCTTTGATTGTAAAGGCAATTCAGCCTATAATAAGACAAATATTGGTAGATTTTTTATTAGACTTTTAACATTATTTTAGTTCCACCATAAGGGACCAGTGTCAATTCCAAAGTATTTCCTGGAATGTCAGCTCAATCAAAATTCTTGATGTTCTCTCCACTTTTTTGATTCATGTATATGGACATTAGAGATCAAATAAATGAAAAAATGAATCAACTTTCTTGATTGTTAAATGAGTTGTAGCTTTGTGTTTCTTAATTTCCATACACTTAAAAGGTCAGGTGTAATAGTATGTGACTCTGTTGGTAAAGAGTCTGCCTGCAATACAGGAGACCTGGGTTTAATCGCTGGGTCTGGAAGATCCCCTGGAGAAGGGCATGGCAACCCACTCCAGTATTCTCGCCTGGAGAATCCCATGGACGGAGAGCCTAGCAGGCTACAGTCCATAGGATCGCGCAGAGTCAGACACGAATAAAGCGACTTAGCACAGGCCAGCACAACACTATGTGTGAAAGGATGAATACACACTAAAACGATCCGTGGTTAATTAAAAGTAAAAGGGATGAGAAATTTTAATTTTTACTTTTTTACTGCTTATCTTTTAATAAGTGGTTTGTCAAATGCTTTTCGATGCTGGTTGATGAAGGAATTGAAAGAGAGAATGAACTTTACTTGAAGAAAAGCATTTCAGATGGAAATACCTCATATTGTTTCTCCGCAGGTAATTTTTACTTACAAAGAGCTCTGTAAAAATGTATTTTTCCAATTTTAATTATATGACCATTAAGAAGAATGGTTTTCTTTTGCAGGCAGCTAAGAGAATTTCCAGTGGTTTAATGTGCTTGGAGAACCCAAAACAAGTTATTATTTTATTTTTAATTCAAACTTGGCTTAGATTTGTTCCTCTGGGAGACATATTAGAAGACATTTGGTTTTGAAAAAATAATAAGAGTAACAATATTAAGGGTTTATGTTATCCACTAATTGTTTTTTTTCCCATCCCCTAATGGCTGAAGAGGCCTCTTGGTGAATTTTGCAAATGTTTGCAGGTGCCGAATGTGTCAGAGTTGCACCTGCAGATTTACATGGTTGTGCTTCCATAAGCTTCATGCTGCACAGTATATGGTGAATGCAGTAAAAACAGATGGACCTAGGGACAGCTGGAGTCTGCAAATAAAAATGAAAATAACAAAGCAACAGCAAAAAAAAAAAAAAAAAGAAATCAGCAAATATATCAGTGTAGTTCTCATCTTCCATTGGATTAAGGAGTGCAGTAGGTATTTTTCAGCATAGAATCAGCAGCAGTTGAATTATAACTAGGAGAGTAATTGTGCAGACTCCTCGAATCAATAATTCAACTAAAGTAACCTGGAATACTGATGTACAATTTTAGGTGCCTCTATGATAAACTGGGCACACATCTCCCAGCGCCAAGACAATCACCACCATTGGTCTTGCCTTCTCTAAATTCATTATCTGTTGTGTACGTTCATCAAGTTCTATAGATTCTTTTTTCAACTTGATCCTCTAATTACAGAAATTTCCCATTCCCATAGCCAGCAATTAGCCTCCTCATTATTTAAAACCTGAATTATTGCAAATATGTCCTGCCACTAGCAAGACAAGATGGTATAATGGAAACCATACATATTTTAAAGATATAGTCCTGATTGTGACTGTGATTTATTTGTTTTAATTGTTTTGATTTGTTTAAGCCCTCCAAACCCTATGTTGTTTATTTGCTGTGTCATGTTCTACTCTCTGTGACCTCATGGATTGTAGCCTGCCTTTCTCCTCTCTTCATGGGATTTTCCAGGCAAGAATACTGAAGTTGATTCCATTTCCTTCACCAGGGGATCTTCTTGACCCAGTGACTAAACTCACATCTCCTGCATTGGCAGTCAGACTCTTTATGGCTGAGCCACCAGGGAAGCTCCCAAACTTTTAGTTCAGTTCAGTTCAGTCACTCAGTCATCTCAGTGTCCAACTCGTTGTGACCCAATGGACTGCAGCACGCCAGGCTTCCCTGTCTGTCACCAACTCCCAGAGTCCACCCAAACTCAAGTCCACTGAGTCGGTGATGCCATCCAACCATCTCATCCTCTGTTGTCCCCTTTTTCTCCTGCCCTCAGTCTTTCCCAGCATCAGGGTCTTTTCAAATGAGTAGGCTGTTAGCATCAGGTGGCCAAAGTATTGGAGTTTCAGCTTCAACACCAGTCCTTCCAGTGAACAGTCAGGATTGATCTCCTTTAGGATGGACTGGTTGGATCTCCTTGCAGTCCAAGGGACTCTCACGAGTCTTCTCCAACACCACAGTTCAAAAGCATCAATTCTTCTGAGCTCAGCTTTCTTTATAGTCCAACTCTCACACCTATACATGACTACTGGAAAAACTATAGCCTTGACTAGATGGACCTTCGTTGACAAAGTAATGTCTCTGCTTTTTAATATGCTATCTAGGTTGGTCATAACTTTCCTTCCAAGGAGCAAGAATGTTTTAATTTCATGGCTGCAGTCACATCTTCAGTGATTTTGGAGCCTAAAAAATAAAGTTTGACACTGTTTCCACTGTTTCCTTATCTATTTGCCATAAAGTAATGGGACCGGATGCCATGATCTTAGTTTTCTTAATGCTATGCTAAATCACTTCAGTCGTGTCCGACTCTGTGCGACCCCATAGATGGCAGCCCACCAGGCTTCCCTGTCCCTGGGATTCTCCAGGCAAGAACACTGGAGTGGGTTGCCGTTTCCTTCTCTAATGCATGAAAGTGAAAAGTGAAAGTGAAGTCGTTCAGTCATGTCCGACTCTTAGCGACCCCATGGATTGCAGCCAACAAGGCTCCTCCATCCATGGGATTTTCCAAGCAAGAGTACTGGAGTGGAGTGCCATGTTGGGCTTTAAGCCAAATTTTTTACTTTAGGGGGCTAATATAAAACATAAGGCCTAGAATTACTTTCTAGAACTGTGTACAAAACAAAGGAATAAGACAAATGAAGTTTGTTCAAGTTGAACAGTTAGTAATATAATAAACCAAATTTTTTTAAAAGAAAGTTTATGCTAACAAATCCAATACAGTCCTAATATACTATGAAGATTCCTTCCTGTTTCTGACTCAAGGCGAAGGTTGATTTCAGAAAAAATATTCTGTATCTCAGACACATGAAAAGATGCCAAAATTAAGAAACACACATGAAAAGATGTTTAGGGAAATAGAAATCAAAAATATCTCACCCCTGTCAGATTGGCTATTATAAAAAAAGGTAACAAATATAAAGTGTTGGTGAGGATGTGGAGAAAAGGGAACCCTCATGCACTGCTGGTTGGATGGTAAATTGGTGCATCTAAAACGGTATAGAGGTTCCTCAAAAAATTAAAACCAAAATTGCTCTGTGGTCTAGCAATCCACTTTGGGTATTTATCTAAAGAAAACAAGACAGTAATTTGAAAAGGGTGGTAGCCAGAGGGGAGGGTCATAAAGGTACAAAAGAAATGAAGGGGATTAAAAGGTACAGACCTTCAGTTTATAAACCCTGTGTGCTTAACACTCAGTCGTGTCCGACTCTTTGCAACCCCATGGATTGTAGCCGGCCAGGCTCCTCTGCCATGGGGATTCTCCAGGCAAGAATACTGGGATAGGTTGCCTTGCCCTCGTCCAGGGGATCGTCCCAACCAAGGAATCGAACCCAGGTCTCCCACATTGCAGGCAGATTCTTTACCAGCTGAGCCACCAGGGAAGCCCAAGAATACTGGAGTGGCAGCCTATCCCTTCTCAAGGGGATCTTCCCGACTCAGGAATCGAACTAGGGTCTCCTGCATTGCAGGCAGATTCTTTACCATCTGAGCTACCATAGAAGCCCTTATAAGCCATAGGGATATAACATACAGCATAAGGAACATGGTCAATAATATTATAATAACTTTATATATATGATTACTGAGTTTATCATGGAGATCATTGCATAGTATTGTAAATGTCACATTATTATGTAGTACACCTGAAATTAATATGTGTCAAAAAGACACACACACACACACACACACACACATATATATATATATATATATATATATATAGTCTACATCTTTTTTTCCATTGAGGTTTAAAAAAGACAAATATATTAAATTTTAATTAGGGATATAACAATGAATATTTTAGTTATCTTCTACTGCCTCTCCAAATCCATTCCTCATTATTCCATAAACTTCCACCTACCCTGAAATAGGAGAAGTGAAAGTGTCAAGACTAATTCGAAGGCTATTGTTATGATTTGGACAACAAATAATGATTGCTTGAACTATAAATAGATATGCTGAACTATGGTCAAATTCTATATATTTAAACAGTGAAAGAATAACCCATTGATGAATATTACTGAGGAAAAAGAGGACTACTTTAGGTTAATAAAAGGGTCAATTCATCAAGAGAACACAGCAGTCCAAAATGTGCATAAACCTAGAAACATTGCTTCAAAATATATGAAAATATCAAACACTGATATTGCTTGAAAGAAGACATAGAAAATACACAATTACAGTATAGAATCTCATCACTCCTCTCTCAGTAATTGAAAGATCAAGTTGATGAAAAATCAATAATCATATAACACACTTGAAAAATATCAGCAAAAACACTTCAGCTGCTCATGAGAAAATGCATGATTTCCTCTAGTGCACATGGAATACTTGCCAAAATAAATCATATCCTATGGCATAAAAGTAAGTCTTAATACATTTAAAAGAATTAAAACCATGGAAATTGTGTTCTCCAACCACAATAAATCAAAGTGTAAATTAATAGCAGAAAGATGACTGGCAAAATTGAAATACATTTTAAAATTACACATAATCTTTTAAAATTAGATATATTTTGGAAAAAAAATCATAAAAAATTAGAAAATGTTTTGAACTAAATGAAAATGAAACCACACCCTGTTAAACTTGTGGTATTTAGCTAAAGCATGGCTTAAGAGAAATTTACAGTAGTGTTGATATTAAAATCCAAAATCACTGCAGAAGGTGACTGCAGCCATGAAATTAAAAGACGCTTACTCCTTGGAAGGAAAGTTATGACCAACCTAGATAGCATATTCAAAAGCAGAGGCATTACTTTGCCAACAAAGGCCCATCTTGTCAAGGCTACGGTTTTTCCAGTAGTCATGTATGGATGTGAGAGTTGGACTGTAAAGAAAGCTGAGCGCCAAAGAATTGATGCTTTTGAACTGTGGTGTTGGAGAAGACTCTTGAGAGTCCCTTGAACTGCAAGGAGATCCAACCAGTCCATTCTGAAGGAGATCAGCCCTGGGATTTCTTTGGAAGGAATGATGCTAAAGCTGAAACTCCAGTACTTTGGCCACCTCATGCGAAGAGTTGACTCATTGGAAAAGACTCTGATGCTGGGAGGGATTGGGGGCAGGAGGAGAAGGGGACGACAGAGGATGAGATGGCTGGATGGCATCACTGACTTGATGGACGTGAGTTTGAGTGAACTCTGGAAGTTGGTGATGGACAGGGAGGCCTGGCGTGCTGTGATTCATGGGGTTACAAAGCGTCGGACATGACTGTGCGACTGAACTGAACTGAACTGAACTGGTGTTAAAAAAGAAAAAAGAATAAAAATTAATTATATAAGCTTCTACCTTAGGAAACTAGAAAAATGAGCAAATTAAATTCAAAGTGAGCAGTGGAAAGAAAATAGTAAAGATAAGAATAGGTACTAATGAAAGTAAAACAAAAAAACAAAGAAATCAATGGAATAATTGGGATGGCCAATGTAATTGATTAAAAGGGGACATGAGAGTGATTAAAATATTGTTAAATGTTACATACATTTGTCAAAAACTAAACAGACTGTATCCTAAAAAAATGTATCCTAAACTAAACATATCCTAAAATAAATCTAAACTATATCTTACATTTTATTCATCAACAAGTGTACTTTAAAAATTATTTACATTATGCCAAATATAAGGCTTTTGTTGTTAATATGTATTTTAAGACAGCCTCACATTCAATGACTGGACTTTTTACTTTCCTGGAATATTTTTAGTAAGCTTCTTATTGGAGAATAGTTTTAGAAACATAGAAAAGTTTCAAAGAGATTTTCTGTACATCTCACAGGTTGTTTACCCTATTGTTACTATCTTACATTAGTATGGTACATTTGTCACAACTAATGAACTGATGTTGTTACATTATCATTATACAAACTTGCATACTTTACTCATATTTCATTAGTTTTTTAACTAATGCCCTTTCCTGTTCTAGAATCCAGGATGCCATAGTGCATTTAGCTGTCACATTAGCTTAGACTCCTCTTGGCCATGATGTTCCTCAGACCTTGCTTTTGATGACCATATCAGTTTTGAGGAGTGCTGGTCAGTATTTTGTAGCATGTCCCTGAATTGAGATGTCTCTGATGTTTTCCTTTTGTCTGGGGTTATGTATTCTTTGGAAGAAAACTATAGAGGTAAAGTCCCATTCTTATTGCATTATATCAAGGGTATATACCATCAACATGATTTATCCTGTTGATGTTGACACTTATCATCTGGCTGAGGGAATATTTCTCATGTCTCTCCATTGTAGAGTCATTGTTTTTCCTGTCTTTCCAGACTGTACTCTTTGTAAGAAAATCACTATGAGTAGCATATTTCAAAGAGTGTGGAATTACACTCATATGCTCAAAATCCTTGGGGAAAGAATAACTATATAGATAAATGTTTTGAAATTATTTTCAACAAGAAATCCGTCTTGTCGGCCACTATGCTGTAATCTGAATATTTGTGCCTCCTCAAAATTCATATGTTGAAATCTTAATGCTCAATATGGTGGATAGAAGGTGGTACCTTTAGGAAGTGCTTAGGTCATGAGAGTGGAGCCCTTGCTAATGGGATTTGTGTCTTATTAAAGAAACCACACAGTGCTCTCTAGCCTCTTCTGCTGTGTGAGGACACGGTGAAAAGATATATCAGTTCAGTCACTCTGTCGTGTCCGACTCTTTATGACCCCATGGACTGCAGCATGCCAGGCTTCCCTGTCCCATCACCAACTCTCAAAGCTTGCTCACACTCGTGTCCATTGTGTTGGTGATGCCATCCAACCATCTCATCCTCTGTTGTCCGCTTCTCCCATCTTCAATCTTTCCCAGCACTGGGGTCTTTTCCAATGAGTCAGTTCTTCACATCAGGTGTCCAAAGTATTGGAATTTCAGCTTCAGCATCAGTCCTTACAATGAACATTCAGACTGAAAAGATATATAGATATCTGTAAAGCACGAAGTCCTAACAGTGATTCTGCTGGCATATTCATCATGGACTTCCCAGCCTTCGGGAGTATATGATTATATGTTTGTTATTTATGAGCTGCCTAGTTTATAGTATATCTGTTATGTGTGTGTTGAGTTAGTCAGTCGTTTCTGACTCATTGTGACTCCCTGAACTTTAGCACTCCAGATTCCTCTGCCCACGGAATTACCCAGGCAAGAATACTGGGATTACTGGATTACAAGAATACTGTCATTTCTTACTCCAGGGGATTCTCCTGACATAGGGATCAAATCTGCCTCTCTTTCATCTTCTGCATTGGCAGGCAAATTCTTTACCACTGTGCCACCTGAGAAGCCCATTTTTGTTACAGCAGTCTGAGTAAACTAAGATACCAACATTAAATTATTTATGTATTTAATCATTTATTTATCTCTTATGAATGCATGGATATTAACTTTGGGTGACCATCCAATACATTATTTATTTTGTTGCTTAGATTGTTACAGCTTTGGTCACTGAGAAACCTTTCAATTGATTCCTGTGCACTTTTGACATACTATTTTGGTTGTATCTTTGAATGTGCTGTTTTCTGGAACTAAAAGATGTCCCAGGTTTATCTTATACATCCCCTATCCTAGCCCGAGTTTTCACTATTTCTCCAAAGAACTGTATTTACTTGTATTGAAGAATGATATTAGAAACCAGTATCTGGGCACTGGTTGTAATCATTGCTCCTGGGATGTATCAATAGTTGCTTTAGGCAGAGCAAGAAAATATTAAATTTTTTAAGATATTTAATTAACATAATTAATTAATTAATAATGGTAACAGTGAGAGACTTTATTTGTTTGGGCTCTAAAATCACTGCAGATGGTGACTACAGCCATGAAATTAAAAGATGCTTGCTCCTTTGAAGAAAAGCTATTACCAACCTAGACAGCATATTAAAAAGCAGAAACATTACTTTGATGACTAAGATCTGTCTAGTCAAAGTTATGGTTTTTCCAGTAGTCATGTATGGATGTGAGGGATGGACAATAAAGATAGCTGAGCCCCAAAGAATTGATTCTTTTGAACTATGGTGTTGGAGAAGATTCTTGAGGGTCCCTTGGCCTGCAAGGAGATCAAACCAGTCAGTCCTAAAGGAAATCAACCCTGAATATTCCTTGCAAGCACTGATGCTGAAGCTCCAATATTTTGGCCACCTGATATGAAGAGCTGACTCACTGGAAAGACCCTGATGCTGGAAAAGACTGAGGGCAGGAGGAGAAGGGGATGACAGAAGATGAAATGGTTAGATGGCCTCACCGATTTGATGGACATGAGTCTGAGTAAGCTCTGGGAGTTGGAGATGGACAGGGAGGCCTGGCATGCTACAGTCCATGGGGTCACAAAGAGTTGGACATGACTGAGCAGTTGAACTGAAACTGAACTAAAATAACAGAATTTTATGCTTTTAATGTGCAAGATTTAATTTTTTTTTTTTTTTTTTAGGTTGCACTGGGTCTTCATAGCCTTGTGCAGACTTTCTCTAGTTGCAGCGAGCAGGGGCTACTCTTAGTTGTGGTGTGCGGGCTTCTAGCTGCGGTGGTTTCTCTTATTGTAGAACGCAGCCTCTCCAATCAGTGGAAGCCCTGGGTCACTGATGTGCAGGCTTTGGTAATTGTGGCATGTGGCCTCAGTAGTTGTGGCTGGTGGGCTCTAGAGCTTAGGCTCAGTAATTGCGGCACACGGGCTCAGTTGCTCTGTGCCATCTGGAATCACCCTGGACCAGGGATGGGACCTGTGTCCCCTGCATTGGAAGGTGGATTTGTATCCACTGTGCCACCAGGGATGTCCTGAATTTTAATTTTTTAATGCTCTGTTTAATAAATCTCTCACCCATGATAAGAAACCCATGATTCTTACACTATGATTATTTTTTAATACATGTTATTTTATTTTCCATACTTACTTACATTTTGATTTTAAATATTTCTGATTTTGTTATTTGTGTACATCATGATTTATGAGTCAAATTGTATCTTTATATGGATTTCTAATTAACCTAGAATAATTTATTAAAAACATTAACAGTTTTCCATAAACAACTGGTAATGACTTTGTATTCAGACTACAGAAAGAACTCTGGCAAAGCAGTAACATTAGAGACAATAACCAAAAAGAAATCTGGTCACGAAATTTTAATTTTTAAAAAATATAATTTAAGAGTTTATTACAAAGTACACAATATTAGTTTCCCATTGCCAGTGATTCAAGATAACAAGGCTAAGAGCCCTGGCTGGAGCTGGGGGTTAAAAGCCAGGCTCAAGAGAAAGCCTGTCACAGTCCCCAGCTGGTGGGTTCCCTAGGGTAGCTGCTATCTGCTCATTATTCCCAGGGGGGCTTGTTCACTGCATGCTTTGAGTCACGAGTCCCTGTTATAATGTGCATGTCCATCCTGAAATGCTGAGGAAATGAATGAATGAAGCATGACTGGCCAATAATGGTGGCCAGGCTGCAGCGCAGAACAATGGTTGTGAATGCCATGGCCACTGTTCTCTCGGGGTTTCTCGCCTGAATGTAGACTTGCTCTACTGTGCTAAATTCTTCTAACATCAGTGGGTGCCCTGGGTCATTGATAGAACTAATCAGATTGAAGATCTATCACATTAGTGCTGTTTAGACCTGTTTGTCCTCGCTCCACAGGGCATGCATAGATGAGGGGATTACACTGAGTTTCTAAAACAATCCTTGAGAAATTATTATCTGATTAAAATATTTCTTTCCCCCAACTTCTAACTGTAGATATAGATATATTTTCAAAATTTAGTTTTCCCCATATTCCATTCTTATAAATAAGAATATACGTATGTGTAACAAGGATCAGTTCAGTTCAGTTCAGTCAGTCATGTCCAACTCTTTGTGACCCCATGAATCACAGCACGCCAGGCCTCCCTGTCCATCACCAACTCCCGGAATTCACTCAGACTCACATCCATCGAGTCAGTGATGCCATCCAGCCATCTCATCCTCTGTCGTCCCCTTCTCCTCCTGCCCCCAATCCCTCCCAGCATCAGAGTCTTTTCCAATGAGTCAACACTTCACACGAGGTGGCCAAAGTACTGGAGTTTCAGCTTTAGCATCATTCCTTCCAAAGAAATCCCAGGGCTGATCTCCTTCAGAATGGACTGATTGGAGCTCCTTGCAGTCCAAGGAACTCTCAAGAGTCTTCTCCAACACCACAGTTCAAAAGCATGAATTCTTTGGTGCTAAGCTTTCTTCATAGTCCAACTCTCACATCCATACATGACCACTGGAAAAACCACAGCCTTGACTAGACGGACCTTTGTTGGCAAAGTAATGTCTCACAAGGATACCAAGCCATAAAATAGATATGACATGAAAACTTCTTCTACGTTGTGAGTTATCAAGTAAATGAAAATTAAAATCACAATGACCTACTATTACATGATGATCAGAATGGTTAAAGTTTGAAAGACTAAAAACATATGTAGTGGTGAGTATGTGGAGCACCAGGAATTCTTAATCACAACTGTGAAAAAGAATTAGCATAACCTACTAAACTTAACATACTTAGATATGTATCTGGTAGAAATGATTATACCTGTGACCAACAGATATGTACAGAAATGGTCATAGTAGGCCATACCCTGTGTGGGAAACAAGCTAAGTATTCATTAAGAATAGCATGGAGAAATTGATCATGTTATAGTCATATAATAATACTAAACTGCAAAGAAAATAATAATCAAGATGTGCCAACTTTAAACAAAACATATTATGATTCCACTTAAACTTCAAAGATTGCCATTGTTGTTGTTCAGTTGCCAAGTCAAGTCAGACTCTGAAACCCCATGGACTGTAGCACACCAGCGTCTTCTATCCTCCACTATCTCCTGGAGTTTGCTCAAATTCATGTCCATTGAGTCAGTGGTATTATATAACCATCTTATTTTCTGCTTCCCCCTTCTCCTTTTACCTTCAATCTTTCCCAGCATCAGAATCTTTTCCAATAAGTCAGCTCTTCACATCAGGTGGCCAAAGTATTGGAGCTTCAGCTTCAGCAACAGACCTTCCAATGAATATTCAGGGTTGATTTCCTTTAGGACTGACTGCTTTAATCTCCTTCCAGTCTATGTGCAAAGTCACTTCAGTCGTGACTAACTCTGTGCGATGCTATGGACAGTAGTCTCCCAGGTTCCTCTGTCCATGGGATTTTCCAGGCAAGAATACTGGAGTGGGTTGCTATTTCCTCTTCCAGGGGATCTTCCCGACCCAGGGATTCAACCAGCATCTCTTATGTCTCCTGTCTGCATTGCCAGGTGGGTTCTTTACCACTAGTGCCACCTGGGAAGCCCCACTTCCAGTGTATGAGATTCACAAACGTCTTCTCCAGGACCACAGTTTGAAAGCATCAATTCTTCTTTATGGTCCATCTCTCACATGCATACACGGAAAGTTCAAAGATAAGCAAAGCTTATATATTTTGTTAGGAATCAAGAGAATGTTTCCTTTGGGGCATAAAATAGGCATGTGCTTAGGAGGAGGCTTGTCTATCTTCTTGGGTGTTGGCAGTGGTTTATTTCTCACTTTGGTGATATTTACATGAATGTATTTATGTCAGTGATAACTCATAAATCTGTAGGCTTAAACTTGTGCTCTTTGTTCATGTGATAGTTCAACGTAAAAATAGAATGCATTATGTAAAAATAGGAAAAATGGGATAGAACAAGGTAGTGGAGAAGGCAATGGCACCCCACTCCAGTACTCTTGCCTGGAAAATCCCATGGATGGAGGAGCCTGGAAGGCTGCAATCCATGGGGTCGCTGAGGGTCAGACACGACTGAGCAACTTCACTTTCACTTTTCACTTTCATGCATTGGAGAAGGAAATGGCAACTCACTCCAATGTTCTTGCCTGGAGAATCCCAGGGACGGGGGAGCCTGGTGGGCTGCCGTCTATGGGGTTGCAGAGTTGGACATGACTGAAGTGACTTAACAGCAGCAGCAGCAGAACAAGGTAGTATGCCTTGCTGTCACTGACTATTAAGGGATTTGCCTCAGCTGCAAAACAAAAGAGGTGTCACTTGGAATAAAGATGAATTTAGGGTGTTGTGAGACAAAAATGCCAAAGCCATTTAGAGGTAGGTTGTGCTACAGAGAAAGGGATCAGAAATTAAACAATTGTGTGTACTCTGATTTTAAGTATGCATGTTTTAAAGACTTTGCAAATGTTATATCCCTCCCTTTAAAATGACTCCTAGATCCAGAGAACAGCAATAAAGGCAATAATTACAAAGATATTTTTTATTTTAAATCCATATTTCATGTGCATTAATAACAATTTAATTCATAAGGATTAATGATATTTTGATGAACACCAAAGCTATTAATGATTAATATAGTTATTATAGAGTGCTTCTGCTTGAGATAATGTTTTGCAATCCTGGCATTAGCACAATCCATCTGGCTCTTACATTTATGCATATTTAGATGGAAGTGCATAGAATGTTGAATGCTGAACACTAATCATATATTTAACAAATACATTATTACCAAATGAAATATTCTTACTCGCTTGTTAAAAATGTGTCTATCAGTAAATATCTTCATCTTTTTAGTCCTTCTAGAACTTAGGTGACTTTGAATTTATTTTTTATCACGAGTTTAAGATGTGAAGCACTTTTATTTTTCTAGTAATATAAGTTCAGTTTTCCAATTTTTACCACCTATTGCCTAAGCATGAATTAATTCAGTTGGATATTGTTCCACACTATAATAGTAATCTTGTCTTTAACAATACAGTAAAAGTAAATTCTGATAACTGCTGGAATATATATGATTGCTTGTTCCACAATGCAGATAGTATTGATATCTTTGTTATTTTCTCTAATATCTCCTTATTTATTATTTTAATATGAATATCATCATTAAACATCCAAGTTTATCCAATCACTTATCAGTAGTAGCATCTTTAAAGCAATGTGGAGCTATTTAATTAAAAGTGATAAATAGTACGAAGGTTTCTTAAAAAATTAAAAATAAAACTACAGGGACATTACTTTGCCAACAGAGGTCTTTTTAGTCAAAGCTATGGTTTTTTCCAGTAGTCTTTTATTGATGTGAGAGTGGACCATAAAGAAGGCTGAGATCCCAAGAATTAATATTTTTGAATTGCAGTGCTGAAGAAGACTCTTAACAGTCCCTTGGACAGCAAAGAAATCAAACCAGTCCATCCTAATGGAAATCAACCCTAAATTCTCATTGAAGGGAGGGACTATGCTGAAACTGAAGCTCCAGTAATTTGGCTACATGATGCAAAGAACCAACTTATTGAAAAAGACCTTGATGCTGGGAAAGATTGAAGTCAGAAGGAGAAGAGGGTGGCAGAGGATGTGATGGTTGGATGGCATAACCAACTCAATGGACATGAACTTGGGCAAATTCTGGGAGACAGTGAGGGATTGGAAGACCTGGCATGCTACAGTCCACGGGGTCACAGAGTCAGATATGACTTAGTGACTGAAAAACAATAACAAAATGTACACATATTTTCTAAAATTATGAATTCTTAGTAAATTCAAAACTAAATATTAATTAAATTTTGGTAACTTTTCTAAATTTTCTAGTTACTCTTTGGATCAAAATAATGTATTATTTTTATTATATTGCTATTAAGTTGATATTTCACAAAATGGTAAATTTAAAATCTATAGCAGTCATTATATGACAATATATGAATATATATAAATAGCAGTCAATATATGACAATGTAAGTTATAACATTTTTATTTTACTTTTATTAAATAAGATTTATTATTCATTTTTCAAATGACGAAAGACTGCCTCAAAGTTGCAGCAACTTACCCCAAATTTCTTAACTAATACACTGAAGAATTGGCAATGATTCAAAGACTATCTTACTAAAAATAATGTCCTTCTCAGTTAAAGGTATTAAAAAGTATATTCGTACATTAGTGGTACTGCTGAGTATTCCACACTCGCCAAAAGAGTTCTGTAATCAAATACATCTTAGAAATGCTGCATAGAACCTCATCCTCTTGGAGATGTACATAACATAGACTGTTATTAAGGTTCCGAGAATTTCCACAATGACAAACTTAACTTTGCTAACCAAGGGAATTTCTAACATGTTTTACTCCAAGTCCTTTCACCAATTAATATCCCAATAAAACAAGTTTTCTAAGGAAAATGGTGGAAAACAGTGTTACATCACAGTTGCCTGACTTAAAATTATTTATTATAATCATAATTGGAATACCAGTACTTGGTAGAACATAGATGTGATTGAAAATATTATGTCAGGTGAAAGGAGCTAGATGCAAAAGGCCATATATTGTATGATCCCTTTTGTATCAAATATCCAGAATAGAGAAATAATACACAGAGATGGAAAGCAGATGAGAGATTACTAGAGGCTGAGTGGGAGGGAGAATGAGGACTGACTGCTAGGGAGTATTGTCTTTCTTCTTTTTGTGGTTATGAAAATTTTCTGGAATTATATAGTGGAAATTTATTATATGAGAAGTATATTTAAGTAAAGCAGGTATTGAAAATTTAACAGAAGCAAGAGAAAATATACATGGTTATGAAGCATAATAGTGAATGAAAGTGAAAATATCAGTCACTCAGTCATGTCCCAACTTTTTGTGACCCCATGGACTGTAGCTTGCCTAGCTCCTGTGTTCATGGAATTCTCCATGGAAGAATACTGGAGTGGGTTGCCATTTCCTTCTCCAGGGGATCTTCCCAACCCAGGGATCGAGCTGGTGTCTCTTGCATTGCAGGCACATTCTTTACCGTCTTATCACTTAGATAAGACCCCCTTGGAGCTTAAAGAAACACCACTTTTTGGTTTGAATTGACCAAACAGGCCTTAGCTCAGGAACTCCAATGCATTCTACTCATGAGCCCTAAGGCATGCACCAAGGGTCCTAGCTCTCTCTGGCTGTGCCTGTCATGACCATCTGTATTGTCCCTCAAGGCATATCTAGTACTTATTCCAGGACCAGTGAGTGATACATCTTTCTCTTTCAATTTATCTCCTCGTCTTTTGTTGAACTAGCCTTTAACATTCTGCACCTTGGGGTATGACCTAACAAATGTTAATTTAACAAATTAATAATGACTTAACAAATGTTAATTTAACAAATTAATACCATAGGTTACTTACAATGATAAAATGTAAACAGATTAAATGACCAACAATAGGAACATGATTAGTCAAATTATGCTTTGTTTGCTAGATGGAATATTGTGCACTCATTGAAATATTTCTTTAATGTGATGATATACCAAAATGCTTTTAAAAAATAAATTTATTTATTTTAATTGGAGGCTACTTTACAATATTGTATTGGTTTTGCCATATTTTTTTTTCCAAAATGCTTTTTTACAAAATATTAAGTGAATAATTATATTATAAAAGCTTGTATATAGAATGACTTAAAATATGTGAAATGTTGATGAAAACTATGAATGACAAGAAATCAACAAAATTACCAAATATGAATAGTGATGATTTTTTGATTTTTGAGACTCTGCTCTTCCCTTATTGATAAATTTATTTCCAAAATTTGCACAGTAAATATGTATTTTATAAATACACAAAATATTTTAGACACCAAATAGAAGAGTTACAATCTAACATAAGAGTATCTAATAAGGTCAAATCAGATATGCTTTAGGAAAGTCCAAGAAAATAATGTCAAATACCAATACAAAATAAAATGCTGTCAGTGATTTATTCAATACATTTGCATAAGTATTACAACTATAGATGTATGTTCTAAGAACTTTATATGCATTAGTTATCTACATTATGACAACCACTTTATGACATAGTACTGTTCTCGACTTCATTTAACATTTTGGGAAGAAGAAGCAATTTATGAATATGAAAAAGTCTCAACTAGCAAATGTTCATGTCAGCGTTCAAGCCCAGGCTCCAGAAAGCTAAATGCTGCTAGAATAAAATTGCAGTTTGTGCTCAATATATTCCAGTAGTCATAATAACTTTTCTTACAAATTAAAAAAGTACTAACAGTATTTTAACCTTCAGAGCTTTAGTCAGTGAAAGAAACTAAGATTTATACATACACAAACACAAATATAAACATAATGATTAATTTTTGTGACTTTCTAAATGCCCTTTGTGGATAATTTACAATGAATAACTTCTTTGCTCTGCAGAAAAGATATGCATTTGTTAATTAAACCTGACTTTATATGACTTCTACTTTAAGGGAAAATTTGTGCCATCGAGCTTGGGGTAATCAAGGGCATTCAGAACCAAAAAATGGTGCCTTGAAAAGGTAAGGATAAAATAAAATAAAACAGAAAGTTTCAAATATCTATTCTAGACAATTAAATATCACATCATGCCACAAGACAACATTGGTCACCTTGCTTGCAGCATATGATAGGGTTTATTTTTCTTTGTCAAGCATGGTATACTCTGTTTAAAACTCTTATTACTGTGTATCTATTTTGAACATAGCACTCCTCCAAAAGACAAAGGACCCCAGTATATGTATTTATGGCATATAGTCCAATAGTAATGTTTGATCAGAAAGTCAGGTAAACACAGAATGCTAAATAGAGGGGATACAGCTATAATTCACACAAAAATGGCATGATAATGAAACAGACACTAATTGAAATTCTCGTTCACTGTATTAATTGTGCAAACTTAGATTATTAAGCTCATTTATTCTTGATTTCCTCTTATAAAAGGTAGCTGATAAAAAAAAGGTAGCTGATAATAATAGAGTTATAAATTTTTATGTAAGGACTAAAATGGGTAATGTATAAAAAGTGTTGGCATATAATAAGGATGTTGCTTCTAATTTTTCCCTTTAGAACTTCTTCCTGAGCTTAGTAAATGGCAACTGCATCCCTCCAGTTAGTCAGCCCAAACCTGGAGTATTGACTCCTGTCAATCACATATATCACATACCATCCCCATAGGAAACAAGTTTCACTTTCTCTGTATTTTGCTGTATCTACCACAGTTGCCTTGGTCCACCCTTCCCCCACCTCTTATGTAGCTGTATTCCTTTCTATACTGTTTATTCTCAATACAACCATTAGGATGATGTTTTAAAAATATAAGTCTGATCAAGTCACTTCCTTTCTTAAATCATTCTGCCATCTTCTCAACATATTTAGGTTGAAAATCAAAGTTCTTGAAATGGCATATAATGCTTTAAAGGATTAGACTTACACCCTCAATATCCCTACTTTTCTATAATCCCACTATCTACCTTGTTATCTCTCTTCTCCTTTTCCCAGCCAACATGAACACATTCCTGTATATACCAAACAAGCTCCAACCTCAGGACCCTTGCACTTGCTCTTCGTCTGCTTTAAAGGCCTTTGCCGTATGATTCACTTCTTTGAGGCAGCAGTTAAAAGCTACCCTTTAGAGAAATCTCTTCTGGTCATGTTATTTACACTAGAAACTTGTCCTATATCACATTTTCTTTACCTGGCTTTAATTAGCTCCATAGTTCCACCTGACAAAGCAAACGTACTTACTGGTTGATTCTCAGTCTTTTCTGTACAGATTATGAGTTCCATGAAGACAAGGTCTTTTGTTTTGCTTTGTTCTGTAACCAAGCATCTGATTAGCATCTGTAGATGATAGGAGCATGATGAATATCTCTTTAAGAATAAATGAGTAGATCATACGGTAGAATATATATTTGTAATAATGTTTCATGTGTAAAAGAAAGAATCTGAAACAAGTGAACTCAAGAGAAAGTGATTGTATTTGCAAAATATATTCAAAGAGATTCAGATTTTAGAAGAACCAGTCCATCAGATAAAAACAGAAACACATACATACATGCATGCACAAAACACTGAAATAATATCTCCTTCCTAAACATTAAGCAGAATGCTACTAGCACAAAGAAGATGCTCAATAACCATTTGCTGAATGGATGGTGAAGTAAAAGATGAGTAAATGTGGATGGATGTATCAGTGACAAACGGAAGACACTACATTAAAATGTTATTGCTGTATGTCTCAGGAAACTCAAACAGGGACTCTGTATCAATCTAGAGGGGTGAGATGGGGCGGGAGATGGGAGGGAGGTTCAAAAGGGAGGGGATATATGTGTACCTATGGCTGATTCATGATGAGGTTTGACAGAAAACAACACAATTCTGTAAAGTAATTATCCTTCAATAAAAAAAATGAAAAAAAGAAAATAGGAACATAAGTGGAAAGTAAAAAAAAAAAAAATATATATATATATATATATAATTGAGTTTAAAATAAGTGAGGAACAATGAGGAAACATGAAAGCTACATTTTCTTCTGTGAATAAGAACATGATCATGAGATAGGCATGAACATAGTAAGGATACTATTTTGACTGCTGGCATAAGTTTATAATAAGAAGTACTTACACACAGAAGAAAAAGTATAAGCTTGGAAGTTAAATCAATTGATTTCCTTTCACAGGTCTGCAATTTTATATCTAGATAACAGTAAGTTCACTTTTTAGCCTATAAAAGCCTCAGTGTTCTCATCTGCAAACATAGGCATTTATGTTGTATTTTGGTCATAAGGTCTTGATATAATGTATGAAATGCGCTGAAATATAGCAGGTCCTTATTAATTGATGACGGTGATTTTTGCTAATACTCTGTTGTCTTTGGTAAACCACCTAGCCTTGAACTCTATGATGTCCCTTGAAAACAAACTTTAAAAAAAAAAAAAAATAATGAAATCAGTGGAATGTCTAATTTGAAAGAAAAAAAAAACTCCTTTAATATACTTCTATATTTTTCAGAACTATTTGAATATTGCAGTACTTTAGGGAATATGGTATTTTACACATTGGCTAGTTCCAGGTTACAATGTATCATGTTGGTTGAAGCAGTCTTTATAATCACTTGTGTTTCATTTCCTGCTCTGCCACATACACCTGTTTGACACTGGGTAAGTTAATTAACTTTCTAAGCTTCAGTGAACTCATCTCTACAATAAGGATTAAAAACACCTATATTTTAGGGTTGTTGTGAAGCCCAGAAAGTACATTTTATACAAAGCTCTAACCTTATGTAAATAAGCTTACACCTGGTTATTCTTCACACTGAACTCGAAGGTAAGTAATATTATTATCCCTTTTGCAGATGAAAATAGGAGGCTCTGAGTGAGAAAGTAATTTGCTCAAGGTCACAAATCTAAGGAATGGAAAGGATTAGATTTGCACTAGAGAATCTGGGTTCTAGAAGACTCTTAACCACTTACTCATACTACCTCTCCATGCTCTCTTTGTAGGAATATGCAATGACATTGAAGCCATTTGAAAAAGGCAGGAGTGGTGTCATTCTTTATATTCTTAGAAACTAGAAAAAAGCCCCACTTGTACTGCATTAGCTGAAGGGATATGACTTAAATTCAGTCTAAGCTTCTCTAACAAAAGTTGGAAACTCGGAATAATGCAGATTGTTTTTCCCATGGGAAAGTATTTTCAGTTTCATCTTAAAATTCAAAGGAATAATGCAATTTACTGTAGTAAGCTGTGACTTTCATTTAACTGCTGGATGTTATCTAATCTATAATGTGAGATATTCATACTGATATGCATAGTATCTGGGGAAATGGGAAGTGGCAGTTTTTAAAGGAAACTCTAACACATTTAGTTTCACAACATTTGAATCTAAGGTCATATTTTACCGTTTATCAGCTCTGGAATTTTTGTGATTCCCTTCATTCCTTTGATCATCAGTTTCCCCGTGGGTAAAATATGAACAAACACTTCAGAGTCATCAAACGCAATCAATGTATTCTAACAGTTTTCAAAATGTAAACCCTGACTGCTGGCTAGCATGATTCGTAATAAATCATTCCAATTTCAATTTTGAATAAATGGCATATTCACCCCACAAACACCATTTTACTTCTGCATCTTTGAGAGATGATTTTCTTTTTTTTAACATGTGCAACAGTTCCCTAAAGACACATTTAAGCCATGAAGCTTGAAAGAATAGCTCATTTCTCCCCTGGGAGTTATTAATCTCTAATATTTGACACACTGCCATGTCTCTTTAAAGATAATATATGGAACCTAACTTAGCCTTTCTCTAATGACTCATGGTTATGAGAAACAGGAGTGACTGAGGCCTTAATACATGCCATGATCTTGTCAGCAGTGATGAAAGTGAGGAGCCAGCTGCTAGGGTACCAAATGCTCTTTGTATATAGTCTTTATTTTTTGTTCCTTTGATCAGGATGTCACCCATTTCATCTTCTGGGCCTAGGATCTTTAGTAATCAGTGTAACTTTCTGTCAATTCTTCTAATTCATTCTCTATAGTATTCTGTGGAAGAGAATATTTCAAAAGAAGTGCATTAAGATGATTCTAATAGAGTCATAAAATTAAGGTTGGCACGAGAGGCAAGAGTCTTCTAGAATAAAGCAGGTGGGTTTTGGCCAAAAAAAAAAGAAGAAGATTGGATGCTTGGGGAATCTTCACAGACATTGGGTCTCAGTTGGCTGGCTAATTTTGCAGGAAATCTTATCTTCAGATAAGGGCTTCCCAGGTGACACAGAGGTGAAGAATCTGCCAGCAATGTAAGAAATGTGGGTTTGATCCTTGGGTTGGGAAGATCCCCTGGATATGGCAACCACTCCAATATTCTTACCTAGAAAATTCCATGGACAGAGGAGCCTGGTGGGCTACAGTCCATGGGGCCACAGCCCATGGGGCCACAAAGAGTTGAACATGATTGAACAACTGGACACAAAGCATTCCCAAAATATTAACAGCATCAAATAGCTTGGTGGGGATTAAAAAGGTCTATAGATTACTCCTAGGAAAAGATTATACAATAGTTCAGAAAACTGACAAAACCCTAGGCTTCATTATGAAAACTGCTCAGCTACATTGAGCCAGAAAGAATCCTGACATTCAGGGCATTCAGAGAATACCCTGCTCCAGCTGAAGATTGTTGCTTAAAGAAGAGATTGATTCAGTTTTTGTATCTAGAAACAGACCTGTTATAAAAGGAGTGGATAACTGATTTGTTTAAATATGTATGCTGCTTGCCTTAAAAACAAATATTTTTAGATACTGCAAACATCATTTTCAACACATTTAGATATTTGGACTTAATATATGCAAACAACTTTCTGAATTCCAAAACAAGGGAAGCAGGGAAACATTTCTTTTAAAAACATATTTGACAAGTTTAGATTCCTGGGAACGAAACCCCTCTTCTGGGCTTTCAGAATTGTCTGCAGCATATGCCTAACTACCCCCTCTCCATACAGAAGGAGGGTTTTGTTTAGCCATATTTACAACGTGTTCTTACTTCAAAATTACACACTTAACCACAGAAATGATAAGGCACAGTGAATGTCACATCACTTCCATCCCAGAGAGAGAAGGGAATACAGATGTAGATGAGTACATGTAGTTCAGTTATAAGGTTGAGTCCTGCTACTTTGTTTTTCTATAAATTCTGCAAGTTCTGTTATGCTCCATGCTTCTGTACTAATGGAATATTATAAAGCAAAGTAATTTTTGTTTGTCAGGATTGTTTTAAAGGTGCAATGAATCTTCTTGTGACTAATTTTTATTATAGCAATATCCTGAATCACAGGAATGATCTGGAAAAGTTTTGGGATAATAAATGGACCAAAAATAAAAGCTTTCTCACTAATGAGAGAAAGAAATGTTCAGTTCTGCTGACCTGAATTGGCTTTTCTTTTCCTTCAGAAGAAGTGAATTGGCTTGCTTTACTTTTCAAGCTGTTATTAAATTTGAAAGATTTTGTAAATGATTATATATTTTGAGGTCAATATATTCTCAGGTGATGTAGAGTTACCTAAAATATAATGGAACAAATTATGTCAAATTATTGGTGTCATGAATGATTGAATCTCACAGGTATTAGTCTATTTATGATTTGTCAATAATGTAGAAATATCTCATTTCTTGTATGTTAATCATTCACTTGATAAAAAATGGAAGTTTTAATAAAATTTTTGAAAATAGTGAATGGTTATAGGTGTTTCTAGATCTGAACCACTCGGCTTCCCAAGTGGTGCAGTGGTAAAGAATCTGCCTGCAATGCAGGAGACTCGGGTTCCATCCCTGGGTCATGAAGATCCCCTGGAGAAGGAAATGGCAACCCACCCCAGCTTTCTTGCCTGGAGAATTCTATGGTCAGAGGAGCCTGGCAAGCTACAGTCCATGGGATCACAAAGAGTCAGACATGACTCAGCAATTGAACAATAACAACAAAATCTGTCCTTACATGACCAGTTTTGATTGGAAAGATCTTTAGCTACACTTGCAGAACATGCTTTTTTGTCATATTATGTCTGCCTGGTTAATTATTTATTCAAGTTAAAGGTGAAGTGAAGAAAGAAAAGAGATATATTGAGTTCCTTATTATTATATATGCTGCCTCTTTCAGAATGTAAGCAAAGTGATATTTATCACATGCTATAACCCTCCTGGACCCACTCCAGTGTTCTTGCCTGGAGAATCCCAGGGACTGGGAAGCCTGGTGTGCTGCCATCTATGGGGTCGCACAGAGTCGGACAGGACTGAAGTGACTTAGCAGCAGCAGCAGCAGCATAACCCTCCTGGAAGTACACAAAGAAAGACCTATGGGAAACATTAAACCGAGGAATACATTCTAAGAATATTTTATTTATTTAGTACATTAGCACTTAATATTAGTTCAAGTTTAATTTTTGTTTTTAAATTTCTGCAAGAAGTTTTAAGTATTTGAATTATCAGAAAAGTAATTTCCAACTAAGATCATGCCATTGTAAAATTAAAGGTACAGAATTTACTGTTTAAAGTTGAGCAATGTATGAAAAAATCCTCCTTACTTTTCCAATATTTACTATAGAAATGCCTGTTAGTGATTTTATAATTGAGTAATTCTTGTGCTGATTCATACAATTAACCTTTTCCAGATTATTCTTGCCAAAATACAACTACTCTCAAAACAGAACTTCTCTGATCAAATATTTTCAGATTTCCATTTTATATTAAATACTCTAAAATTAGCATATTATCCTGGTCTTCAATGATATCTCTATTTATTTTTCTATTCATATTGACCATTACTCCTTTTCATGTATACCAGCTCTTTAGCTAATTCATCTACTTGCCCTTCTGCAAATATACAATTTTTGTGTGTGTGCATTCTGGTAGTGCTACTTGAAGTCTTCATACTCTACATTACATAGATAAGCTCGGCAAATATATATGTAATATATGGATATATAAGAAATGTAGGTTCAATCCCTGGGTCAAGAAAATCCCCTGGAGGAGGGCATGGCATCTCATTCTAGCATTCTTGCTTGGAGGATCCCATGGACAGAAGCAGGCTAGTGGGCTACAGTCCATAGTGTCACACAAAGTCAGACATGACTGAAGGATCTTGGCACACACACACTTATGCATTTATGTGTGTATATATGTGTATGTATACAGTTTTGTTGTTGCTTAATCGCTAAGTCATGCCTCACTCATGAGACCACATGGACTGTATAGCCCACCAGGCTCTTCTGTCCATGGAATCCTCCAGGGAAGAATATTGCAGTGGGTTTCCATTTCCTTCTCCAGGGGATCTTCTCTACCGAAAGGTCAAACCTCTGTCTCTTGTGTCTGCTGCATTGGCAGGCAGATTCTTTACCACTGTGCCACCTGTGAAGCTCTGCATAGATGTATCAATACTTCTCATCAGATTGTTTTATACAAATGTCCTTAAGTATTTACACATAGCCCAAAATACATTCTTTTACATTTATAAGAAGTTTCAAAGAGCTAACAGAAAAATTAAGCTCATGTAAAATTTTATCAAAAGCAAATACCACTTTACTAATAGGCATGCTAAGAAAGCAAACGAAGCCCATGCACATATTGAGACAATCAGTAGTAACTAAATACACAAAATGCTAGTATGCACCAGAAACCATCAGCCCAAACATATATTTAAAGGCAAACTACCAAGTTCCAGGTGTTCTGAAGTTATGTGAAGTCATTGAGCTCTGGGCACCGTGGTGCAACCACGTTTTCCACCTGTGTCATCACCCTTGGTGGCGTAGAAGAGAGGCCAACAGAGCTTCATATCCTCCATGGTAGGGCCAGCTACTGAGCCACCTCCCAACACCAGACCTCCACACTATGTCCTGTCTGCTATAAATAGAATAAAATATCCCTACCACTTAATTGCAAGGCAATTAAGATATTCTTGGTGTACATACTTATTTAACCCAGTCCTGACTCAATGCTCTAATCCCTCACCTGGACTTTTGTTCCCTCTTTACATCTCTTAGTCTGAGACTCTTCTTCAGCCCCAGAACTGTTCCATGATGCCCTCTAATGTATATGGTCTTCACCAGTCAGACTGTCTACCTGTTACAGCTCCTCTCCAAATGTCCTTTCTCATAACAACTCTAAGTGAAACCTGAGGAATGTTGCCCCTATACCCCCCTTCAGGGAGGTATATTTCACTCACACCAGACTTCCCAGGTGTGCTAGTGGTAAAGAATCCATCTGCTAGTGCAGGAGATGTAAGAAACTTGGGTTTGATCACTGGGTCAGGAAAATTCCCTGGAGGAGGGGATGGCAACCCACTCCAGTACTCTTGCCTGGAGAATCCCATGGACAGAGGAGCCAGATAGCTTACAGTCCATGGGGGTCACAAAGAATCAGACATGACTGCAACACCTTCGCATGCAGGCAGCACACAGCACGCTATGACGTAGCATCGTAGACTAGCTGGAATAAACAATAGACATTCACTTCTCACAGCTTTCGGGTCTGGGAACCTCGGTGCCAGCAGATTTGGCTCTTAGTGGGGACCTTCTGCTTTGCTTCCAGATGGCCACCATCTCACTGTGTGCTCATATGATCTCTTGTTTGTGCACTCAAGGCAAGACAGGGCTCCATTGTCTCTTTCCCTTCTATAATTTATAAAGGCACTAAGGCTATCATGATCTCATGCAATCATAATTAACTTCCAAAGGCCTCCACTCTCCAAATACCATCTCAGTGGCAGTTAGGACTTCAACAAATGAATTTTTGGGGAGAGACAAACATTAAATCCATAACACCCCCTTAAATCACAATTTTTTTGAAAATCGTGGACTTCACTGGTGGCTCAGAGGGTAAAGAACATGCCTGCAATGCAGGAGACCTGGGGTTCAATCCCTGGCTGGGAAGGAGTCCCTGGTGGACAACAGTCCATGAAGTCGCAAAAAGACAGATATAACTGAGCAACTAACACACTTGAAACTCATGTTATCAGAATACACTCCATTCTATTTATAAATTTTGTCATCAATATAAAACATTCACTTACATTTTAAAACTTGTCTTTTTTCTCTTTACTGCTTATGCTGCTGCTGCTGCTAAGTCGCTTCAGTCGTGTCTGACTCTGTGCGACCCCATAGACAGCAGCCCACCAGGCTCCCCCGTCCCTGGAATTCTCCAGGCAAGAACACTGGAGTGGGAAGTGTTTCTTATTATGTGGTCTTCAACATCTGGTTGGTTAAAGGTACATGCCACTGGGAACTGTGGATCCTTGGTGTCCTCATTGAAATAAGTTTTTGCCATGTATCCATGCCATGTATCCATGTATCCATGCCATACATCCATGCCATGTATCCATCTCATTTCATAGTCATTTCATAGACTTCTTTTTTTTTCACTACCAAAAAATATATGGCATTCAGAATATTTATTTAAAAGAGACTTCTACTATCACCTTCTAACATTTCAATTCATTTTGCACACATTTCAAAAATTCTTTGATTTCTTGCATCATAACCCAGGGACTTTACCAGCTTTTAAAAAATATTCTACTACTGTCCACAGGTCTATATGCAGCTTTGTTTTTTATTCTTGCACACAGCTTATATTCCTTGGTCCTTATGACTAAGAATTTCTTGCTTAGTATGCTCAAATAAATAACTCACTCTCCCTCCATGTTTCTCAATTGGCAAAACCTCAACTATAATTACTTTCAAAACTATACCTAATTTACAGAAACAAGCAAAGATGCTGACTTGCCTGCCTTTAAATTTATGACTACAAATTTGGCATACATGATTGTACGTCTATTGATAACACTTATTTTCATTGGCAGTTCACTTTTCCAGTATCAGAGACAATAATTCTACACTTTCTCCTTAAGGAGAAATTCTCAGATTGACTCCTAGAATTACTTGTAACTGTGCAAGAATCACTGCAGATGGTGATTGCAGCCATGAAATTAAAAGACACTTGCTCCTTGGAAGAAAAGTTATGACCAACCTAGATAGCATATTCAAAAGCAGAGGCATTACTTTGCCAACAAAGGTCGTCTAGTCAAGGCTCTGGTTTTTCCAGTGGTCATGTATGGATGTGAGAGTTGGACTGTGAAGAAAGCTGAATGCCGAAGAATTGATGCTTTTCAATTGTGGTGTTGGAGAAGACTCTTGAGAGTCCCTTGGACTGCAAGGAGATGCAACCAGTCCATTCTGAAGGAGATCATCCCTGGGATTTCTTTGGAAGCAATGATGCTGAAGCTGAAACTCCATTACTTTGGCCACCTCATGTGAAGGGTTGACTCATTGGAAAAGACTCTGATACTGGGAGGGATTGGGGGCAGGAGGAAAAGGGGACAACAGAGGATGAGATGGCTGGATGGCAACACTGTCTCGATGGACATGAACTTCAGAAGTTGATGATGGACAGGGAGGCCCGGCATGCTGTGATTCATGGGGTCTCAAAGAGTCGGACACGACTGAGCGACTGAACTGAACTGAACTGTGCAACAATATTTTCTCCATGTGTTTTGGATTGTCATTTATTCTTACTCTGTGTTTCTGAAGATTGTATTGCATATGCTTTTTATATTCTGAGACTAAACATTTGTATCTCATTGTAGCATCTTTCACATGCTATTCTCTCTTTCTCTCACCACATTGAATGTGAAGCAGGAGAGACAGTAAAATTACTTGTTTAGAACATCATATTGATCCAATTCCATTCTTTCTGGATTAAACATTTTATATATTTTATATATTCTGAATATATAAATATATATATACATACACTTATTATTTATAATTTCATTCTCTTCTTTTTCCTGTTGACATTTTCACTGACTAGCAGACTCTATATTTCATTTAGATCTCTCTTGTTATACATATATTTCTTCCTACCTCACATATATATACCTTGAGCATGGGGGTTTTGTCTGTTTTGTTCATTGAGGTACTCTTACTATCTACAACGGTGCCTCACCACTCATTTTAAGGACTGAAGGGAAAGCTCATTTTGTTCTAATATTTGATGCAGTCATGTAAGGATGCGATGCTTGGAGCTGTCTCAGGCATTTCTACTCTATGGAGAGATATAGCTGATATTTTATGAATGGTAGGCAGAGTGGAATGTTATAAAAAGCCTGCTCGATATTGCTGAGCAATTTAACAAATCCTTGCATCACCTACCTTCAGCTGCCGTCTTGTTATATGGGATTTATTAATGTGTTATTTTTATAGCACCTTTACTTGTCTTTTATTTTGAAAAAAAATCATGCCATAACTACCAAGTCTACAATGGGCACAACTGAACAGAGCTTTAGTGATAAGGAAGACAGGTTAAAAGATAATATCCAGACTGAAACCAAGATTGTCTTGTTTGACTCACCACTATAAATATAACAACTAGTATAATTTTTTAACATGGTAAGCATACTACTACTTTTAATACTACTAGTATTTATTACTAGTACTTACTGTTAATGCTTGTACTGCTATTACTATTATTTATACCATTGAAATTATCAGTTAATAATTATTGAACACTCACAATGAATTCAGCATGATTATTAAACCTTTAATGTTTTAATATATTTGATTTATACTGCAGTCTTATTAAGAGAAAATTAAAACAACCTCCAATTTGTAGATGAGAAACTAAAGCACAAAAGATTAAGTTGCTTTAGGTCATATATTTAGTGAATAGTCAATATCAACTCTTAATCTCTTTAGTATGTGTGTGTTAGTCACTCAGATGTGTCTGACTCTTTGCAACCTTATGGACTGTAGCCAGCCAGGCTCCTCTGTCCATGGATTATCCAGGCAAGAGTACTGGAGTGTAGCCATTCCCTTCTCTAGGTGATCTTTCCAACCCAAGTATCAAACCCATGTCGCCTGCATTGCAGGCAGATTCTTTACCATCCATGAGTATACAGTTTCTTAAAAAGATAAGTTTTGATAGGGTGATGAAAGAAAGCAAAAATATTTGGCAGATGTAAAATTAGGAATGTGAGGGATGCTGATGCAGACCATTCCTTGCAGCCTCATTACTTTCTGACTTATCATATCAAAGTTTTGCTTCATTTTTCTCTGTCTAGGAGGAAGTGTTCCTATGAAAGTAAAATCTTGGCCACATTTACTGCATGTTAGTTTAGGATGGGGAAAGGGAAATGGCATTGATCTGTATTTCTCATTTTGCCATCTATATTATTTAACATGTTCTAATTCCTACAACTGTAATAATAAATTGATACCATTTTTTACTGTGGATTTTTGTACTAGGCATAGGCTCACATTTCCATTACTTGTTAGAATATCAATGAGCTAATATTACTTTGGCCACCTCATGCGAAAAGTTGACTCATTGGAAAAGACTCTGATGCTGGGAGGGATTGGGGCAGGAGGAGAAGGGGACGGCAGAGGATGAGATGGCTGGATGGCATCACTGACTCGATGGACGTGAGTCTGAGTGAACTCCGGGAGTTGGTGATGGACAGGGAGGCCTGGCGTGCTGCGATTCATGGGGTCACAAAGAGTCTGACACGACTGAACGACTGAACTGAACTGAACGCAGGAGACATGGAGTTCCTGCATTGGACACAATTTAGTGGCCAAATAGCAACAACACTGATGCAGCATGTAAAATGCAAAACACTAGATTTCTTTAAAAACAAGTAGAGTTCTTTTGAAAACACGTGGACTGTAAATATGCTGAGATAAGTAGTGACAGTATCTTCTAGGTTCTTAGCATACTTGGCTTTCAGTTTACAGTTCTGAAAATTAAAAAGCCCTGACAAAAGAAATAATGTTTATTTCTACATTTTATGCTCTGAAAATGTTAGTATTTGGAATATTTCATCACAGTGTTTAAAATTGGGAACTAATTAAAAAACACAGAGAGCTACTACAAATAACAATCTATGTAACTAATGTTTGGGATTATGGGGGGAATACAGAGGCTTAAAACTTCCAGGTCTCATTCAAAGAATCATATTTTATTTCCCTTGGAGCCTTAATATATACCTTGTATTTTTGTTGACTTTCCTAAAAGTATCTACTCACTTTCAATTTTTTAACAAAGTACCCAATGAGAACCATTAATCTAAGAAAGAATATTGATGTTCTCATAAAAATGCTTGTGAAAGATTTTTTTACTTCTTTCAGTTATATTCATTGCACATTCTTATGTCATTTAAAATATATTTTATTTTACTTTAAAATATATTTCATTAAAATGTTAAATTGGAAATATATAATCAAATGATTAAGGGTCACTATATTATATACCTAAATAAAAATAAAATACAAATAGGCAAAGTGCAATTATAAGAACAAAAATTTAAGAAAAATAAATAAATTTAAGAAAAAAATTAAGAGAAATTTAAGAAAAAATGAGTGAGATCATTTTACTCTTTTTATAGTTATCTGGATTTTAAATATGCAGGGATATTTAAACATGACAAATGATTAAAATCTTATTTAAAACTATTCATAGCACTCTAATTATTTTTTTTAAATCATTTCATGTGTTAGTTAATCATAATCATCATTAATATTTTCTATGCTTCTTTACCTCCTAAGGTCAAAAATAGAGATGAAAGACAGTTCAGTTGTGCTTTGTTTCTTCTAAATTCAAAAAAATTATGTTTTTATTGGAGTATATAGTTGATTTATAATATTAGTTTTTGCTATGTAGCACAGTGAATCAGTTATTCATATACTGATTCATATCAGTTATTCATATCAATTATTCATATCTCCACTGTTTTTTAGATTCTTTTCCCACATAGATCATTCTTGGATATTGAGAAAGGTTCCCTGTGCTATACAGTAGGTCCTTATTATTTATCAATTTTATATATGCTAGTGTATATATGTCAGTCCCAACCCTGCAATTTTGTTTAACACTCAGAATCAGCAAATTAAACTCATGAAAATATCCACTTTTCCAAGTTAAAGTGAAAGTCACTCAGTCATGTTGGACTCTTTGCGACCCCATGGATTCTATAGTCCATCGAATTCCCCAGGCCAGAATACTGGAACAGGTAGTCTTTCCCTTCTCCAGGGTATCTTCCCAATCCAGGGATCGAACCCAGGTCTCCCACATCGCAGATGGATTCTTTATTAGCTGAGCCACAAGGGAAGCCCAAGAATATTGGAGTGGGTAGCCTACGCCTTCTCCAGCGGATCTTCCTGACCCAGGAAACGAACCAGGGTCTCCTGAATTGCAGGCTTATTCTTTCCCAACTGAGCTATCAGGGAAGCCCCACTTTTCTAAGAATCTCCTCAAAAAGCTTGTTCCTTAGTTTAGAAAATATTTGTGAGAGTCTATGTCACTAAAGTTTTCAACTCGAACTCTAGCAGTAAATAATATAGGGAAAGCCCTGCTCTCATAGAGCTTATGTCCACTCAAGGCAAAATAGACCTAGAGAATTGTTATGAAGAGTCTAACAGGGATAATGTGAGAGAATGTGAGTTGGGTCAGGGGCTAATTTAAATGGAATGGTCAGGGAAGCCTTTCTTAAATGGTGAGCTATGAGCACAGACCAGACTGGCAAGAAGCCAAGCATGAGAGTATGTGGTGGCAAGGCATCTCAATCTGGGGGCACTCAAAGGAATTTGTGTGTTCAAGTAACAGAAAGAAAGCCCCAGTGGCTGTAGCACAGAGAGTGTGGAAAATGTATGGAAATACATTTGCAAATAGCACAGCTATACGGAAAATGGATTATACAGGAACAAGAAAGGCAGAAGTCAGACGATTTGGGGAGTTCTTGGCATAGTCCAGGTGAAAAATGATGACACATGAACCTAGGCAGTAATGGTAGAGATAGAGCAGAGCAGTTGACATGCAGAGCAGATTCATTTGTTGACTTTTAAGTCTTTAATTAAATTGAACCTCTGTAAGTATTTGCTATTGATATTACATTTTTAGATTCTAGTGTATCCCTTCATTTGATTTTGCTTTCTAATTAATACAGCTTATTTGTTTTTCATTTAATCATTGACAATATTTGCAGGTTGGGAAAAATATATCTGGAAATTAATAAAACAGTAAGCTGAGACTATTGTTGCTTTAACTTCTAAGCATGACAAAAGAAGAGGAAGAATGCAATTTAAAAAAAATACAATTATCTTTCATATAAATTAAATATGGTGAGTTTGGCAGCTCAATAAGTTCTTTTGACAAACTGACTGTAATTTGACATATAAGCTAAAAAGTTATTTGTAATTTTTTAGCATTTTCCTTGAACAAAGATTTCCAAATGCTTCTTTTAAAACTCTAACAGGAGATAGTTTTAGTAGAACACATTTCATATGTCAGTATTACTATACATAATTCCACTTTTCTAAATGTACATCAATGGTCCACTTTTAACTTTTAATATTAAAAGATGGAAATTCACATTATGTATGAAAGAAAAATGGTCTATGCAGGTACAATATATATTTTCATGCAGAAGACCAAAAGTCTTGTATTTGGAGCGCTAAAATCAGCTTCAAGTCTTTATCTACTTTAGCTCCCTTCTTTGAGGCAGAACTTTCTTAAAGTCATTCTAAATAGTTTCCTACTTTAGTTCAAGTTCTGTAATGTTTATAATAATAGTCATGTACAGAATAAAAGAATACGAAGTCTCCTTAACTAACTTTGATTTTTAAAAAAAATATTTAATTCAAAAAAAATGAAATAGTAAATTTAGCATAAGGAGAAGATCTGGATAAATAATACCTCTTTACATCCAAGCTGTCACTTTTATAAAACTCCATATCCTCCATCTCCCACATCTTCAATATTCCCTGAGAATTTAAAGTTTCAATAAATTTCCTATTGATAGTTTCAATAAAGTTTCAACCAGATCTATATTTTTAACTCATTTCAAACCAACTTTATCTAGATCCTTTTAGCTCAGTCTACACAAACTTTTCCGGAAAAAAAAAAAAATTCAGTTTCTGAACTAGTGTATCTTTCAGTCATATCTTTCACTTAAAATATCCCTGTTCCTCTAGGACCTTATAAACACTAATCTGTCAAAGCTGAACAATGTTCTTCCTCCTCCACGACACCTTTCTTGACTATTCAGTCAGCAGTAACTCTTCTTCCTCCTTATATTAGTTATTTTATAAAATTCATGCAAGGCTTTGTGGATAACGGCTCTTTTCACTTGTTTGTTTTGGTACGTGTTTATCTCCTGCTTTTGTACACTGAGAGTGCATTTATCTTAAATTAATTCACAAGGGACATAACACTCTACATTTGAGCAGAATCCCATTTCATTTATTTTCCTTCTCACCACTGCAGTTACTTAAATTTGAAGACTCCATTCTGTACCCATTCCTTAGCATACAGAAAGGAAATATTTTTATCACTCAACTAAACTTAGAGATGGATAGGGTTTTACACTTCTTTATGTCATCAGTCAGTGTGACAGAGATAGAAATAAATGGTTCTTAAAGTGAAGAAATGTTTTGCCCAAAGATACACAGCAACGTGGGCTTCCCAGGTGGCTCAGTGGTAAAGAATCTGCCTGCCAGTGCAGGAGATGTGGGTTTGATCCCTGGGTTGGAAAGCTCCCCTGGAGGAGGAAATGGCAGTCCACTCCAGTATTCTTGCCTGGACAATCCCATAGACAGAGGAAACTGATGGGGTACAGTCCATGGGGTTGCAAGGGTCAGATATGACTGAGCATGCCCACACAGAGTAGGGACTAACATGGTTCTATCTGCTCTTTGTTTTTTGCTCATACTCCAAAAATACCATTTGTCACACTATAAATACTGGTTAATATGGCCTATCTCTCCATTAAAACAAAAGTTATAGAATCAACTTTTATCAGCCCAATGCCCAGCATATAGTAAGTGTTTAATAAACATGTGTTGAATTATTTTTCCACGCTATCAGGTAGAAATTAATTTGCTTCAATGTTCCAATCATTATCTCAGTTTTCCCTTTTAGTCATCATTTGCTTCCATTTTTCATATCTTTTTTCAATTTGTACTGTATTTCCATTGACTTTAATGTGGCAAGGAAATAAAAAAAGGAGATTGTTAATTTATTTGAGGCCTTTCATCATCTTGGTGCATCAACTGGAAAAGGCCAAATGCAGAAGTGCTTGCCAAAGCAGCTTATGTATTCCTGTCAATTTCTGCCTGCTGAAAACATACTTCTTCCACAGCAGCCAGCAATGAAGGGGTTTGGAGCCAAAAAGCAATGAGTCTGCCATCCTTTCCAAATTGTATCATGTTGTGCATTTGGAATCAAAAGCTAAGATATTTTATTCATCTTTTGTCACCAAAAGAAGCTTAAATGTTCTGCGATGGCTTTCAGTGCAGGCAGTCAATCGGTGAAGCTCAAAGAAGTGGTAACCATGAACTGACCATGAAATCTTCAAACATTTCATCAAGTTTTCTGAAGATTCATCGTTTCTGGAAAGAATGATCCACTTAGCAACCCTTAAAGGACAGAGTCTATAAAACCTACTAATCAAGAAGAAAACAAATAGACAGTAATGGTATGCAAATTTCAAATTAGACCATAGTCCCAATGTCCCATGGTTGAATCCTTGTGATGGATGATATCCATTATGCAACAATAAAAATGAATCTGAAAAGTGTGCGGTAAACATCAGATTGTGACTCTGAAAATAAGTGTGTTAAGTTTAGCATTAAAAATGTATTTTGACACATATGTGCTTTTAGTAATTATAAACCAACTTCAATTTCCAGTTCCAATAATTCTATTTCAAAAATATATGGCAGAGCCACCATGCTTGCCTGTACAGTGAATATTGCTTGTGTGTACATCACTCCCTAAAGTATGATGATATGGTAACCTTAATGAACATAAAATAGGATCCAAAATGCTTATCCTCAATATTTTAAATATGCAATCATTTCTCTTCTCTCTATAGATATAGATGTTGTTGATCTTGTTGTTCAGTCGCTCAGTGATGTCAAATTTTTGCAACCCCGAGGACTGCAACACTCAAGGCTTCCCTGTTGTTCACCATCTCCTGGAGTTTGCTCAAACTCATGTCCATTGAGTTGGCGATACCATTCAATCATCTCATCTTCTGTTCCCCACCCGCCCTTCTCCTCCTGCCTTCAATGTTTCCCAGCATGAGTCTTTTCCAAAGAGCTTGCTCTTCCATCCGGTGGCCAAAATATTGGAGTTCCAGCATCAGTCCTTCCAATGAATATTCAGGGTTGATTTCATTTAGGATTTACTGGTTTGATCTCCTTGCTGTCCAAGGGACAGCAAAATCTGAGATATAGAGATATATATCTATATATAGAGAGAGAGACGTATACGGCAAAATCTCAAAAATCTTCTTCAGCACTCCATTTCGAATGCATCAGTTCTTCAGCACTCAGTCTTTTTATTCTCCAGTTCTCACACCTGTACATGAATACTGGAAAAATCATAGCTTTGACTATGCAGACCTTTGTCGGCAAAGTAATGTCTCTGCTTCTTAATATGCTGTGTAGGTTTGTCATAACCTTTCTTTCAAGGAGCGGGTATCTTTTAATTTCATGGCTGCAGTCACTATCCACAGTGATTTTGCAACCCAAGAAAATGAAGTCTGTAACTGCTTTCATTGTTACCCCATCTATTTGCTGTGACGTGATGAGACTGGGTGGTGCCATCTGCGTATCTGAGGTTACTGATGTTTCTCCCTGCACTCTTGCCAGCATTTTGCATGATGTACTCTACATATAAGTTAAATAAGCAGGGTAACAATATACACCCTTTACATATTACTTTCTCAATTTTGACCTAGTCTGTTGCCCCATGTCTGGTTCTACCTGTTGCTTCTTGACCTGCACACAGGTTACGCAGGAGGCAGGTAAGGTGGTCTGGTATTCCCATCTCTTAAAGAATTTTCCACTATTTATTGTGATCCACACAGTCAAAGGCTTTAGCATAGTCTATGAAGCAGAAGTAGATGTTTTACTGGATTTCTCTAGCTTTTTCTATGATCCAGCAAATGTTAACAATTTGATCTCTGTTTCCTCTGCCTTTTCTAAATCCACCTTGTAAATCTTAAAGTCTAGTTTGAAGGTTATAGATTATTATATATAGTTATAGATATTATAATATATATATATTATATATATATAAAATATAGATATAGATATATATAGATATATATAGATATTATATATAGTTATAGAAGGTTATAGATACAGATACAGACACAGATGCAGATGCAGATGTAGATATACATATAGACAGAGCTTCCCTGGTGGCTCAGAAGGTAAAGCATCTGCTTGCAATGTGGGAAACCCATGTTCGATCCCTGGGTTGGGAAGATTCCCTGGAGAAGGGAATGGCTAATCACTCCAATATTCTTGCCTGGAATTCTATGGAACAAAGGAGCCTGGTGGGCTACAGTCCATGGAGCCACAGAGTTGGACATAACTGGGAGACTGACACATGGAGATATACATACATATACACATGCAGTTAAGATATAGATATCTCTATATATACCTGTGTCTTACCTGTATCTATACTTATATTTATATATTTATTTATACATATACCTCTGTATCTCTCTCCATCTACCTTTCTTGAGAACCAAGCATCATGTTTACATTTCAAACAAGGAGACAGTGCCCAATATCACTTCTGTTTATTACTTTTTACATGTTTTTATTAAAAATTGCTCATTTAATTTGCTTCCAATTTTTATTCAGCATATTGTTATTTTCATCAAAAATTTAGCAATAGTAAATGCCATCTTTGTTTTTTGAATGTTGAGTTTCAATTCAGCTTTTCACTCTCCTCTTTCACTTTCATCAAGAGGCTCTTTAGTACCTCTTTGCTTTCTGCCATAAGGGTGGTGTCATCTGCATATCTAAGATTGTTGATATTTCTCCCAGCACTGTTGATTCCAGCTTGGGATTCATCCAGCCCAGCATTTTGCATGATATAATCTGCACATAAGAGCTTCCCTGGTAGCTCAGAGGTTAAAAGCATCTGCCTGTGATGTGGGAGACCAGAGTTCAATCGCTGGGTTGGGAAGATCCCCTGGAGAAGGAAATGGCAACCCACTCCAGTACTCTTGCCTGGAAAATCCCATGGACGGAGGAACCTGGTAGGCTACAGTCCATGGGGCAGCAAAGAGTCGGACACGACTGAGCGACTTCACTTTCACTAATCTGCATATAAGTTAAATGAGCAGAGTGACAATATACAGTCTTGTCGTTCTTCTTTTCCAGTTTTGAACAGTTCATTGTCCCATGTAAGCAAATTACTTAGTCATGACTATATGACCAAGACAGCCTCTGCTTCCTCTATTGAAAAAAACACCTTTATTCCTCAAACAAGTACCAGATACAACCCTTAGCCTGTATTTAAAAATTGTGTGGTATAAAAGTTACTTATTTTCAACACTAGAATAACTTAGAATATGGCAAAATATGGGACTTCCCTGGTGTCTTAGATGGTAAAGAATCTGCCTGCATTGTGGGAGAACTGGGTTTAATCCCTGGGTCTGCAAGATCCCATGGAGAAAGAAATGGCATCCCATTCCAGTCTTCTTGCCTGGAGAATCCCATGGACAGAGGAGCCTGGCAGGCTGGAAATCTCATGAGGTCACAAGAGTAGGATGTGACTTAATGACTAAACACACACATCCTTCAGCTTAGCTGTAAATATGTATTCCTTTTCATCTTTCCTGATAGGAAAGCCATCTAATCAATTTCGCTGCTCTCATTTCAGACCTAAATTCAATACAATCTATAATTTAACTCTCGTGAGAGAGTTGAACAGACTGAATGCAATGCTTTTTAGTCTGAATTGGAAGATTTGAGGGCACATTTACTAAACACTCACCGCTGTAACTGTGTAATGGAGATTAACCTGAAAGACTTTGATTTTTATCTTCATATATATTCTGGAGCTCACTAGTATTTCCTTGCCTCTCAGGAATTAATGAAGCTTCCATGTCCATCATATTTGAGCATGATCAGTAAACTTCAGGTTTTTAAGACTGCTGTAATACCTGTCAGAGATAATGACTATTTGCATGTTTCATGCTTGAGCACTGGATTCTATGGCTAATGATTCTCAAGAAACTGAGGGACAAATACAACAGGGAAGCTTATGTAGTAATTAATAGAGCTCTATAATGAGATTTGTGAATTTTATTTTACATGGAAAGATGTTTAGAGATATTTTTTGATACCTAAATTCACAGTTCAGTTCATTTCAGTCACTCAGTTGTGTGTGACTCTTTGCCACCCTATGGACTGCAGCATGCCAGGCTTCCCTGTCCATCACCAACTCCCGGAGCTTGCTCAAACTCGTATCTGTGTCAGTGATGCCATCCAACCATCTCATCCTCTGTTGCCCCCTTCTCCTCCACCTTCAATCTTTCCCAGCTTCAGGGTCTTCTCCAATGAGTCAGTTCTTTGCATCAGTTGGCCAAAGTATTGGAGTTTGCAGCTTCAGCATCAGTCCTTCCAATGCATATTCAGGGCTGATTTCCTTTAGGATTGACTCGTTTGATGTCCTTGCAGTCCAAAGGACTCACACAAGTCTTTTTCAACACCACACTTCAAAAGCATCAATTCTTTGGTGCTCAGGTTTGTTTATAGTCCTATTATTTCATCCTTACATGACTACTGGGAAAAGCATAGCTTGGACTAAATGGACCTTTGTTGGCAAAGTAATGTCTCTGCTTTTTAATAATCTGTCTAGTTTGGTCATAACTTTTCTTCCAAGGAGCAAACATCTTTTAATTTCTTGGCTGCAATCACCATCTGCAGTGATTTTGGAGCCCGCCGAAAAATAAATTCTGTCACTGTTTCCATTGTTTCCCCATCTAGTTGCCATGAAGTGATGGCACTAGGGGCTTTGATTTAGTTTTCTGATTGTTGAGTTTTAAGCCAACTTTTTCACTCTCCTCTTTTATCAAGAGGTTCTTTTGTTCTTCACTTTCTACCATAAGGATGGTGTCATCTGCATATTTGAGTTTATTGATATTTCTCCCAGCAATCTTGATTCCAGCTTGTGCTTCATCCAGCCTAACATTTCTCATGATGTACTCTGCATATAAGTTAAATAAGCACAGTGGCAGTACACACCCTTGACATACTCCTTTCCTGATTTGGGATCAGTCTCTTGTTCCATGTCTGGTTCTAACTGTTGCTTCTTGACATGTATACAGATTTCTCAAGAGGGAGGGAAGGTGGTCTGGTATTCCCATCTCTTTAAAAATTTTCCTCAGTTTGTTGTGATCCACAAAGTCAAATCCTTTGGTGTAGTTGCTAAAGCAGAAGTAGATGTTTTTCTGGAACTCTCTTGCTTTTTGATGATCCGATGGATGTTGGCAATTTGATCTCTGGCTCCTCTGCCTTATCTAACTCCAGCTTTAAAATCAGGAAGTTCATGGTTAAGGTACTGTTGAAGCCTGCCTTGGAGAATTTTGAGCATTACTTTGTTAGCATGTGAGATGAGTGCAATTGTACAGTAGTTTGAATATTCTTTGGCATTGGCTTTCTTTGGGATTGGAATGAAAACTGACCTTTTCCAGTCCTGTGGCTACTGCTGAGTTTTCCAAATTTAGTGGCATATTGAGTGCAATACTTTCACAGCATCATATTTGAGGATTTAAAATAGCTCAACTGGAATTCCATCACCTCCACTAGCTGTGTTCATAGTGATGCTTTCTAAGGCCCACTTGACTTTGCATTCCAAGATGTCTACCTCTAGTCCAGTGATCACACCATTGTAATTATCTGGGTCATTTAATATCTTTTTTGTATAGTTCTTCTGTGTATTCTTGTCACCACTTCTTAATATCTTCTACTTCTGTTAGGTCCATATCATTTCTGTCCTTATTGAGACCATCTTTGCATGAAATGTTCCCTTGGTATCTCTAATTTTCTTGAAGACATTTCTAGTCTTTCTCATTCTATTGTTTTTTCCTATTTCTTTGCATTGATCACTGAGGAAGGTTTTCTTATCTCTCCTTGGTATTCTTTGGAACTCTGTGTTCGGATGGATGTATCTTTTCTTCTCTCCTTTGCCTTTCACTTCTCTTACTTTCTCAGCTGTTTTAAGTTCTCCTCAGACAACCATTTTGCCTTTTGCATTTCTTTTTCTTGAGGTTGGGCTCGATCACTGCCTCCTGTACAATGTCACGAACCTCTGTCCATAGTTGTTCGTGCACTGTGTCTCTCAGATCTAATACCTTGAATCTATTTCTCACACCCATTGTATAATCATAAGGGATTTGATTTAGGTCATACCTAAATGGCTTAGTCGGAGAATGCAATGGCAACCCACTCCAGTACTCTTGCCTGGAAAATCCCATAAACGGAAGAGCCTGGTAGGCTGCAGTCCATGGGGTCACTAAGAGTTGGACATGACTGAGCGACTTCACTTTCACTTTCATGCATTGGAGAAGGAAATGGCAACCCACTCCAGTGTTCTTGCCTGGAGAATCCCAGGGACAGGGGAGCCTGGTGGGCTGCCGTCTATGGGGTCGCACAGAGTTGGACACGACTGATGTGACTTAGCAGCAGCAAATGGCTTAGTGGTTTTCCCTACTTTCTTCAATTTAAGTTTGAATTTGGCAATAAGGAGTTCATGATCCGAGCCACAGTCTGCTCCTGGTCTTGTTTTTGCTGATTGTATAGGGCTTCTCCATCTTTGGCTGCAAAGAATATAATCAATCTGATTTCGGTATTGACCATCTGGTAATGTCCATGTGTAGTCTTTTGTGTTGTTGCAAGAGGTGTTTGCTATGACCTGTGCATTCTCTCAGCAAAACTCTGTTAACCTTTGTCCTTCTTCATTTTGTACTCCAAGGACAAACTTGCCTGTTACTCCAGGTATCTCTTGACTTCCTACTTTTGCTTTCCAGTGCCCTATAATGAAAAGGACATCTCTTTTGTATGTTAGTTCTAGAAGGTCTTGTAGGCCTTTGTAGAACTGTTCAAATGCAGCTTCTTCAGCGTTACTGGTTGGGGCATAGACTTGGATTACTGTGATACTGAATGGTTTGCCTTGGAAACTAACAGAGATCATTCTGTCGTTTTTGAGATTGCATCCAAGTACTGCATTTCAGACTCTTTTGTTGACCATGATGGCTACTCCATTTCTTCTAAGGGATTCCTGCCCACAGTAGTAGATATAATGGTCATCTGAGTTAAATTCACCCATTCCAGTCTGTTTTAGTTCACTGATTCCTACAATGTCTATGTTCATTCTTGCCATCTCCTGTTTAACCGCTTCCAATTTACCCTGATTCATGGACCTGACATTCCAGATTATTATGCAATATTGTTCTTTACAGCATTGGATTTACTTCCATCACCAGTCACATCTACAGCTGGGCATTGTTTTTGCTTTGGCTCCATCTCTTCATTCTTTCCAGAGTTATTTCTCTACTCTTCTTCAGGAGCATATTGGCCACCTATTGACCTGGGTAGTTCATCTTTCAGTATCATATCTTTTTGCCTTTTCATACTTTGCATGGGGTTCTCAAGGCAAAAGTACTAAAGTGGTTTGCCATTCCCTTCTCCAGTGGGCCACGTTTTGTCAGAACTCTCTACCATGACTGTTCTGTTTTGGGTGGCCCCCCATGGCATGGCTCATACTTTTATTGAGTTAGACAAGGCTGTGGTCCATGTGATCAGTTTGATTCATTTTCTGTGATTGTGGTTTTTCATTTTGTCTGTCCTCTGAGTGATAAGGATAAGAGGCTTATGGAAGCATAATGGGAGAGACTGACTGTGGGGGAAACTTGTTCTTTTTCTGATGGGCGGGGCCATGCTCAGTAAATTTTTAATCCAATTTTCTGTTGATGGGTGGGGTTGTGTTCCCTTCCTGTTGTTAATTTCAGCAGCTCAGTCCTGTCTGACTCTTTGAGACCCCATGGACTGCAGCACGTCAGGTTTCCCTGTTCATCACCAACTCCTGGAGCTTACTCAAAACTCATGCCCATTGAGTTGGTGATGCCATCCAACCATCTCATCCTCTGTCGTTCTTGACCTGATACCAAACTACATTGGAGGTAATGAAGATAATGGCGACCTCCTTCAAAAGGCCCCATGCTCGCACTGCTGCACTCAGTGCCCCTGACCCTGCAGCAGGCCACTGCCCACCCATGCCTCCGCCAGAGACTCCTGGAGACTCACAGGCAAGTCTGGGTCAGTCTCTTGTGGGGTCACTGCTCCTTTCTCCTGGGTCCTGCATTGCAGGCAGATTCTTACCAACCGAGTTATCAGGGAAGCTCATCTAACTTCTAGATCACACATACACACACACACACACACACACAAATCTTAATAATGTCATGTGACAAAGGGGTACTGAATCCTATATCTTTTCCACAAGAGTGGGTGGTTTTTTATTTTTGTATGTTTTGTTTTGATAAAAGATACCTTCCCTCTTAAATATATCTATATATCTATATCTATATCTATATATCTTTCACTAGCCATCAGGACTTGTCCTGCACTATCCGTATGTTTGTTGGTGGGTAAATAACCTCCTAACTAAAAACCATGTTCTGGTTCAAGACATTTGTTAAGAAAAATTTCAAAGGATTTTGTTAATGATTATCACTGGCCAGAACATTTTCACTTTTACTAATGTGGCCAGGTTTGAGAAAGTCTAAACTAGAGAGTGACAGAAATTATGTTGTTACAATGGAATCAATATGTTAATAGTCTTAAAATCAGGCTGACCTGGATATGAACCCTTCCTTGGTATTTGATTGGAGAAGGAAATAGCAACCCACTCCAGTATTCTTGCCTGGAAAATCCCATGGATGGAGGAGCCTGGTAGGCTATAGTCCATAGGATCGCAAAGAGTCAGACATGACTGAGCGACTTCACTCACTCACTTGGTTCTTGATAGTTGTGTGATCTTGGATATATTAACTTAGATTTTCTGAGTTCAGCCGTCTTCTTTTAAAAAATATGGATAACATCATTTATCCCATACACTTGTTAAAATTGTAAGCAAAGTTTTGGTATACTGGCTTGCCCCTGATATTTATTTCACAAACATGAACTGTTAATCTTAAACGTTTGTAATTTTTTATTTTGATGAAATGTTTTATCAAATCTCTAAATGAAATATAAGCAGAGATTTTCTGGGCAGTCAGTTAAGAAAACAGGGGTGAATTATAAAGATACCCAGTTGCTGACCTCATTTTTGTTTTTAAGATGGTTCCTGAAGAAGGTCAGTGGAAATCTTTGGCTCAAAGAACTGTTATCATATGCATGATTTAAAGAAGGGATCCCCATTCTTTTTGGCACCAGGGACCATTGTCATGGAAGACAATTTTTCCATGAGCTGCAGTTGTGTGTGTTGAGGGGAAGGGGATGGTTTTGGGATGATTCAGTACATTACATTTATTGTGTACTTTATTTCTGTTATTATTACACTGTGATATATAAAGAAAGACTTACTCAACTCACCATAATGCAGAGTCAGTGGGAGCCCTGATCTTGTTTTCTTGCAACTAGACATCCAGTCTCGGGGTGATGGGAGAGTGATGGGGAATTCCTGTAAAGACAGATGAAGCTTTGCTCACTTGCCTGCTGCTCAGCTCCTAGTGCATGGCCTGGTTCCTAACAGGCGACGGACCAGGGGTTGGGGTTCTCAGTCTAAAGTACTTTCTACATCCTGCCATGGCTGACATAATCTCCTCTTTGAATTTTTACCACTTTTTTTCCTTACTCCTACTATTCCTGGAACATTTCAGTACATTACAACTTCAGCTTCTGTGCTTGTCTCCCCTGCCTCCAACATTTTTCCCAATTTCAGTTCTAATTTCCTAACTTAAATAATGTGTTTTCTCTAATGTTTTCTTTCTGTAGTGACCTTCCATAAGTAGCCCATTTTAAATGACACCCCATTATTCTCTATTCTGATACTAAACTCTAGTTATCATTTAAAGTGCAGATTTTGAGGATAAAGGATTTATCTCTCTAGCATATCAATATATTCCTTGTACCTAGGAAATTGTCTGAAACAAAGTAGATGCTCAAAAATTTATATCACATAATCATATTTTCACAAATAATTGTTCAATATTGGAGGACTTAGGGTTAGATACATCATTTATTTATATATTTTTGTATATATGTATACATGCTTGCTGCTTGCTAAGTCGTTTTAGTCACATTGACTCTTTGCAAATCTATGGATTGTAGCCTGCTAGGTTACTCTGTCCATGGGATTTCCCAGGCAAGAATCCTGGAGTGGGTTGCCATGCCCTCCTCCAGGGGATCTTCCCAACCCAGGCATCAAACCTGTGTCTTTTATGTCTCCTGTATTGGTATGCTTGTGTGTATTTATTTGCCACTGTGAACTAAAATCTGGCTTGATATATGCTATCAAAAAATGAAACATTTATTTAGGTATAATCTACATATCAGAAAATGCTCCCACTCTAAGTGAACTTTTTAATGAGTTCAAAAAAATTCATATACTCATTTATCCATCACCATAATCAATAAATAAGCTATTTTCATTACTTCATAATGCTCCCTTGAGGCTCTTCCCAGTCATTCCCTACTCTATACCTGGTTTCACACAACCACTGATCTCTTGACTCTATGGATGATATTTTTCTTTTACAGAAAGTCATATAAATGGAATCATACAGTGTGCATTCTTCTAGGTCCAATTTCTTTCAATCAAGCCTAACATTCTGGTAAACTATCCACATTTTTGTGTATATGTAATCCATTACTTTGTATTGTTTAGTAGTGTTCTAGGGTGCCAGTATTCTACCTTTATTTATCCTTTCAATGATAAAGGACATGTAATTTGTTTCCAGTCTTAGGATATTATGAAGAAAACTGCTTTGAATAATCATGTCTAAATCTTGGGCTTACCAGGTGGCTCAGTGGTAAAGAATCCACCTGCCAGTGCAGGAGATGCAGAAGAGTATGGTTCTATCGCTGGATCAGGAAGGTCTTCTGGAGGAGGAAATGGCAACCCACTCCAGTATTCTTGCCTGAAGAGTTCCATGGACAGAGGAGCCAGGCAAATTGCAGTTCACAGGGTCGCAAAGAGTTGGACATAATTGAGCATGCACACATGACATATAAATTTTATACAGACGTGGTTTTGCAGTTTGCATATGTCCAGTGAGTGGTTGCTGAGACAGTTAGAGGTGTGAGCACCTTACTGGGAGGTAGTACCTATGAAATATAAAGGGTTCTGCAGATGGGGAGATTGTGGAGGGGGAAAGTTTGGACTGCAGAAACTTTTAAAGAGAAATAAAACAAAACTGGGCAGGGTGGGCCTCAGACTAAAATATAGATCTGACAATATTTCAGCTTAGTGAAGCCATGCTGTATCAAGTTAGATGTTCTGAAAACCAGGTGCCAAGATAGGATTAAATCCCCAAAAAATGTATTAGATCTCCTGATTCAGGTGGCAAAATTCTTTTCACTTCTGCCTGGATCTTGTGCAAAATTCTTTCCTTGTGTTCCAGCACAAGCTGGAACAGAATACCCAGATGTAATATATATACAGAGAAAGCAATGGCACCCCACTCCAGTACTCTTGCCTGGAAAATCCCATGGACAGAGGAGCCTGGTAGGCTGCAGTCCATGGGGTCACTATGAGTCAGACATGATTGAGCGACTTCACTTTCACTTTTCACTTTCATGCATTGGAGAAGGAAAAGGCAACCCACTCCAGTGGTCTTGCCTGGAGAATCCAGGGATGGGGGAGCCTGGTGGGCTGCCGTCTATGAGGTCGCACAGAGTCGGACATGACTGAAGCGACTTAGCAGGAGCAATGTTATATACACGGGCTTCCCTGATGGCTCAGTGGTAAAGAAGAAAGAAACAGTAACCCACTCCAGTATTCTTGCCTGGGAAATCCCAAGGACAGGGGAGCCTGGTGGCCTACAGTCCATGACATGACAAGAGTCAAAACACACACACACACACACATATGCTTCTGGAATTTATGTGTGCATACCAAGGATTTTGCTTCCCTTATTGTGGCAAAGAACACATAATTCAGGATTTTTTTTTTTTTAATTTATAGTGGATACTCTACAGTTGGACTCCTAAGACCTTTATTTATGTTTCAGGAGCCTAAATAATCATAGGATACATTCTACTCTCTGTGGTCCATTTTTCTCACCAAAGCTGCTCATCCTGTCCAGTTATCATGTATCATTTATTTTAACGGTTCAATGTGACTTCCAGATTTCTGCATTATGACAGAGCAGGAGATGTACTAGACCTGGAGCAAGATTCTGATGTCCCTGCTGTGCCAATACAAATTAAATATTTTTTAGCATTCTCTTTTCATTTTAATCATTTATATTGTTATACTCTACATAATAAAATTGTCCCATTTAAAGCATGGAGTTAAATAGATTTTACAAATACATGTGATCAGTTAACCATCACCACAAAAGATATGTAACATTTCTGTAACCACAAAACATTTCCTAATAACTTGTTTCAAACCCTTAAAAACATTAATGAAAAAAAAGAGACTATGCACTGTTTTGTGTAATGTTTTTCCCACTTAGATTGATAAATGACTTTGAGATTCACACATCAATCATCTGTGCCTTCATAATGATGAGTAATGTTTCCTTCTGTGAATATCTTTCTATCTAAATGGAAACGGGCTATTTCAGGTTTTGTTTTTTTAGGCTGCTGTAATTACTTTGGGCAACTTTTATGTGTCTTTATTTCCTTTGGATAAATAACTGAATTTTGCATTTCTGATCATAGAACAGGTAGATTTTTAATTCTGTAAGAAACTTGACAGAACTTTTTTCAAAGCAGTTGTATTTTTTAATTTTTGCATGAACAATGTATCAGAGTTTCACTTGCTCCACGTTTGGTGTTATTATTGTATTTTTAAATTTATCCATCTGAAAAATCTTGGGAGGTGTTTAGTAGTATCTCATTGTAGTTTTATTGACTTCTCTATCATAATAATAATATTGAACACTTTTTCTGGTGCTTATTGCCCATACTTACACCATCTTTTCTCAATTGACTATTTAAATTATTTGTCTATTTTTTACTAGATTTTCCCCATCATTTTATTATTGAATTGTAAGACATTTTCGTTACCAATATATTCATTTCCTCAGGAAAACAGAAAGCACTTTATAGATGATCAAGGAGATTTCAAGTGCAAAGGAAAAGTAAAAGTGTGCAATTCTAGAATTCACAATTATTCTGAAGGAGCTATAGGATTTTGAGCAGAATGACATAAAACTTTATTTACTTCACAATTTTAGTTTAGAAGGAAATCACATCAGTAAACACACAGTAGCAATAGTAGCATGCTGCATAAGCAGAATAGCAACTAAAGCAGTGGAACTCAAACTTTCATTTTTTTTTTAATTTCATTTTTTTTAAGTTACTTCAGTTTTTATTCAAATTACCACCTTATTTAATGCTTGTAACTACTATTTTTGTATAATGACATATGGAGGAATCCTCTTCAGCTGTGTTTTATTTATTGTGTTCCCACTAATAAAAGCTATCACTTATTACTTTCTAATGCCAACTGTTTCTTAAGCCTGTGCATTATTACTTATTATAAATAACAAAAAGTGTTTTACTAATAGGTTTTTAATGAGAAGTAAATAATTACTCCATTAATATAAAGAAAGTGAAAGAAAGTGAAGTCGCTCAGTCGTGTCCAACTCTTTGCGACCCCATGGACTGTAACCTACCAGGTTCCTCCGTCCATTGGATTTTCCAGGCAAGAATACTGGAGTGGGTGGCCATTTCCTACTCCAGGAGAACTTCCCAACCCAGGGATTGAACCCGGCTCTCCCACATTGTAGGCAGATGCTTTACTGTCTGAGCCACCAGGGAAGTGCCCCCATTAATATAAGCACACTACTATTTATTTCTCAGGAACTTAATCCTCAACTTGCCTTGCAATCTAGTTATTGGATTATAAATTATGTTTATTGGTTTTATTTTACATGCAAGCAATGATCTTATAAATATATTTAAGTTTACGATCATTGTTTACACGGCATAAATTGCTGTATTTTTTCCAATCTTTGGAAATTGATCCCCTAATTATGGGATAATTACTATTCAGTGATAGAGTAATTATAGAGTAATTGCTAAGTCCTTATTGAGTAATAACATTGTAACACCATGAAATTATAGGGTAGATAAATGCATGCCGATTTATACATACTAAACCACAGTATAGAAAATCCAATAATTATATTTCATCGTATTTAAGGAAAGCATACACTAAATCACACTAATCAGTTTTTAGTATTCATGTATATTAGTGAAATTGCTTCAAACCAATTCCTTTATTTTCTCGTGAAAGCAAATAGCTTAATTTTTGTGGGAAAGTTAATAGTGGAGACAGAGTGTATGATAGGAATTTATGTTTTCTCTTTAAATATCACTGTGCATATTACCTTTCATGTTTATGTGATCACACATGGGGTTTTGTAGGGGAAAAATACTATTATTTTAAATGTACCTATCCCACTGAATTGAGCAGAAACGGGAAAGAACTAGCTTCTATCATTCTAAATTTTTATACACTAAATTTACATACACATTCCTCCTTATATTAAACAAATAAACAAGTATGCTTTTGTGGGAGGAATAGATTCTGAAACTTAAATTACATATTTTTATGGCTTCAGTGTCATGAAAGACAAAAAATTCTTGTGGAAATTATTCTAAATTAGAGAAGAATTACATTCATGACAAGTAAAATTAATAAATGATTCTAGCTTAAGTCCTTTGTCATAAAATGTCACAAGTATGTGGTATTATTAAGAAAATTAGAGAAATTGGAATTTGGGTTTTATATTGAGCAAAAGTATTGCATCCACGTTAAATTTGCTGATTGTGTACATTATATTGTTTTATGTTGGAGGATGTACTTGATTGTTGATAATATATGCTTTGATATTAACCACTATGCACTCCCATTCCAGGAAAGATGTTTGTTTGGACACACATACACACACTCACATTCACACACATTTATGGAAAGAAAGAGGGAGAAAAAAGAGAGCAAAAATAACAAAATCTTGATAAGAAAGAGATAAATATATGAATGACAAATACGTAAATGCTCATTGTAGTATTCTTGCAACTGTTTACTGAATATAGTTGATTTACAATGTTGTGCTAATCTCTGCTGTATAGCAAAGTGACTCATAACACATATATACATTCTTTTTTAAATATTCTTCTCCATATGTTTTATCACAGGATATTGAATACTGTTCCCTGATTATACATTACGACATTGTTGTTTATCCATTCTAAATGTAATAGCTTGCATCCACCGACCCCAAACACCCAGTCCATCCTCTCCCTCTACTCCTTCCCTTGGCAACCACAAGGCTTTTCTCTATGTTGCTGAGTCTTTTCTTTCTGTTGCTGCTGCTGCTAAGTTGCTTCAGTCGTGTCCGACTCTGTGCAGCCCCATAGACAGCAGCCCACCAGGCTTCCCCGTCCCTGGGATTCTCCAGGCAAGAACACTGGAGTGGGTTGCCATTTCCTTCTCCAATGCATGAAAGTGGAAAGTGAAAGTGAAGTCGCTCAGTCGTGTCTGACTAGCGACCCCATGGACTGCAGCCTACCAGGCTCCTCCGTCCATGGGATTTTCTAGGCAAAAGTACTGGAGTGGGGTGCTATTGCCTTCTCCGTTTCTTTCTGCAGATAGGTTCATTTATGACATATTTTAGGTTTCACATGTACCTGATATCATATGATAACTGTCTTTCTCTTTCTGACTTACTTCACTTGGTATGATAACCTCTAGTTTCATCCATGTTGCTGCCCAGGGCATTATTTTGTCCTTTTTTTTTGCTAAGTAGTATTCCATTTTATATTTTGTTCACCTTCCATTGTATTCTATTTTATATATTGTACATCTTCTTTATCCATTCATCTGTCAGTGGACATTTAGGTTGTGTCCATGTCTTAACTGTTGTGAACAGTGTTGCTTTAAATATAGGGGTACATGTAACTTTTTGAATTATAGTTTTGTCTTGGTATATTCCCAGGAGAGAGATTGCTGTTTCTTAAAAGAAGCATGTCAACTTTATAATATCTCTAAAAATATGAATCCAAAATTATAAAGAAATGTAGTACTTTTCAGTTAAATTAGCTCTAGCAAAATCAAATTTTAAAGATCCAACTATTTTTTCCTCCTAATTCTCATGGTGTCATTCAAATCAAAGTCTGGTTTCTGAATAATTCTGCATTTATTACTTGATATAAATGTCCATATATTGCGGGAAAATATATAATATAAAGTTGGCTTTCTATTTAAAAATAAATACTTTCAGAGGAAAATAAAGACTTGAGAAGAGTTTTGAAAAAACAGCATTTGACATGAAAATCATTTATTGAAAAAATAGCATTCACAAATTGATAATATAATCATAAGTATTAGAGAGAGTTGTCCATCTAACCTCACATCAAATGTATTACATTTCAAGATGAGAGATGTACTTGGTTATTATGTAAAAACTTCAAATTAAGCTTAATTATAAAATATTATTGATGCTAGTTTTACTGCTATATCACTTAGTGATTATCTTACTATCAAATGCATATTCAGTTCATATCACTTTTTTCAACTCATAATACATGTTTTTAAAGAAAATAAGATAGTTTCTGAAAATAAAAATTCTCCATGTAAGATAGAAATAATAAAATCTCTTTTTTATTCTTTGAAGGCAAATTCTTCACAGTAAATGTGATGTACTGAATATTTAGTAGTTAGTATTAAATAGTATTGTTAGTATTCTTATTTTAATGATTATAATATACACATTCAAAATCATATGAATCCACCACAGGTATACATGTGTTCCCCATCCTGAACCTGTGGCAGATTCATTTTGATATTTGGCAAAACTAATACAATTATGTAAAGTTTAAAAAAAAAAAGGTATGTCATGCAAATAATAAACATATGAATATTAAAAAAATCATATGAGCTTATGACATTGATACACTTTTGAAAATAAAATTACTTATTAAAATATTAACTATCTGAGTTCAATTTCTTTTTTAGAATCTGTCATTTTTTCCCACACAGACTCAAAAAAATATGTTATTTACCCCTATTACATATCTAATGAATACTTAGTCCTTTTATTCTTCAACTCAGCAATAATAAACTGATATTTTAATTTATTACTTAAATAGTTTAATTAAAATCAACTATTTAGTATTGCAAAAACTTTCAGAAGTGTATTCTATTTAACACTCCATATTATTTTCCATTCAAACTTATGTTCATCTTCCACATATCACAGAGAAGGCTAGAAGGAATTTAATGTGTCTGAATTCTGTGACTTCATCATCTCTGTGCTATTATAGAGCTTTAAAAAGTCTTCCAAATGCTATATTTTCTTTTTATTTGTGAGATATATGTATGGTGGTGGTTTAGTCGCTAAGTCATGTCCAACTCTTGCAATCCCATGGACTGTAGCCCGCCAGGCTCCTCTGTCCATGGGATTCTCCAGGCAAGAATACTGGAGTGGGTTGTCATTTCCTTCTCCAGGGGATCTTCCCTACCCAGGAATCGAACCCTGGTCTCCTGCATTGCAGGCAGATGATTTACCAACTGAGCTATGAGGGAAGATGAGATATAGTATAGAGTTATTCAATTTTGAATTTAAACATTATAGAGTTATTCAAATTTGAATTTAAACATTAACATTAATGCCAAAAATAGGCATCCTCTCTGTGTTTATATGCATATATATATGTATATACATACATATATATGCACACATATAAAATACATTTTCCATATCTACAGACATTGGTGATCTTTTAGATAAGATATGAAATTTATGACATTTTCAACTAGGGCAAAGTATATTTCAATAATGATTAAGAGAAAACTAGCAACCTCATTATTACTAACACTTGCAACCGATCATGTGAAATGCTCATTTCGATGTCATGTTTTTTCAAATTTTAACAATGAAGTCATTAAGTCTGGAGAAAATTATGTCAGACATCTTTTGATCTTTCTTTGAAGATATCAAAGTCTTTCCTATCATAGAGAAAGAGGGGTAGACCTGTCCTGTTCACGTTTCTGCAGTCAGCAATGTGCTAGATAGCACTGAATAACCAAACCCATATGACATAACACCAGCCTGTAAGAAAGAGCATTCATCTGCAGAAGTAACCATCGGGTATGCAGAAATACATAGAGAATGCAGAAACACCATAGAAAAAGCATGTAAAACATGACATCATTCTCTAAGAAATAGAATTCATTTGTGGAAATACCATAGAGACTGCACTGTAATTAAAGAGTCCTTAGAGGTTCATAAATGTTTAACTGATGATTTGCAATATTTTATCATTACCTTTTGAATTCCCAATAAATGTTTAAGTAGTATCTAGTTTATATTCCTCAGTTTTTAATGTGAGACGGGACCCAATAACTTTCTACATCACACAACTGGCTAAGCTAAGGCAGAAAGTTAGGACTCTTGAATCCTAGGCAGAATGCTTTCAATTATATAGCTCTGAGATGTGATTTAGCATTAAAAATTAATTATACCTTGTATATGCTTTTGTTTATGCTGTTTTTAATGTTCACAGCAGCAAATAAAAACCGACAAATTAATGAAATTCCATTCTTTAGCACATATATTTGTTTAATAAAGCAAACCCTCTTTCTAATATAAAAATTATTACTTGCCTTATTAGAATTTTTAAATAATGAAAGTCTCTCTAACAGAGTAATACATCCTAAAGGATGAAGACTGCATCCACTTCATTGTATTCTCAGCACATGGCACAAAGTAAAAGATAAATATTTGTTCAGCAGCACTGTACCCTTTTCTAAGATTGACTATGATATTCAAATACACAAAGTATTCATGTTCTTTCCAATAACTATAGTCATTCTGACATGCTACAAGAAAGTATGTTCACTTATTTATATAAAATATTTCTTCTATGAATTAACAGAATAAATGCTGACTATGCTTTGCAATTGGTAACCCAGAAGGGTACTTTTATCAGTAGGTTAAAGAGGTATTGTATGATTGGCGTGAATTGTATGATTGCATCCGCTTCCTAATGAAATATATTTGGGATTTTTAGTAACAATTATTCTTTGAATAAAAGATATATAGTTCTGCCCAAGAGCTCCATATCCATCATGTTTCTGTGTCATATCAAGAATCAACCTTATCTTGATAACCACCCTGATCTATTAATATATAAGGCAGGAAAATAACAGGTCTTGGAGATCTGGACTCTAATTGTTGCTCTTGTTTTACTAGCTACTAAATAACTTCATCTCTTTGAGAAACTGTTTCTATATAAAATGTAGAAAGTAAGCTTGCCACTTTTATTATTTACATTAAATAGAAATCCCATATAATAGCATTGAAGATAAGAAAAAAATCATGATATACATGGTATAATTAATAATTGCACAACAATGGTAAAGGGAGCACAGAAAACCAATGCATTTGCTACATTAAACAGAATATTTTTATTTTTGCTTTTTGAACAAGCTTTTTGGTCTGTGTTTGAGACCAAAACAAACCAAACCAAAATGGTAGAGTTGGGGAATGGGATAACTGGTTCTTGTGAAGCTGTGATGCTGGGCAGTTTTTAATACATCTCTAAGCTGCATTGTGGAACAAAAGATTATAAAATGAATGAAATATTGATTGTGCAATTTAATTGAGATAATGCATGTAAATAATTTAAAAATTGATGCAGGGTCAGTAAATGAAGGATTGTCCTTTTCTTTTTTCTCTATTTTAGTTTATTTTAGATGTACAAAGTGACAGTATTTAGTAATTCAAATAAAATTAGTACTCAAATTCTGACCTTGAAGAAGAAAAGAAATCCATCTTAGTTTTTTGCCTCTCTACTAAACATAAGTCATATCACTTGATGTGTCTGTGCACTGAGTCAATAATGCTAATGCTCACAAATAATTATGCAGCAAAAATTTTAAAGAGCTTTAGTTTCCAGACAGTGTGCTCTATAATATTTTTGAGAAGAACATTTTGGATCAAAAAAATCTTAGATATATTCTTGATGTTATTTAAGAAAAATGATACTGCCTGCTTGTAAGAGAAGATTGAAAGTTTGAACCCTATTTTTGACAGTGTTGTTTCTGGTAAAGTCTGTCTACAATGCGGGAGACCTGGGTTCGATCCCTGGGTTGGGAACATCCCCTGGAGAAGGAAATGCAATGCATGCACTCCAGGACTATTGCCTGGAAAATCTCGTGGACAGAGGAGCCTGGCAGGCTACAGCCCATGAGGTCGCAAAGAGTCAGACACGACTGAGTGACTTCACTTTCACAAATTACATAGACTGGGTGGTTTAAACAATATGCATTTATTTCTCACAATTCTGAAGACTGGGAAACTGAAGATTAAGATTTTGGTAGATCCAGTGTCTGGTGCGAGTCCACCTCCTTGTTCATGGATGGCCATCCTCTGCCTGTGTCTTCACTTGGCAAAGAGCAGAGGAAGAGAAAGCAAGCGCTCATGGCTTTTTCCAAGGGCACTAATCCCATTCCTGGAGGCTCTACCTACCTACCTTCATGACCTAGTTATTACTCACTTCTGAATATCATCACATCTGGGTTAGGATTTCATCATATAAATTTGAGGGGAGATATAAACTTTAATTCTACAATATACAACACCATTGAGCTAAGACAGAACAAACAGAATGAAGAAAAGGCCAATGAAGAAAACAGGTCTTGGTAGACCATTTTCCTCTGGACTCCAAAGTCTTGACTCTAAGTGTGAAGTTGAATGGAATAAAATCAGCCTTCATACATAGTAAAGTCATTTTTTTTTTCTTTGTGATTAGTAGTTATCTTTAAAGAAAAAAAAATATTTGGAGTAGAGTTGATTTACAGTGTTATGGTAGTGCCACAGAAAAATGATACAATTATAAGTATACATATACACCCCCACACACACACTTTTTTTAAAGATTCTTTTCCCATATAGGCCATTACAGAGTATTGAGTAGAGTTGCTTGTGCTATGTGGCAGGTTCTTATTAGTTATCTGTTTCATATATAGTAGTGTGTACATGTCAATCCCAGTCTCCCAGTTTGTTCCTCCCCACTTATCCCATCGTAGCCATAAATTTGTTTTCTACATCTGTGACTCTAATTCTGTTTTGTAAATAAGTTCATCTGTACCCAACATTTATTGGGTTCCACATATAAGTGATATCATATGACATTTGTCTTTCTGTGTCTGACTTCACTCACTGTGACAATCTCTAGGTCCATTCACGTTCCTGTAATAGCATTGTTTTTTCCTTTTTTATTATTATTACTAAGTAATATTTCATTGTATATATTATGGTAAAGCATCTGCCTACAACACGGGAGACCTGGGTTCAGTCCCTGGGTTGAGAAGATCTCCTGGAGAAGGAAATGGCAACCCACTCCAGTATTCTTGCCTGGAAAATCCCATGGATGGAGGAACCTATTAGGCTACAGTCTATGGGGTTGCAAAGAGTTGGACACGACTGAGCGACTTCACTTTCACTTTTCACTACATTTTCTTTATCCATTCTTCTGTAGATAAACATGTAGGTTGCTTCCATGTTGTAGCTATTGTAAATAGTGCTGCATAAATATTGAGGTGCACATATCTTTTCAAATTATGTGTTTCTCTGGGACTATGCCCAGGAGTGGGATTGGTGGTATGATAGTTCTAGTTTTAGTTTTTGTTTTTTTTTTTCTGTTCCATTTTTTTTAATTTAATTTAATTTTTTAACTTTACAATATTGTATTGGTTTTGCCATATATCAAAATGAATCCACCACAGGTATACATGTGTTCCCCATCCTGAACCCTCCTCCCTCCTCCCTCCCCATACCATCCCTCTGGGTTGTCCCAGTGCACCAGCCCCAAGCATCAAGTATCGTGCATTGAACCTGGGCTGTTGACTCGTTTTATATATGATATTATACATGTTTCAATGCCATTCTCCCAAATCATCCCACACTCTCCCTCTCCCACAGAGTCCAAAAGACTGTTCTATACATCAGTGTCTATTTTGCTGTCTCATATACAGGGTTATTGTTACTATCTTTCTAAATTCCATATATATGTGTTAATATACTGTATTGGTGTTTTTCTTTCTGGCTTACTTCACTCTGTATAATAGGCTCCAGTTTCATCCACCTCATAATAACTGATTCAAATGTATTCTTTTTACTGGCTGAGTAATACTCCGTATTTACATTAACATTCTAGTTCTGTGGAAAATGTCATTGGTCATTCTATAGGGATTGCATTGACTCTGTGAATTGCTTTGGGAAGTATAGTCATTTTCATAATATAGATTTTTCCAATCCAAGAACATGATATGTATCTCCTTCTGTTTCTGTCATCTTTGATTTCTTTCATCAGCATCTTACAATTGTCTGAGAACAGGGCTTTTTTCTAGTAAAAAGTCTATTTTGAAAAAAAATATGAATATCTCAGAGAATTCTCAAATCTTGTGGCTGCATTAGGTTAAACAAAGTTTCTAAAATCTACAGATGACAAGCAGAAGTTAAATAAGAATCCTTTTCTAGAGTAAAACAATGATCACAAATGACATCATTCTAATCCTCAAATTACTTCTACAAATAGTTTTCAATGACATGTTATATACAAGGTCAAATGTAACCACATAAAGAGGTGGCAGGACAACATGAACTAAACGTTTAGAAGTAAGAACAAAGTGATATATAGAAAGTATAAATATTGGAAATATCAGACTCAGAATGAAGATAAAAAAAAATGCATTTATGCCTTAAAGGAGATAAAAGCAAAGCTTCAACAACTGGGCAGAGTACCAGAAACAGTAAAAAGGAACTTAAGCATATTGAAGAAAAACCTTTATAGAATTTATTTCTGTGAATAATATAATAATCTAAAAGAAGGGCTCAATGAACATACTTAATAACAGATTATACAAGATGAAAGAGAAATCATGAATTAGAAATTTTGCCAGAACAAACAAAAGATGAATGCAGCAGTTGGAGACAGAAACTGGAAATTTTTATATAGGAGGAAAAAAAAAAAACAACACAGGAGGTACCAAACAATCAATAGCATATGTTTAATTAGAGTTTCAGAAGTAGAGATGCATGTTAATAAGACAGAAGTAATATAGGAGGTAGCATTTGAGAATGTTCCAAAATTCCTGAATTGTATTAATCCATTGTTTCAAGAAGTTTTATGATGCTAAGCAGGGTGAATGCAAAGAAACCTATACATAAACTATCAAAAGAAAACTAGAGAAAACCAAAATCAGGCCACTCCTCGGTTCTGGGCAGGAGTCCTGCAGGACTGTGACACTGAGGAGTAGCAGGCAGATGCAGAGGCAGTGCTCAGGGACCTGTGCAGTTGGAAAGAAGTTTCACACTGCAGCCACAGCCTGTGTAGGATCAAGAGGAGGCTGCTGGTGTAGGAGGGTGCTTTGTGTTCCCTGAAGGTTCAGACAAGGCCCTCCGATGTGGCCAGGTAGGATCTGTGGTGCCTGGCCTAGTCTTGCCCCCTGCCTTGCAGGACACTGGGGCTGCCTGGAGGGAACTCTGGCAACCCATCTGACTGGCCCACATCAGATGCTCCGGCTCTGCCTGTCTTGCTCCTGCTGTTGGCTAAGGGCCAAGGGCACGTGCTGCCAGGGCTCTGCACAAGGCTACACCCCTAATGTACCGAAGCAGGCTGCAGCCAGGGTGCTCCTGTTGCCTTTCATAGCCCTCTGCCTTCCCAGTATGGGACCAGAGCCTTCCCCATAACTTCTGCAAATGAAACCCAAAGCCCACCCAGCTGTGTTCATTCCTTCCTGTCCTTCAAAGCACTTAGCCTTCTCCAAGGCCTGTGTGAGTCCTGGACATATGTTTTTGCTGGTGAATGAGGTATATATAACTATAACTATATATATATGACTGCATATATAACTAACAACTTATATATGCAACTTTCAGTAAATAGATATATGAAAATGAAAAGAAAATTCATTGGTAGTAGCAAAAAAAAAAAGGCAGCAGGAAGGGTCTAGGATAGATACAAAAAGAAAACTATTACATGATTTCAGTTATATGAAATATCTAGAATAGATGATTTCATAGGACAAGAAATAGATTCGAAGCTACTAGGGACAAGGAGAAAGGAGAGAAAGACGAATTATTGCTTAATGGTTCTCTATTCTCTATTCTTAATAGAATCTCTATTCAGATTGATGAAAAACTTTTAGACACAGTCTTGATGGTTGTACACCATTGTGAATGTAATTAATGCCACTGAATTACTTGCCACACTTAAAAGGCTAATTTTTATGTTATAAAATTTCACCACAATAAAAAGTATACATAATAAAATAGTCCTATAAATATTTGTATAATTATCTATAGCTAAAAATCTTGTCACAATAAAAACTCAGAGCCTCACTGCCAAGTTCTACCTAATATTTAAGGAATAAATAATGCCAATGATACTGCTTTTTACAAACTCTTCCAGAGAGAAGAGAAGCAATATATATTCTCCCATCATTTATGAGCTAACATAACCTTGATCCTAAAACTCACAAAGACTATAAAACACACACAGAAAATACACTCTAAATTTACTCATAAAATTAGATACAAAAATCTTAGCTCAAATATCACAGAGTAAATATGATAAATATATAAAAGAAAACGCATCAAGACAAAGTTAGGGCTATCACAGGTACACAAGTGTTTAGTGTTAGGGAAACAATGCATTTAATTCACTACATAAATAGTCTGCTGTTGCTGTTTAGTTGCTATTGGTGTCCAACTATTTGTGACACCATATACTGTAGCCTAGTCTAGTCAAGGCTATGGTTTTTCCTGTGGTCATGTATGGATGTGAGAGTTGGACTGTGAAGAAGGCTGAGCGCCGAAGAATTGATGCTTTTGAACTGTGGTGTTGGAGAAGACTCTTGAGAGTCCCTTGGACTGCAAGGAGATCCAACCAGTCCATTCTGAAGATCAGCCCTGGGATTTCTTTGGAAGGAATGATGCTAAAGCTGAAACTCCAGAACTTTGGCCACCTCATGTGAAGAGTTGACTCATTGGAAAAGACTCTGATGTTGGGAGGGATTGGGGGCAGGAGGAGAAGGGGACGACAGAGGATGAGATGGCTGGATGGCATCACTGACTCGATGGACATGAGTCTGGGTGAACTCCGGGAGTTGGTGATGGACAGGGAGGCCTGGCGTGCTGCGATTCATGGGGTCACAAAGAGCCGGACACGACTGAGCGACTGATCTGATCTGATACTGTAGCCCTCCAGGCTCCTTTGTCCATGGTATTTCTCAGTCAAGAATACTGGAGTGGATTGCCATTTCCTTCTCCAGGGGATCTTCCCACCCAGGGATTGAACCCACGTCTCCTGCTTTGCAGCTGTATTCTTTACCATTGATTCACCTGGGAGGCTAAATAAACAGAATAAAGAATACTAAATCATGTGAACATGCCTAGTAAATATAAAACAATCCTATAGCAACTAGTCATAGAATGCTGTTGCTGCTGCTGCTGCTAAGTCTCTTCAGTCATGTCCAATTCTGTGCGACCCCATAGACGACAGCCCACCAGGCTCCCCCATCCCTGGGATTCTCCAGGCAAGAATACTGGAGTGGGGTGCCATAGCCTTCTCCGAGTCATAGAATAGAACTTTCTTATTCTAGTAAAAGAATATGTAAATATTACTTCCATCACTAATTATAGATGATAAGATTGTGTAAGCAAACCTAAATGCAAAAGGTAGAAAAGTAATCTTTTATAATATAAGAAAACATCTTCATTAAGCAAAACAAGGAAGTACTATCCGTAAAGAAAAGTTTGATAAATTTGATTTATAAATCAAGATTTAGCTCTTCAAATAACACTATTAGAATCATTAAAATCCAAGTTAAGACTGGAAGAAGATATTTGCAACATGTTTGTCAGTAAAGAAATATCAATAATATATAAATTGATCTGCATAAATTATGTATACATGTTAGGAAGATAATGGGAAACCCAAAAGAAAAGTGGGCAACAGACTTAAACAGCTACTTCAAAAAGCAGAACTATTAATGATCAATAAATATGGGTAAAAACCTGACTTTCCATGTCAGACCCATAGTAATTACTCAGCAATATTTCTTCAGCTTCTTGTCGACATGTGCGATGATGTCTTTAGTAGCAACTTGAAATGTAGGGGCTCATAAATAGATTTCCATAATGAGAAGAGCACACTGACTAAAAATTCAGGTGAAGTTTAGACAGAACAGAATTGTTCCTTGATAGGTTTAAAACTGATCTGATCTCAGTTCCTTTCTAAGTAATGGAAAATATGCAGGCCTATCTAAATGGAATAGGACTATCTATCCGATTGCTGTTACACGAGGAGAATCATCATGCATCACGTTTTATTTATCCTGTCTTAGATATGGCTCCCTTAGTAAGGAAACATAAAGCCTATGCATCATTCTATTTTCTGTTTTTATGCAATTTTCCTCCATTCTGTTTTTATCTACATTTCATATATTTGCTAATACCTGCCTGCTTCTCTTTTCACTGTCAGTTACTCGGCAATATAATCTTCATTGCATTGTGATAATTTTAATACCTTCCATACCTAACTTGCAAGATCTCTCATACATTACAGGATTTGTGCCCCTGACATATTTGTACTAACACCATTTTCCATCCTGGTTTCTCCATCTGTCTCCATCACCTGCCTTTTTCTTCTTGTACCGCTCTATCTTGTCTGCCAGCTGGTGTTTTACTAATGTTTTTCAGCCTTTCCTGCCTTTCAGAATAATCTATATATCTCCTCTTTCCCAGTACATTTTCCAGCAATGGGTTTCTAATAGTTGAAACTTAGTCAAAGACTTTTTAACTTGAGGCAGGAATGAAACGGCGATAGAAACACATACCCTTAAAATGGCCTTGGGGACAGCCTCAGATACATTGGATATTCTTGGACAGGGGTTTCTATTGTTCCAACTTCAGTGGTGTTTTTTAAAAATATTCTTTATTAGTTATTCAGTTCAATTCAGTTGCTCAGTTGTGTCTGACTCTTTGCGACCCCATGGATAGTAGCATGCCAGGCCTCCCTGTCCATCACCAACTCCTAGAGTTTACCCAAACTCATGTCCATTGAGTTGGTGATGCCACCCAACCATCTCATCCTCTGTCATCCCCTTATCCTCCCACCTTCAATCTTTCCCAGCATCAGGGTCTTTTCAAATGAGTCAGTTCTTCGCATCAAGTGGCCAAAGTATTGGAGTTTCAGCTTCAACATCAGTCCTTCCAATGAATATTCAGGGCTGATTTCCTTTAGGCTGAACTGGCTGGATCTCCTTGCAGTTCAAGGGACTCTCAAGAGTCTTCTCCAACATCACAGTTCAAAATCATCAATTCTTTAGTGCTTAGCTTTCTTTATAGTCCAACTCTCAAATCCATACATGACTACTGGAAAATCCATAGCCTTGACTAGACGGACCTTTGTTGGCAAAGTAATGTCTCTGCTTTTTAATATGCTGTCTAGGTTGGTCATAACTTTTTTTCCAAGGTGTAAGCATCTTTTAATTTCATGGCTGCAGTCACCATCTGCAGTGATTTTGGAGCCCCCAAATATAAAGTCTACCACTGTTTCCACTGTTTCCCCATCTGTTAGCCATGAAGTGATGGTATCGGATGCCATGATCTTAGTTTTCTGAATGTTGAACTTTAAGCCAACTTTTTCACTCTTATTTTTTCTAAAACTACACTTAACAGTGTTTAATTAGAGCCTGCTCCCTTTTGCTCCATTTTTCCTTTTGACCCATTTCTCTCTCTCTTTTCTTTTTCCTTAAAGAACTATGAGTTCCTTCCACAGCATGGAGTGATACAAATAGAACTCTATTAATTTCAGAAAAGGTTGATTTTTACACTTTTATGAAAAAAAAAAAATGGAATCATTCTAATGCAGTCTGTCCGCTCTAGGTCTAATAAAGTCTAATACTTCTAGAAAATGATACAATAATAAATACACTTTCATCTCTTAGGAAAAGCATCAATAATTACAATTTATGACTAGATTCTGTGTTTGGAACACAAATGTAGTACAAGGAAAATGAGATTAAAATATGATGCAAATGTGAGCCAGTGAGAATTGAACAAAGCCTCTGACATAATAGATCTAATAGCTAAGAAATGCCAAAGATCCAAAGCTTCCTATTCATGTGGGAAATAGGTTCAAATACGGATCCTTGAGAAGTCATGACCGTGCTGTATGTGTGAGAAAGCTGGTCATCGTGCCTTTGAAATTAAGAAAAAGTTGATCTTCATTGAACAAGTAGAAATCACTGAGAGCTGTCTGGTGGCTCAGACTGTAACGAATCTGCCTGTAATACTGGAGACCTGGTTTCGATCCCTGGGTCAGAAAGATCCCCCGAAGAAGGGAATGGTGACCCACTCCAGTATTCTTGCCTGGAGGATCCCATGGACAGAGGAGACTGGCAGGCTACAGTCCATGCTGTCACAAAGATTTGGACACACCTGAGTGACTTACACTTTACTTTCACTTTCTGGAGGAAAAGATACATTTGGCAAAGTCAAAAGACATTATAAAGGTCCCTTATCCCCTTTATTCTCCTGTTCCCCACTTCCATTTGACACTTTACTATCTCCCCTTCCTTACCACCTTCTCCTATTCACTCACTCTCTGTCTCTTTCTGTCTCCCACTGGTTAGAATCTTATCAAACGTGAAAGTGTTAGTCATTCAGTGATATCTGACTCTCTGCCACCCCATGGACTGTAACCTGACAGGTTCCTCTGTCTATGGAATTCTCCAGGCAGGAGTACCGGAGTAGGTTACCATTCCCTTCTCCAGGGAATCTTCCCAACCCAGGGATCAAACCCAGGTCTCCATCTAAATTTTAACTTGTGGGATACACACTTTTCAAAAGCCACTAACCCTAAAGTGATAAGTGAAGAATTAAACCCAAGGGAATTTTCATACTAATGTGGTTGATTTCCCCTGGAATAAGAGGTAATGTTATGTTAACTTTAAAAATAGCTGTCCGTCAAATGTTGTTTTTATAATTTATTGAAATAGTTTAGTATTCCAGTGTCACAAATTTGTCTGTCCCTTTTTGATTACTGCATTGTCAGGTGGAAATGACACCAGCTGTGGCAATTAGCCTCATTTACTCTATGGGTGATATCTCAATGGATAAGCTTGTACCATATTCCACTTCATTCTTACTGGAATAAAATCCTTTTCAGCAATCAATATGTGACTTTTTGCAATCATATTCTGTTATTAATTTTAAGTTGTTGCATATAATGAATATTTTTCTGAAAATGTATCTTTGCTTTTTTTAAATCTTTCATGCAGGAAACAGAATAATAATTTCAGACATCTAATTTTATATGGTAAACTTGCGACTAAGATTTATTTCAGCTAAAGGTTATTCACTTATGCCTTCCCTAATAATTTCATTGTATCAATAGTTTATACACTGTAAAAATAAATCACTTCAAAAGTCCTTAAAAAAAGTGATTCCAAAACTGAACTGTATATAACTTCTAGATCTACAATAAAATACCCATTTTAATTTCACTACTGTACTCAATAGTTGCAATGGATAAAATATTGACTAATTATACTTAGTTTTCACAGGGGCTAATATGGTAGCTTCATTATAAATGGATAGGTCTAGAAATAGCCAAAGTCTGGAGATAGGTTTCTGCCAAAATAGAATATTCTGAAATTTCCAACAAGCAGAAATTATGGTTTGTGGATAGGATATCAGAGTGAAGAAGGAAGGGGATATTTTAGCAGTAGGGTATAGATGAGTGGTGAGGATGCTAAACTGACATTTTTTGATTTTGGATATCTTATGAAAAAAACACAGGGACTCAGTGAGTGATTTACAAGTTAATCAATATGCTCAGTAGAGAAAGGCTAGAATTTGTGTATCAAGCAAGACTCCAAGAGTAAGGGAAAATAAGATGGAACTTGTTTTACCTGTTTTATAAGTGGAATACATTGGAGCCTAACAAGTTAGGTTGTCTATACAACTATTATAGCCAATAGTGGAATGTGGATGTCAACCCATATCTTCTAACTATAAATCCCAGTCAAAAAAATTATATCAGTTTTCTCTACTTAACAATAACAGCAATAATAATAGTGGTTACTGAATTAAAATGAACTCACTATTAGACATTACACATATTCTGTATCTAATTAATATACTGATTCATTAAAGATACAACGTTATCCCCGTTTTGAATACAAGTAAACTAAAGATTAGGGAAGGAAATAACTAAATCCATGACCACCTGATTCCAAAGACCAAACTCATAATCACTTATAATAAAAGTCTCTAGTTAGTAAATCTCAGGAATACAATCTGAGGGTGGGTCTGTTATGAAAATGCAATTTGTAGTCATGCCTTTTAATATATGTTCCCCTTGGCTTGGTGGAGAGTCTGTGTGACTCTTTTAATAATTATGATCAAAATCAACTGTTTAGTTCCTGTAGTCTCTACTGTATTAGCTGAAGTAGTCCAAATAGCCCACCATCCCTTCCTGTCTTAGACTCATCAAATGAATTTTCTTTATAACATTCTTTTAACTGGCATGATCTTATTTAGATAATTGCTTGTATGCCCTGTGTCTTTCTCAACTAAATGTAAGATCCAAAATAATTGTATCTGTTTATTCATTATTTATATGTATACTGCACTTGTTAAGTCATTTCGTTATATCCTATGACCAACCTAGACAGCATATTAAAAGACAGAGACATTACTTTGTCAACAAAGGTCCATCTAGTCAAGACTATGGTTTTTCCAGTAGTCATGTATGGATGTGAGAGTTGGACTATAAAGAAAACTGAGCACTGAAGAATTGATGCTTTTGAACTGTGGTATTGGAGAAGACTCTTAAGAGTCCTTTGGACTGCAAGGAGATTCAACCAGTCCATCCTAAATGAAATCAGTCCTGAATATTCATTGGAAGGACTGATGTTGAAGCTGAAACTCCAATACTTTGACCACCTGATGTGAAGAACTGACTCATTGGAAAAGATCCTGATGCTGGAGAAGATTGAAGGCAGAAGGGGACGACAGAGGATGAAATGGTTGGATGGCATCACGGACTCAATGGACCTGAGTTTGGGTGAACTCTGGGTGTTGTCAATGGACAGGGAGGCCTGGCAAGTTGGTTCATGGGATCGCAGAGTTGGACATGACTGAACGGCTGAACTAAACTGAACTGAATGATAAAATGATTTCACATATGTGATGGAAACAGCTATATAATAAATGGTTATTGCAAAAATAGAATATTATGTGATATCAGAAATCAATTTTAGATCAATTAAAATGGTAAATAATAAAAGTAAAATCATTGAGATGTAGAAATATGTATTTATAAAATCTCTAGATGAAATTTTCCTAAATTTAAAAACAATGATGAAAATTAAAAGAAAAAGTTTAATATTCATGTGTGTATAAAAAGCAATTACCATTATTAATTAAAGAGATAAAAAATGGAATATAAGAAATTTTACCAAAAGTAAAACACACCCTAAATAAAGGACACATCTAATTCCCTGCTTATAAATTATCAAATATAAAAAATAAAAATATATAATGTTGTTGTGATAAATCTTGCATCATTGTGGGAAGGTAAATACTTGGAAAAATAAATTTGCATCACCTAACGATGGTTTGAGTTTTTAGTTCCATTGAATAAATACTAACCTAATAAAATAAAATAAAACTAGAAAAAAACAATTCATTTCCAAGTGTGATTTGGAGGTAATTATTTAATTTTAAAAGGAAACTTCATAAGTATTTAACTATAGGTGAATAGTTAAGTAAATTATGATACAGAAGCATAATTTATCTCCAAATTTATTATTTTTAAGGAATAAATGTGCTTAATGTTTTAAAAAATAAAAGTAAAATGGAACTTAACATTTCATATAAAGTGTATATTATAAAATAAAAAATTGTATAATTGTATCAAAAGGTTCACAGTGGTTATCTGTGGAAGTGAACTAAGATATATATATATATATACATATATATATATCTTTTCTTTTCTGTGCTTTCCAGGTATAATATGTGTAGGACTAAATTTAATATTTTAATCTAAAATTCTTAATATTTAGGTAACATTTCTAGTCAGCATCTATTCTTATGTTTATCCTCAAGAGCATCTTTTAATTTTGTGTGTGATTTTATATTAAGAAGTCTGCCATAAATATATTTGAGGGAGCTCACCAACAGTATCCTGATATCTAAAGGCTGTATTTTCAGTTTATGATTTTTGGCATATAATTGTAGCTTATGCCATAAGGATTGGGTGCGTACAATATGCTACTCCTTCTGTTACAATTTTTGTGTTAAGTGATTATTTATCTTTTCCATTACAATCAAGGTTAAGAAACATTGGCATCCCTTTCCTGAATCTCTGCCAATGGAAACTACTTCACATTTGCTTCTGACTAATATTCTTGTCACTAGATTTAGATAACTTTCTTAAAAAAGAAGTGAGCATCCTAGAACCTTATTAGCAAACTACTTAATATAATGCACAAATTATTTCACATAAATTAATGCATCTAATTGTGACTGTCTACTCAGGGTACACTTATCTTAGTTCCCTCTTTTCATTTTTATTTTTTGTCTTTGTTCTATGATTTTCACTCTAGTACATTATCACTGTAGAGAAGCAATGGAAAATAAGCATGTAGTATATCTAACAGCAGTAATATGATTACCTAATTCTATGGGTTGAAATTAACAAGAGTATTTGGATTTGCACCCACCACATCTCAAGACTTTAGTTTCCTACAAACTGAATTATGAAAACCAAAAAGGGAAAAAAAGCTGTATCCCAAAGTTCAGGGTTACAGTGAGTGATGGAAAATGGTATTGAAAAACCTAGAAATTAATGTCAGTGGAAAAACTGGAAGAAATGAAGAATATTTTATAGAATATATATGTAACAATTATTTGAAACAGGAAACTGGATGTTTAGATGACTGAATAGCATTGAAATAAAATATTTTATCTAGATATAATAGTTAATGTTTTTAAAAACCTATTTAGATATAATTTCAACTGAGCTTTGGAAAGTAAATTATGCAAGTTATTATGTTAAAATTATGTAAGTTATTCAACTTTATAGTTTTAATACCCAAAGGTTGGAATTTTACATCAAATAAAGTAACAGATAATGGATACAAATACATCTAGGAATAACATGGGCTGTAAATTTCTCATCTTTTCCCTACCACAAGTAAAACAACTAAAATGTCTTTTAGATTGCTCACTCTTATGTCTATAAAAATAACTTTCCAGATAAGTGGTGTCACAAGCAATAATTTCACAGACCAGGGAAGAGATACAAAATGGAATCGAATTGAAGATTTGATAAATAACAATTTGACACACAATCAAAATAGCTAGTTTCTATTTGAGAAGAAGGAAAGGACAAAACCTTAAATATGTAGGAAAAAATAATCCTCAAAGAAAACATATTACTTACTTATTTAGTCTGAAAAAGTCACAGAACAGAGCCCATGGGAATATATAGTGAGATTTCAAGAGGCTAAATAAAAGTTTATCAAAGACTAAGGGAAATTGGCACACAAGTGTCCTTCAAATAAGCTTATAGCTGAGAACTCAATAATTTGAGCTCCTTTACAGCCAGTGAGGGGTTTCCCTGAAAGCTCAGTTGGTAAAGAATTTGCCTGCAATGCAGGAGACCCCAGTTTGATCCCTGAGTAGGGAAGATCCCCTGGAGAAGGGATAGGCTACCCACTCCAAAAGTCTTGGCTTTCCCTGGTGGCTCAGATGGTAAAGAATCCACCTGCAATGTGGGAGACCTGGCTTTGATCCCTGGTATTGGAAGATCCCCTGGAGGAGGGCATGGCAACCCACTCCAGTATTCTAGCCTGGAGAATCCTCAAGGACAGAGGAGCCTAGCAGGATTCAGTCTATGGGGCCACAAAGAGTCAAACATGACTGACCAACTAAGCATACACACAATGACTATGATAAGAATGTGACTGATATTTTTTAAAGTAATAATTCAAGATATTTAACTTCATAACTCTTAGGAGGGCAGTTATAAGTGCTTAATAAATAACAGCAATTTGGGGCAAAACATTTACTTCTGCTTTTTTACTTCATTTTCTTAGGACTTTCTCCATCTGTTCCCTAGGGAAGGATTATATACTGAGACCTCCAAAAAACAAATGAAATTCATGTTAGTATATGTATCACATAGAAATGTTGAGAATGACTCTAGCAATGTGATTTTTACTAACATAGCAAAAAATATTATATGTATTATAATTCTATGATAAGCAACCTAAAGAAAATTTATGACCATTCATTGCATAAAATATCACAAAGTGGTGGTGTTTGAAGATTGCTTAGGGGAAATCCTTCACATAATTGCATTCAAATTTTGTTTTATAGTAATTTTGAGTTACAAATAAAATAATGTATTATTATAGTAATATTTGTTGGATGGAATATTAAGATGGTCATGTTAGAGAAAGAGTTAAGTTAGGACAAGAGGGTTCAAAGTAACATATATATGTGTATATATATATATATATATATATATATATATGCAATGAAAAGTTGTGAAGCTGACTCCTAAGGCTTTAACTAGTGGAAGTAGAGTTTAACTTTAAAAAACATATAGTGATGAAGAGCTACCAGATAAACAGTGTGATCATTCTTTATGCACATTTTATTTTTTCAAACATGATACAAAATTTAAGGGTTTTGAAACACACTAAGGGTTAAAATATTTTGAAACCCTCAACATGAAAGTAGTGGTAAAGAAGTAGAACCAAAGAAATTCAGAAAACATTATCAAAACTATAGTTAAAATTAGCAAAAACAAAACTAATGATGTTCTCCTTTTTGGTGTTTTTTCAGTATATGAGAGTATAGGTTTTATAGGAAAGATGTATAGATGTGTGATTTGGTGACTAGTCTCAGAATGAAAATAAAAGGAAGACCATGGAAAAAAGAAAACAAAACAAAAAAATATGTCACCTTACAAACCAGTGTTGAATTAAATTGGCTTATGTTAGCTTTATCAGTGAGCTTTCTTGTAGAGTATACGGCTTGAATTTCAAGTTTTGTCTGGAGGGCTAAGGGAGAATTGTATGTCAACTCTGAGGCATGCCATATTGGTTTTGACAAAAAGTTCATTTGGGTATTTCTGTAATTACCTGGGGAAATGAATGTAAACTTAAGCAACTTGCTTGTATTTTGGTTGAGATTGCATTGAATCTATGGGACATGTTATTTTGTGAATACTGACAAACCAATACTAACATTTATATGGAAAGGTAAAAACCCAGAATAACCAACACAATATTGAAGAAGAACAAAGCTGAAATTGACACTTCTGAACTTCAAGACTGAACTGTAAAACTACTGTAATCAAAACAGCATGGTGTGAGTGAAAGAATAGAGAAATAGATCAATGGAACAGAATAAAGAATCCAAAAATAGACTCCAATAAATATAGTCACTCACCTAGAGCCAGACATCCTGTGAGGTCAAGTGGGCTTTAGGAAGCATTATGATGAACAAAGTTAGTGGAGGTGATGGAATTTCAGCTGAGCTATTTCAAATCCTAAAAGATGATGCTGTTAAAGTGCCGCACATAATGTGCCAGCAAATTTGGAAAATTCAGCAGTGGCCACAGGATGGAAAAGGTCAGTTTTCATCAAAATCCCAAAGGGCAATGCAAAATAATTATCAGACTACTGCACGATTGCACTCATTTCACATGCTAGCTAGGTAATGCTCAAAATCATTCAAGCTAGGCTTCAACAGTGCATAAACAGACAACTTCCAGATGTACAAGCTGGGTTTAGAAAGGCAGAGGAACCAGAGACCAAATTGCCAACATCCACTGGATCATAGAAAAAGCAAGGGGATTCCATAAAACTTCTGCTTCATTGACTATTCTAAAGTCTTTGTGTGGATCACAAAAATAAATGGAAATGTCTTAAAGATATGGGAATACCAGACCACCTTACCTGCCTTCTGAGAAGCCTGTATGCAGATCAAGAAGCAACAGTTAGAACTTGACATGGAACAACAGACTGGTTTCAGACTGGAAAAGGAGAATGTCAAGGCTGTATATTGTCACCTTGCTTATTTAACTTATATGCAGAGTACATCATGTGAAATGTTAAGCTGGATGAAGCTCAAGCTGAAATTAAGATTGTCGGGAGAAATATCAATAACCTCAGATATGCAGATGATACCACCCTAAAGACAGAAAAAGAAGAAAAACTGAAGAGCCTCTTGATGAAGGTGAAAGAGGAGAATGGAAAAGTGGCTTAAAACTCAACATTCAAAAAACTAAGAACATGGCATCTGGTCCCATCACTTCATGGGAAATAGATGGAGCAAAAATGGAAGCAGTTACAGACTTTATTCTCTTGGACTCCAAAATCACTGTGGGCAGTAACTGCAGCCGTGACATTAAAAGAAGCCTGTTCCTTGGAAGAAAAGCTCTGACAAATTATACAGTGTATTAACAAGCAGAGACATCACTTTGCCGACAAAGATCTGTATAGTTGAAGCTATGGTTTTTCCAGTAGTGACGTATGGATGTGAGAGTTGGACTGTAAAGAAAACTGAGTGCTGAAGAATTGATGCTTTTGAACTGTAGGGTTGAAGAAGACTCCTGAGACTCCCTTGGACAGCAAGGAGATCAAAACAGTCAGTCCTAAAGGATATCAGTCCTGATTATTCATTGGAAGTACTGGTGCTGAAGTTGAAGCTTCAATACTTTGGCCATTAGGGTGAAGAATTGATTCATTGGAAAAAACCCTCATGCTGGAAAAGATTGAAGGCAAGAGGAGACGGTGGTAACAGACAATTAGATGGTTGGATGGCATTGCAGATTCAATGGACATGAATCTGAGCAAACTCAGGGACATAGTGAAGGACTGGGAAGCCTGACGTGCTGCAGTCCATGGAATCACAAAGAGTGGGACACAACCAAGTGACTGAACAAACAAAACAATATAGTCAACTGATGTTTGACAATGAAGCACAGACCATATAATGGAGCTAAGCTAGTATTTTCATAAGCAGTGTTGGAAAACTGAGTATTTATATGCCAAAAAAAAAAAGAATCTAGATCTATATCTTACTTCCTTCAAAGAAATTAAATCAGAGACCTAAGCATTGAGTACAAAATCCCTAGATCACATAGGAGAAAACGTAGGTAACTTGGGCTTGGTGATGACTTTTTAGATAAAATACCTAAGCCCAATCCATGATGAAAAAAATTGATGAACATAATTTCATTAAAATTCAAAACTTCAGCAAAAGATAATGTCAAGGGAATAAGAACACAGATTTGGAGAAAGTATTTGCAAAAGAGATATCTGATAAAGAAGTTATCCAAAATATGCTAACAACACTTAAAACTCAGAATGAAAAAAACAAAAAATCAAAAAAACAGAGTTTAAAAAATTATCCCAAGACCTTAATGGATATCTCACAAGAAGATATACAGATGACAAATAGGCATTTGAAAAAATGCTCCACATCATATGTCATAAGAGAAATGCAAACTAAAACAACAGAAATGCTACCACACACTTATCAGAATGTCCAAAAACTCAGAACTCTGACAACAGCAAATACTGGTGAGATGCGAGCAACATAATCACAAAACAGAAAACAAATGAAATGAATATAAACCAGTGGGAGGTATTAGGCACATTCACCAAAGCTCGCACATCACATAGATGTTTGTCATAGCTTTATTCACAATTGTCAACACTTGGAAGCAACCAATATGTTCTTCAGTGGGAGAATGAGTAAACAAACTGGTATACCCAGACAATGGACTGTTCAGTTCAGTTCAGTTCAGTTCAGTTCAGTCGCTCAGTCGTGTCTGACTCTTTGCGACTCCATGAATCTCAGCACACCAGGCCTCCCTGTCCATCACCAACTGCTGGAGTTCACTCAGACTCATGTTCATCGAGTCAGTGATGCCATCCAGCCATCTCATCCTCTGTTGTCCCCTTCTCCTCCTGCCCCCAATCCCTCCCAGCATCAGAGTCTTTTCCAATGAGTCAACTCTTCGCATGAGGTGGCCAAAGTACTGGAGTTTCAGCTTTAGCATCATTCCTTCCAAAGAAATCCCAGGGCTGATCTCCTTCAGAATGGACTGGTTGGATCTCCTTGCAGTCCAAGGGACTCTCAAGAGTCTGTTATTTAGCACTAAAAACAAGAGCTATCAAGACATGAAAAAAGCATGAAGGAAATTTAAGTGCATACTACTAAGTGAAATAATCAAATCAGATAAGGCTACATACTGTATGATTACAACTACATGACACTGAAAAAAGGCAAAATTATGGAAATAGTAAAAAGATTAGTAATTGCCAGCAAATGAGGAGTAAGAAGGATGAATAGCAGAGCAGAATTTTTAGGGCGGTAGAAATACTCTGTAAGATTTTTAATAATAGATACATGTGATTATATGTGAACTATAGATGGAGGTTTGTGGCATTGTACAGAAGATAGGAATCAAGACCATCCCCAAGAAAAAGAAATGCAAAGAAGCAAAATGGCTGTCTGAGGAGGGCTTACAAATAGCTTTGAAAAGAAGAGAAGCAAAAACCAAAGGTGAAAAGGAAAGATATACCCATTTGAATGCAGAGTTACAAAGGATACCAAGGAGAGATAAGAAAGACTTCCTCAGCAATCAATGCAAAGAAATAGAGGAAAACAACAGAATAGGAAAGACTAGAGATCTCCTCAAGAAAATTAGAGATACCAAGGGAACATTTCATGAAAAGATGGGCTCAATAAAGGACAGAAATGGTAGGGACCAAACAGAAGCAGAAGATATTAAGAAGAGGTGGCAAGAATACACAGAACTGTACAAAAAAGGTCTTCACAACCCAGATAATCATGACGGTGTGATAACTCATACTCACCGAGAGCCAGACATCCTGGGATGTGAAGTCAAGTGGACCTTAGGAAGCATCACTATGAACAAACCTAGTGGAGGTGATAGAATTCCAACTGAGCTATTTCAAATCATAAAAGATGATGCTGTGAAAGTGCTGCACTCAATATGCCAGCAAATATGGAAAATTCAGCAGTGGCCACAGGACTGGAAAAGGTGAGTTTTCATTCCAATCCCAAAGAAAGGCAATGGCAAAGAATGCTCAAACTACCGCACATTTGCAGTCATCTCACATGCTAGTAAAGTAATGCTCAAAATTCTGCAAGCCAGGCTTCAGCAATATGTGAACCATGAACTTCCAGATGTTCAAGCTGGTTTTAGAAAAGGCAGATGAACCAGCGATCAAATTGCCAACATCCTCTGGATCATGCAAAAAGCAAGAGAGTTCCAGAAAAACATCTGTTTCTGCTTTATTGACTATGCCAAAGCCTTTGACTATGTGGATCACAATAAACTGTGGAAAATTCTGAAGGAGATGGGCATACCAGACCACCTGACTTGCCTCTTGAGAAACCTGTATGCAGGTCAGGAAGCAATAGTTAGAACTGGACATGGAACAACAGACTGGTTTCCAATAGGAAAAGGAATATGTCAAGGCCATATATTGTCACCCTGCTTATTTAACTTATATGAAGAGTATATCATGAGAAATGCTGGGCTGGCTGAAGCACAAGCTGGAATCAAGATTTCCAGGAGAAATATCAATAACCTCAAATATGCATATGACACCACCTTATGATAGAAAGTGAAGAAGAACTGCTGCTGCTGCTGCTGCTGCTAAGTTGCTTCAGTTGTGTCCTACTCTGTGAGACCCCATAGACGGCAGCTCACCAGGCTCCACCATCCCTGGGATTCTCCAGACAAGAACACTGGAGTGGGTTACCATTTCCTTCTCCAATGCATGAAAGTGAAAAGTGAAAGGAAAGTCACTCAGACATGTCCGACTCTTCGTGACCCCATGGACTACAGCCTACCAGGCTCCTCTACCCATGGGATTTTCCAGGCAAGAGTACTGGAGTGGGGTGCCATTGCCTTCTTCGGAAGAGGAACTAAAGAGCCTCAATGAAAGTGAAAGAGGAGAGTGAAAAAGTTGGCTTAAACTCAACATTCAGAAAACTAAGATCATGGCATCCGGCCCCATCACTTCATGGCAAATAGATGGGGAAACAGTGGAAACAATGGCTGACTTTAGTTTTTTGGGCTCTAAGGTCACGCAGATGGTGACTGCAGCCATGAAATTAAAAGACACTTACTCCTTGGAAGAAAAGTTATGACCAACTTAGACAGCATTTAAAAAACAGAGACATTACTTTGTCAACAAATGTCCATCAAGTCAAGGCTATGGTTTATCCAGTAGTCATGTATGGATGTGAGAGTTGCACTATAAAGAAAGCTGAGCAGTGAAGAATTGATGCTTTTGAACTGTGGTGTTGGAGAAGACTCTTGAGAGTCCCTTGGACTGCAAGGAGATCCAACCAGTCCATCCTAAAGGGGATCAGTCCTGGGTGTTCATTGGAAGGACTGATGTTGATGCTGAAACTCCAATACTTTGGCCACATAATGTGAAGAACTGACTCATTTGAAAAGACCCTGACGCGGGGAAAGATTGAGGGCAGGAAGAGAAAGGAATGCAGAGGATGAGATGGTTGAATGGCATCACCGACTCAATGGACATAGGTTTGGGTGGACTCCAGAAGTTAGGTATGGACGGGGAGGCCTGGCGTGCTGTGGTTCATGGATTCACAAAGAATCAGACATGACTGATCGACTGAACTGAGTGAACTGAACTGAAGCTTATAGAGTATAGCGTTAAAAGTGAACTGTGAAGTAGTAGACTTTGGATGTGTAAAAGGTGTCTGTGTAGGTTCATCAAGTGTAAACAAAAATTGTACCTATGATGAGAGATGTTTATAATGGGGAAGCTGATGCATGTGTGTCAGAGCAAGAGCATATAGGAAATCTCTGTCTTCTTCATGGTTTCTGAACTTAAAATTCCTTTAAAATATAAAGTCTTAAAAATGAAATTATGAATTTTCACTTGCCATGAACATCTCCTATTCTATAACTGATATTTTTCTATTTCTTTATCTTGTTGAGGTCTGTCAACACCAGAGCTTCTAAAGCAAGAAGTTATTTAAAACCAAGTAGAAAATTTTCATTATGAGTTGAATTTTGATTTTCTTAAATTCTTTATTTTGAAGTTCTGATCCACAGTGCCTCACAATATTATGTTTTTTGTTTGTTTGTTTGTTTTGCCTTTTTTTTGAAATTGGATTGTGGCAGATGTAAATATTTAAGATGAGGTTGTACTGGGGTAGCATGGATGCCTTGTCCAATATGACAGATGTCTTTATGAAAGAGGGAAATTTGGAGACAGACTCAAGCACAGGGAGAATGCACTTTAGAGATGAGGGTAGAGATCTATAAGCCAAAGAATGCCAGAAATTGCTCACAAACTACTAGAGGCAATGAGAGTGGAATGGAACAGATTGTCCCCTATAGCTCTCAGAAGACACTAACCCTGATGATATTTATCTTGGCCTTTTGGCCTCCAGAACTGTGAGACAATACATTTGTGCTATTTAAACCACCCAGTTTGTGGTATTTGGTTATGGAAGAATCAGGAAGTTAATATAAGGCACAACTCATTTTATTGTACTTTGCAGATATTGTATTTTTTACAAATTACAACCCTGAGTCAAGCATAGCTATTGAAAGCTTGTTTTCTAACAGCATTTTCTCACTTCATATGTCTGTATCACATTTTTGTAATCCTCACAATATTCCAATTTTTTTCATCATTATTATATTTGTTATGGTGATCTGTGATAGGTGATCTTTGATGTTACTCTTATAAGTGTTTGGGTACACCCCATGCTGCACCCATTTAAGTGGTGGACTTTAATCAATAAATGTTGTGTGTATTTTGATCACTCCATTGACCAGCTATTCTCCCATCTCTCTCCCTCCCCTCAGACTTCTGTATTCCCTGAGATACAACAATATTGAAATTAAGCCAATTAAAATCCCTACAATTGCATCTAAGTGTTCAAGTGAAAGGAAGAGTGCCAAGTCTCTCACTTTAAATCAAAAGCTAGAAATGATTAAGCACAGTAAGTTAAGTGTGTTGAAAGCTGAAATAGGTCCAAACCTAGGCCTCATGGGCCAAACACTTAGCCAACTTGCGAGTGCCAAGAAAAGTTCTTGAAGGAAATTAAAAATGCTACTCCAATGAACACAGAAATGATAAGAAAGCAGAACCGCCTTATTGCTGACGTGGAAAATATTTTAGTGGATAGAATAGATCACCCCAATCACAGAATTCCTTTAAGCCAAAACCTCATGCAAAAATAAGGCCCTGCTGCTGCTGCTAAGTCGCATCAGTCGTGTCCGACTCTGTGCGACCCCATAGACGGCAGCCTACAAGGCTCCCCCGTCTCTGGGATTCTCCAGGCAAGAACACTGGAGTGGGTTGCCATTTCCTTCTCCAATGCATGAAAGTGAAAAGTGAAAGTGAAGTTGCTCAGTCGTGTCTGACCCTCAGCGACCTCATGGACTGCAGCCTACCATGCTCCTCCATCCATGGGATTTTCCAGGCAAGAGTACTGGAGCGGGGTGCCATTGCCTTCTCCGAAATAAGGCCCTAATTCTCTTCAATTCTCTGAAAACTGAGAGGTGAGGGAGCTGTAGAAAAATTAGAAGCTATCAGAGGTTGTTTCCAAAGATTTAAGAAAAGAAGACATCTTCATAACACAAAAATGTGCTGATGTAGAGGCTCCAGTGCTGATATAGAAGCTGGCAGAAAGTTATCCAGCATAACTAGCTAAAAGAATTAATGTAGATGTCTACACTAAACAACAGACTTTCAAGGTAAACAAATAAGCCCTCTATGGGAAGAAGATGCCAACTAGGACTTTCAGAGCTAGAGAGGAGAAGTCGATGCCCGGCTTCAAAGCTTCAGGGACAGGCTGACTCTTGTAAGAGTCACTAGTAAAAAGGGCAGTAAAAACTAATAAATAAAATGACAGCCGTAGAAAACAAAATTACATCTACAGTGTGTTTATAATTGTGTTTTGTATCAGCTTCTTAGACTTTTGTTATCACACTGCTACAAACTGATAGGTTAAAACAACAGAAATTTATATTCTCATTGTTCTAGAGGCCAGAATCCAAAGTCAGTTTCCCTGGGTCAGAATCAAGACGTCAGCAGGGCCATGCTCCCTCTGGAAGCTTGATGGTTGAATTTGTTCCTTGCCTTTCTGGTGGCCATCAATATTCCCTATTGTGTAGCCACATCATCTGATGCTCTGTCTCCATCACCCACATCACCCTGTCTGTATGTCTATTCCATCTCCCTTCCTGTTTGTATAAGAGAGAGTATACAGTATATGTGATTACATTTAAGGTCCTTCTGGATAAACTGAGGATCATTCCTTCAAGATTCTGAATTTAAACCTATCTACATACCTGTAAGTTTCTCCTTTTTAATTTTTTTGTCATGTTAAGTAACATTCACGAGCTCCAAGGAGTAGGATGTGGTTATTGTGTGGTAGACTTTTTTTGCAGCTTACCATAAATGATTTGTGTGTGGGTATTTAAAATCCTCCTAGGAAATACTACAAATTTATATTGTAATGAATGGATGTGGAGATTTGGGGAAATTTTTATTATTATATTGTATTCTTATTTTATCATTTCCCTAATTTTCAAATAGCTGTTAATCTTTAAGAAAACAAACATTTTTAGTTTCAAGCATATTCTTTACTTTCATGATCTAAATCTACTTACCAATAAGACTAGACATGGAATCCATATTAAGTCATAGACTCTTTTCATTACAATGGCTTAATTCATATGAAAAATGTTACCTAAAAAGTCACATAAATATATTTATTTTTGACACCAAATATTACCCTTAAGATAGCTGAACTGATAAGCAAAAGAGTATTGAAACATTTATTATTTTATATTATAATGGAAGTCATAAACTGCTTACTGAATTATACATACTGTAAGGAAAGAGAAGTAAGGGAAAAAAAAACAGGATATAAGGTTTAATAAATGTAATCATTTAATAATAAGCAGAAATTTATATTTTGTTTTATTGCTTAATTGGTTTTAAATTTAAAATCCAAATATATAGAGTAAATTTTATATATAAAATGTCAAATAAAAATATTTTTTACTTTCGGCACTGTGCTCACACCAGATCTTTCTTCAATGACCTTCACCAGAAGAAAACTTCAAATTGTACCTAAAACAACATACAGGTGAAAAATATCTAATTTTATTGCTTCAGTAACTCAAAAAATGGAGAATGGAATTTCACCAAATTTTTAGTGAAAATTCTCATTTAGGAACGAGAAGGAAAATGATGATGAATTTCAAGCCAATACATTTTTGAAGGCTATAAGTGGCTGCAAATAGGACTTATCAAGAAATGCCTCCTCAGCTCCAGCAATAGAGCAATGGCATAAACCTATAATAAGCACGATCAATTTTTATTAAACAAAAATGGGAAAAAAGCCTATAAGTTCTTTTGTCAGTCACACTAGTACTGGAGTCATCTCCAAGATGTATAATGCTGTGAATAAATGATTTTCTCAAGTTTTAGTAAGCTTTTTTAGGAACAAACCCCCAAATCTCACTTTTTATTAGTAGAACCACTGTGATCTTTTAACATTAAGAAATTGGTGTAATTAACAATTGGCGCTTTCCCGGTTGTGCAGAAGGCAGTAAAGAAGCCACCTGCCAAAGCAGGACACACAAAAGATGAGGGTTCGATCCTTGAAGATAGGGAAGATCCCCTAGAGAAGGAAAAGGCAACCCACTCCAATATTCTTGCTTGAAAAATTCAATGAACAGGGAACAGGTTATGTTACAGTCCATGGAGTAGCAAAGAGTCAAATTGGAAACAATTGAGCAAATGAACACACGTATATACACATAAGTAACAATTTGCCATGCCTTTAATCCTTATCTGTAATATACATTTTTTTAAACCTCTCTGAAATAGCAGCATAGATAATGCAAAAGGTTGGGTGTTTGAGTCTTAAACATGATATATTTATGTGTTTATTTGTGTTTTTACTTTCTGTTCAGTTCAGTTCAGTCGCTCAGTCGTGTCTGACTCTTTGCAACCCAATGAATTGCAGCATGCCAGGCCTCCCTGTCCATCACCAACTTCCGGAGTTCACTCAGACTCATGTCCATCGAGTCAGTGATGCCATCCAGCCATCTCATCCTCTGTTGTCCCCTTCTCCTCCTGCCCCCAATCCCTCCCAGCATCAGAGTCTTTTCCAATGAGTCAACTCTTCGCATGAAGTGGCCGAAGTACTGGAGTTTCAGCTTTAGCATCAGTCCTTCTTGTCTAGTATCATCATAATCATTATGGCCATCACTATTGAAGCACTTAAATCATGTTTTTTATATTTTCAAAATACTTTAAAAATTATTTTTATTTGGTGTCAAATAAGAACACTAATATTAAGCTCCCAGAATTCTAGCTGTGTATGTCAGAAAAATTAGTGAAAACAAATTGTTAAATTCACATCAAACAAACAACTTTTTTCAAGTGTCAAAAAAAATTGCACCAGATGAAGTTAAACAGGAGAAGACTTTATTCAAGACCATTACAATAGGATTCAAGACCATTGCAACAGAGGCAAGAAATGGAACTCAACTCCTCTTAAACAAAAGACAGGAGGTTTTTAAATGCTGGAGTGAGCTAATAAACAACATACTGGAGCCCTTTGGAGGGAAAGCTGGTGAATGTGATGATTCAGTCAATGCTAATTGGTGCTTGTTATGGAAGTTAGGTTCCTAACCTACAGAAACTAGGAGACAGGGGCCCTATCTTTCTTGAGGATTATATCACAAAGAGGGAATGGGTCTCAGTTCCTTTGGGAATCAGTTTTCCATCCCCTATCTGTAGTAATTCATATAAATTGGACTTTAGATCTAAAGTCTTAATTAGATTGCATTCATTCACATGTATTTCTCTGTTAGCCATCTGCATTATGAAGTATCTGTTAATGATCTTGTTATAAGTCTCACCACCAATAACCATCTGGTTACTAACTAGATCCACATTCCAGTTGCAAAATCTACCTAGTCTTGAATATAGAAAAATGAGGGAGTTTGATAACTCCAATAAAAGATTACAGATTTTCATTGAACAATAAGTATAATACTTACTAATAATGCTAGGAATAATAGTTAAAGTGAAATGGTTTTAGAACTCATGGTAGAGGGTTCAATTGACATAAATATAATACTTAGGAAAATTAGTGTAAGCAATTAAGATGATATGAAATCTCCTTTCTATGGAAATACAGAGTAGATCATTATTTTCTGCATGTATGTTAGCTTGTTTCTACCTAATCATGGGGAAATAAAAAAATGATTTCTTAAACTGGCATACATTACTATAATTTTACATTAACTGGATCAGTAACAGTAAAATCAATTTCATTTGGCCACTTTTGTGAGAAAAATGATATTTAATATTTTAAAATATTAAAAAATGTTTAAGAGTAATTTGAAATCCTAATAGTGATTTTCAAAGTAAGATATAGGCCCATTCATAGATGAATTTTAGATACCTTTCTTGTAAACCACCAATTAAATAAATAATTCTCTCTCCTCCATCTTTACTGGCAACTTATGCATAATTCCACAGTCATTCATTCTTACTATTACAAAGATTTACTTGCTGGAGAACTAAGAAGTTATTAGTTGCTTAAATATACTAATAATATTCTTAAGCAGAAATAGACAATGACGTGCTTATGAATGTTTTATGTGTTTTAAATAATATCAAGTCTACTATATAGCTTATATTAATTTATAACAGAAGGCAATGGCACCCCACCCCAGTACTCTTGTCTGGAAAATCCCATGGACAGAAGAGCCTGGTAGGCTGCAGTCCATGGGGTTGTGAACAGTTGGACATGACTGAGCGACTTCACTTTCATGCATTGGAGAAGGAAATGGCAACCCACTCCAGTGTTCTTGCCTGGAGAATCCCAGGGACAGGGGAGCCTGGTGGGCTGCCGTCTATGGGGTCGCACAGAGTCAGACACGACTGAAGCGACGCAGCAGCAGTAGCAGCTATAAGTAGAGTTTATAAAATAAGTAGTTATAGTTATATTGATACATTTATAGTTATATGATTACATTTTTCATTATAAACACATGATCTCAAGTTCTCTTCTATGTATTAAACAGTTCATGTAGGTTTCTAATTCATCATTATTTGAGGTTTTTTCTACTAAGACAAGGAATAAGTATGATAGATATTCTGAGTTGGCAAAAATTAGAAACAAAGAATGAGTTTACTTTTTTAATTTTTCATTTTTTAATATATTATTTTGAAATATTGTTGTTTAGTGGCTAAGGCATGTATGACTCTTTATGACCCCATGGACTGTGGCCTGCCAGGCTCTTCTGTCCATGGGGCTTTCTGGGCATTTCTGGAAAGTGGGTTGACATTTCCTTCTCCAGGCTATCTTCCTGACCCAGGGATCGAACCTGAGTCTCCTGCATTGCAAGCAGATTCTTTTACCCTGGAGAAGGAAATGGCAACCCACTCCACTATTCTTGCCTGAAAAATCCCATGGACGGAGAAGCCTGGTGGGATACAGTCCATGGAGTGGCAAAGAGTCGGACACGGACACGACTGAGTGACTTCACTTTCACTTTCTTTTGCTTTACCACTGAGCCACCAGGGAAGCCCAGTTTGAAATTTACAGACCTTTATTTTTAATACAAATTATTTATAGTACTAATAATATAATTCATGTTTTATGAGAAGTGAAAAACTGAAATTGGGATATCTTCATTTTATTTTTTTAAACCTGACTGCACATCTGTATAACAGTTTAAGGTTTTGGGCAAAAGATTTTCTCCCTTTAGGAGTCAATTTTCTCACCTGCAACCTGAAGGATTAAATTAAATGATCTTGGTTCATTGCATATCTATGTTTCTGAGACATTATGGATTCACACAAGATGCATCAGGTGGGGTATAATAAATCAAGCTAGCTGATTAGATCAGCCTAATTATATACTAACATCAGTAGTATGTTGTTTTCACAATTGTTACATTGCTGCCACAATCTGCTTCTCCCTCTTAACCAAACTGCTTGATTTCAAGTTCCTGTAAAGACAGCAATATTATATCTGATTGCAAAAGATATCCCAAGTATGAATCCTGAAAGCTGATAAGAAATGCAGAGAGAAAACATGTAAGAAACTGCAAACGAAAGTATCAAACAAAAACACACCAGAACTATTTATTTCAGCAATCAAATGTGACACTTTTCAGTTCTAATCAAAATATTATGAACATTTGTAGACATTTTGGCAATAATAGAATGCCATAAATCTCTAACTGGGGCAACATCCCCAGAAGGAACACTGAATTGCAATATGGAGTATCAGCTGGGAACATCAGATTTTCAATGATTCTGCAGTGAAATTTTGGACTTTATTTTTAAAATTAAATCAGGAATTAAAATTGGTCAAGCTTTCTTTGATTATTTTTAAGGGGTGGAATGGGGTGGATGTCTGTATATGCTATGAGTGATGGCAAATTATGATATTTTTATGACTTTGGAGTACTTATTGATGGAACTAAGGATCCATTGAGAAGATAATGCTTCTCAATACTTTTCAGAGGCTCATCAAGCTTGTTACTTTACTAACCTTCAAATTATTAATTGTTTATAATACAATATCAACCGCTCAAGGGAAACCAATTTATTTTCTTTCTGAACTAATTCTTGACTGAGGTTTAGCTTACAAATATGGGACTGACTGTAGCCTCATCTCCCAACACAGTAAAGTCCTCGATAAAACAAAAATAATACAAATTCTGAAAGATAATTTTTTATTTCTTATTTTTGTAACATTCTTAATTGAATCATTTGTAGTGTATGTGCGTATTCAGTTGCACAGTCATGTTCAACTCTTTACGAACCCATAGACTATAGGCCCCCAGCACTCCTGTCCATGGAATCTTCCAGGCAAGAATACTGGAGTGGGTTGCCATTTCCTACTCCAGGGGATCTTTCTAACCCAGGGATGGAACCTAAGTCTCCTGCATTGACAGGCAGACTATTTACCACTGCATCACCTGGGAAGCCCCATTTATGATGTAATATGTTTTATAGTTTCAGTTAGAAATTTTGAAAGGTGAGAGAGGAAAAGAGAAAGATGGTAGTATAAGTTTGAAGTTAGTGAAAACTGTGCACATATATATATATATATATGGACAATCTGAAATGACTGAGAATTTTGACAGGTGAGGCAATGTCCCTGAGGCTTCACATAGTATATCTGACAATGAGATGATGATATTCCCAAGAGGTGAATCTGTAGAAAGCCTCAGCAGTTACTCCAAAAGCTTAGGATATACATGTTTACTCATTTAAAATAGATTTTATATTTAAGAAGATTCAGGTGGGTGTAAACCTTGCCAATTCTTGTGAGCTCTCCTGAAATCACATTTAAAAATTACACATACATATTTGGAATAAAGATTATTACATCTGTTTGCAACTAAAATGAGAATTCTTGGCTTGGGACTAGGTGAAAATATTAAAACCAATACATAAACATTGATGCTTTTTTTTTTTAGTTTTCTTTTTTTTTTTTTTCAATTAGAGGATAATTGTTTTACAATGTTGTATTGATTTCTGCCGTACCACAATGCAAATCAGCCATACGTACACATATATTCCCTCCCTCTTAAGCCTGCCTCCCATTCATCCCCATCCTGCCACTTTAGGTCTTCACAGAGCATGCTTGACTCAGCTCCCTGTGTTATATAACAGCTTCCTGTTAGCTATCTATCTTACACTTGATGGTGTATATATGTCAATAATACTCTCTCAATTTGTCACACCCTGCTCTTCCATGCTGTGTCTACAAGATCATCCTCTTATGTCTGCATCTCTATTCCTGCCCTGTAAATAGATTCATCAATACCATCTTGCTAGATTCCATATATATGCATTAATATATAATACTTACTTTTCTCTTTCTCCCTTACTTCACTCTGTGTAACAATCTCTAAGTTCATCTACCTCATTTCAACTGATTCAGATTTGTTCCTTTTTTAATGCATGCATGTTCAGTTGTGTCCAACTCTTTGCAACCCCAGGAACTATAGCCCACCAGACTCCTCTACCATGGAATTTTCCAGGCAAGGATGCTGGAGTGGGATGTAATTTTCTACTACAGGACATCTTTCTGGCCCAGGGATCGAACCCATGTCTCTTGTTTCCTGCATTGGCACATGAATCCTTTACCGCTGTGCCACCTGAGAAGCATTCCTTCTTCAATGTAACTTTCTAAATCATTCTTAAAGATGAAATTTAAGTCCTTGGAGAAAATTTGGTGAATCTTGCTATTTTGTGAAGATGCATAAATATGTTTTGACTCAAAATAAGGCATATGTGAGCGATTTTAACATCATATAACAGCTATAAAGTATAACTAGTATACTTTACCATACATGAAACTCATTTTGGACAGTTGATGTAAAGGTTAGATTTGTTATTTATTTTACATTTGAATGAGAGACATTAATTTTTTTTGGTCAGGATGAAGATATCTATGAAGATATGTTTATTTACTAGTATATCATGATAAAATAACTGATGAATTTTCCAAGTAGATATGTCAATATTTTGGTATGCACATGATATGCAAAATTATTGAAGTAGTAGCCTGAATCAATTAAACTATACACTTGAAGATATTAGTCACTTCATTGTTCATAAGTACTTTGTCTCAAAAATATTTGTTTTTATTTCAATGTACCCAATTATGTGGAAAGGAGAGTAGAGTTATTTTTAAAAAGCAAGGTATTTTTGTGTTTTTTAAAGGCTAATTTGTAATAAAATTGAAATTTTATTCTATTAACTATATTTGCAGTGCTTTAACTAAGGTGAGAGAATTGCACTGTTTGAGATCAAACTTCAGTTGCTAATTTTCTTGAGATAAAGAAAAGCCATCTGTTTGTTAACATCTAGATTAGTTAAATAAAACGTACATTACTGATAAAAAGTGACTTACAGAGTCACCTTAAGCATTTTCCCATAAGTCCGGATGCACTCAAGCCAATTAGACATGGCAAATCTGTTAATTTCTGACAATTTATGGTAAAAATAAACATTTTCAAGAGTTGAATAAAGAGCAAAATATTTTATTTTAAGAGCTCCATATGTGTCAAGCTGTATAAGAAACACTAGTAATAGAAAGATAAATAAGATATAAATGTTATATTTTAAAAGGTTTCTCCTATTTAATAGGAGAAATCTTTTAAATCAACATGTTTTTATATATACATTTAAAAATATATTAAAAACTTCAATATAATATGAACACTATAATGATATAATGATAAGAATAATTATAAGTAGAACAAAGCTGATTGCCAAGTTTTGTCTTTGATGGAAACTGTCAAAGAAGCAGTTGTAAAGAGTTGATTTTGAAAAGTCTGTTGAACTTCACCAGGGGAATACAGAGACTGGTTTGCATAACTGAATCAGCAACACATGAAACAGCCCAGTACTTTTTTAGGCAGTGAAAATTATTTTATTGTGTATGGACTAGTGGGCTTAGGAAGGGCTTCCCTGATGGCTCAGTGGTAAAGAATCTTACTGCCAATACAGGAGACACGGGTTCAGTCCCTGGGTTGAGAAGATCTCCTGGAGAAGGAAATGGCAACCCAGTCCAGTATTCCTTCCTGGAAAATCCCATGGACAGAGGAACCTGGTGGGCTACAGCCCATGGGGTCACGAAAGAATCAGACGTGATTTAGTAACTAAATAACAACAGTGGGCTCTGGAGTAGAAGCCATTGACTTTGAAGAATTGAGTCTGAAAAATTAAAAAGATAGACTAAGTATCTCTGAATCTCATGCTGTGCTGTGCTGTGCTTATTCGCTTGGTTATGTCCGACTGTTTGTGACTCCATGGACTGTAGCTCACCAGGCTCCTCTGTCCATGGGGATTCTCCAGGCATGCGTTGCCATGCCTTTCTCCAGGGGATCTTCCCAACCTGGGGACCGAATGCAAATCTCTGATACTGCAGGCAGATTCTTTACCATCTGAATCTCATGCTAAGGCAGCTGAATCCTGAATATGATGGGAAAAAACTGGCTGGTTGTAAGTAAGGAATAACATAATTAGATTTGCATTTTAGAAAGATCATTCTGCCAGCATTTAGAAGAGCATGAGTGAGAGCCTGTTCCAATCACCCAGCTAAAAGCCCCCTAAACCCTACTTACTTATCCTTAGAGAGTTTACAATGGACGTATTTACAGCCATTACCATGGTTGCTACAACAAAATAATTAATACAGGGACTCTTTTATGTAGTTACACTTTACTCCAGTGCCTCATGGAAAAAGATTATTGGTTGACTCTTTTGAATTTTACAATCCTCCAGTAGCCTACTTAAGATGTAAATCACATGTCATCAGTTTGGACAGAGTCAAATATTAAAAATGCTTTAAACTATGATTAAGGACAAGTACTGGGGGGGGGGGTTGGTATGATTAACGCAATGTGTATCATGATTAAAAGAATTGAGTAACAGAAACTTCAATTAAATAGAGTCTGGAAACCAGAAAGTAAAGCTTTCATGCCCAGTGATAACAGCAGAACCCTACAGGGAGAAAGACCCCTCTCCTCTCCTCTCCTGGCAAGCACTCAGCCAATGAAAAGCTATGGACTCTTTGTTTACTGTGGCCCTCCCAGCTTCCTTTTGCCCTCTATAAATGTGTTCTTCCTTGCCTAGAGGGGACTCGCATTTGGCTTGCTTGGTTGCAGACCCCGAATTGAAATTCTCTGCTGATTCCAAATAAATGCATTTTTGCTGGAGAAATTATCTGGCAGTCTATTTGTTTTAGGTCAACAATAATTTTATCTTTATTTTCCTATTTTACAGTCTTGCATTGAGAGCTATAAGGATCAATATATTGCACAACCCCGCCCTAGGCAAAGTCTTTTCCACTCCATCTGCCAACCCAAATGTTAAATTGTGGAAACAACTACACAATGGCCCTCTTGGTAGCCAAACTCTAGCAGTGGTTTTTCATCAAAACACAAACTATTACTGTCTAATTCAGGAGGCATCTGGTATTCAGTCTGGAAAAGCAGAGCTCCAAAAAAGTGAGAACAAAAAAGAGAGCTGAAAATTAATGTCAGAATATCATATTTCACTGTTTCATTCGAAAAGTAAAATCACCAGGAACCAAGCAGGTCCTCAGCCTAGGAAAGACTTAGTGAAGGCTGCATAGAGCCATGGTCTGCACGAGCAGTTCATTTTCAGGCCCTTTGAGCCCTGAACTGCACTGTACAGCTGTAACAAATGCTGAAATCCTCTTAAATCATGGGCGGTGCTATCAGTTAGAGAAGTCAAGCTGTCCTGGCCCCAGTCTCTGTCTCTGCTGCTCCCTGTCGACTGCCTATTTGAAGGGACTAACCTGGATATTCCCTGAAAATGCGGGTCTGACTCTGCTCATGACTTAAGAATTCTGCTATAGGATGTGGGCACCACAAACTAATGGTTCATGTCAAGGCAGATGTGAGCCAAGAATTATATTGATATTGAAAACTCAATCTTATTATTGACCTTCAATATTTTAGAAATTACCAAATACAATGGAAAAATGATCAATGAAAAGACTTGAATTAGAGTTCTAAGTCTGGTATACTAATTTATATCACTGAAAGAGAGACATTTTTTTACCATTATATTTTTTGTAGCATAAAAATATGTCTGTAAAGCTTAATTAATAGAGTTGATTTTAGATCAAGAATTTATATTGTATATTTTAGAAGTTAAGAACATTCAAGGACATAATATTTATAATTAAATGATAGAATTTTATATCTTTAATGTTGAAACTCAATTTTTAAAAATTCATTAAAATTTTTGATAATTATCATAGTGTTTTCCTTTTTAACAAAGGTGGCTTGCTGTTATAAAGAATACATAAGAAAGCATAAAAGGCATAATTAAAATGCATTTCAATGCCTCACTAAACTTTGAATTTTCTTCATGTTAGTTTCACAATCTATGAAATTTTAGAAGCATTAAATAATTCATTTATGCACTTTTTTATTAATTCAGTCATTTGCCAAACTTTTGAATGTTCACCATGTGCTAGGACCAATAAGAAACTAAATAATATTATTTCTTTGATGAAAGCCACATTGGCAATTTTGACAAAAGAAAGCTAATAGCACAAAAGCAGAGGTTAATGTGTGTGTGTGTGTGTGTGTGTGTAAAGTTTAAAATTAGGAACAAGACACACAGAATGTAATAAACAAATAATTTAGTGCAAGAAAGGTATTAACATGTCACTACATTGTGAGTGTAAACTTTCATATAAAAATGTGTTCAAATGGTTATTAGCCTTGCATCAAATGAATGCAGTTGTGTAAGTAAGACAAGGAATAGTGTTTAATTAGAATCAACTCAGTAGCACAGAATTTATTTTTCCCAATTTGCTAAGTTTCAGAGAACTTAATAAGTTGCTCAGAGTCTCAGAGCCTCAAAGGAGGGTCAACAGCATGAAAAACCTAATAATTCTGACTTTGAAGCCTCTGTCCTATGGGCACTTTGGCTATTTAAAAGGAAGAGGAAAATTCTTTGGTATTGGTTATTGTCAGAAGAATTCACTTCCATAGAATACCTTTCTCTTTGACATTGTCACATAAAAGAAGCCCTATCGTAAAGTTTAATAATGTCAATAATAACAAGAGTCTTTAAAATCTCTTATGGTTAAAAATGGGAATGGTTGTCAGTGTGAACACTCGTCCTTCTGCTGCAATTATGGGTTCAATGTAAAAGGTTTCATTTAATTTCTAATTGAGCTTCTCCTCTGACCTCTGGCCTCTTCTATTTCTGTCTCTCTTACCTTCTAATTTTCAAATAATTTTAGAATATAAAAACTTTGGAAAAGTATTGTGATTTCCTGCAAATACCTCACTCAATTTGTCCTAAGGTTACCATCTTAAATAATTGTGAGAAAATAATCAAAACCAGGAAAGTAACATTGTGTTTGTGCTTAGTCACTTAGTCCTATCCGACTCCTTGGTACAATACTCAGTTCAGTCACTCAGTCATGTGTGAGTCTTTGCAACCCCATGGACTACAGCATACCAGGCTTCACTGTCCATCACCAACTCCCAGAGCTTGCTCAAACTCATGTCCATTGAGTTGGTGATGCCATCCAACCATCTCATCCTCTGTCATCCCCTTCTCCTCCCACCTTCAATCGTTCCCAGCATCAGGGTCTTTTCAAATGAGTCAGCTCTTCATATCAGGTGGCCAAAGTATTGGAGTTTTAGCTTCAACATCAGTCCTTCCAATGAATACTATTCACTGCTAAATGATACTAAACTAAGCTAAACAATAGTAAACTAACCTATACTATTCACTGCTGAACAATACTATTTACTGCTAAACTACAGGGCTTTTCTGTTGGTTCAACTGGAAAAAAAATCTGTCTGCAATGTAGGAAATCTGGGTTCAATCCCTGGGTTGGGAAGATCCCCTGTATAAGGGAATGGCAACACACTCCAGTATTCTTTCCTGGAAAATTCCATGGACAGAGGAGCCTGGTGGGCTACATACAGTTCATGGGGTCTCGAAGAGTCAGACACAACTGAGCAACTAACATTTTCACTAAACCACAGAGCTTATTCAAAATTCACTATTTCTCCCTGTCATTTTTCATTGTTGTTTCAGGATCCCACATTGCATTTAGTCCTCATGTCTTCTCTGTCTACTTCAATCTGTTAGCTTTCCTTGTCTCTCACAACCTTGATGATTTTGAAAATCGCTGGTCAGTTATTTTGTAGTGTGTGTATTCAGTCGTTATTTTGTGTCTGACTCTTTGTGACCCTATGGACTATAGCATGCCAGGCTTCTCTGTCCTTCATTATCTCCTGGAGTTTGCTCAAATTCATGTCCATAAGGCAGTGATGCTATCTAACCATCTCATCATTTGCTGCCATCTTCTCCTTTTGCCTTCAGTCTTTCCTAACATCAGGGTCTTTTCCAATGAGTTGGCTCTTTGAATTAGGTGGCCAAAGTATTAGAGCTTCAGCTTCAGCATCACCATAATTTGTGTTTTTCTGACACTTTTTCATGATTAAACCACATTACACATTTGAACAAGAATATCAAAGATAGGATTTTGTGTCCTTCTCAGTACATCTTATCCGATATGATATTACTATTTATGTTGTTAAACTTGATCATTTGATTAAGCTATTATCTTCCTGGTTCCTCCACTGAAAGCTTTTATGTTCCTTTTATTATTAATAAAAATCTTGACAAGAGATACTTTGAGACTGTACAAATGTCCTGTTTTTCCTCAAAATCTTAACTTCATTTCTATGCATGTGCATGACATTGGACAAATTACTTAAATTCTCTGCCTCAGTTTCCACATATTTAAATTAGACATAATAATTATTTCTTTTGTATAGACTTTTATAAGTATTAAAACATTCATGTAAAGAACTAGGGTACAGTAAGTATTTAACAAATTATTTTTAAAATATAAATATTGCAGAATTTAGAGGATGAAAAAGAGTTATGAGAAAGGAGTATCAAAATTCCAATAAAGGAATAAGAAAATAAGTAGTAGAAATGATGTCATACTTTAAGTCTGAAAGAAATCTGAAATGGTGGAAAACAGGGACAGTGGAGAATAAAAGTGTTAGAAGATATATCTGTGAGTTTCTTATAGCAGCGCTAAGGATTTGAGTTTCTGTCTGAAGAACATATTGTATTCTAAACAAATATAAATGATCCTAAGAATGGCCTCTTAATATTTTAAAATGGAGCAGTAATGTGGTCTGATATATGACAGGCGAGTGCAGAGAAAAAGAGAGCATGCAGGTAATCAGGCAAGAAAAGGGAAATTTATTAGAGGGAAAAGAGAGGGTGACTGGCCCTTAAGGAGAGCCAGCGTCCTCCCTTTCTGATGGGGTCTTTCTTTTACCCCACCAATGAAAAATTCTCTGAAGGGATGGTTAATTTTTAGCCTGTAGCTGAGTCCTATGGTCATGTACCTGAAGGTCTAGAATCGGTGATCTCATAGCTTTGAGAAGGTAGGCACCAGTAAGAAAACAGAAATTATTGTTTTGGGCAATTTGGACAATTGCCCAAATTGTCATTTGGGCAATTTGGTCAGTCTCAGATCCCTGTGATTTTATTCTTTGTTTTCGATGTCAACATAATGAACCATCTAAACAATGAGACCCCATGTGGACCCTGTCAATATTTAGTATAAAGGTAGTCTGTGATCTGGGTAATATTTTGGAGGTGCAAGAGTAGGCCTGGTGAGACCAGTTAGGAAATTAAAAGAGTAGAGGTTGACAGGGATGATTACAATAGAGATAGAAACATAAAACAGAACTAATCATCGCCCTTTACATCCCTTTATCTTTTCTGCTTTTCAGAAAAGTACCAGCCATTTGCCTACACTGGCCAACTAGGCGTTCAGTTCAGTTCAGTCGCTCAGTCGTGTCTGACTCTTTGTGACCCCATGAATCGCAGCACGCCAGGCCTCCCTGTCCATCACCATCTCCCGGAGTTCACTCAGACTCATGTCCATCGAGTCAGTGATGCCATCCAGCCATCTCATCCTCTGTCGTCCCCTTCTCCTCCTGCCCCCAATCCCTCCCAGCATCAGAGTCTTTTCCAATGAGTCAACTCTTCGCATGAGGTGGCCAAAGTACTGGAGTTTCAGCTTTAGCATCATTCCTTCCAAAGAAATCCCAGGGCTGATCTCCTTCAGAATGGACTGGTTGGATCTCCTTGCAGTCCAAGGGACTCTCAAGAGTCTTCTCCAACACCACAGTTCAAAAGCATCAATTCTTTGGTGCTCAGCCTTCTTCACAGTCCAACTCTCACATCCATACATGACCACAGGAAAAACCATAGCCTTGACTAGACGAACCTTTGTTGGCAAAATAATGTCTCTGCTTTTGAATATGCTATCTAGGTTGGTCATAAGTTTCCTTCCAAGGAGTAAGCATCTTTTAATTTCATGGCTGCAGTCACCATCTGCAGTGCTTTTGGAGCCCCAAAAAATAAAGTCTGACACTGTTTCCATTGTTTCCCCATCTATTTCCCATGAAGTGATGGGACCAGATGCCATGATCTTTGTTTTCTGAATGTTGAGCTTTAAGCCAACTTTTTCACTCTCCTCTTTTACCTTCATCAAGAGGTTTTTTAGTTCCTCTTCACTTTCTGCCATAAAGGTGGTGTCATCTGCATATCTGAGGTTATTGATATTTCTCCCGGCAATCTTGATTCCAGCTTGTGCTTCTTCCAGCCCAGCATTTCTCATGATGTACTCTGCATAGAAGTTAAATAAACAGGGTGACAATATACAGCCTTGACATACTCCTTTTCCTATTTGGAACCAGTCTGTTGTTCCATGTCCAGTTTTAACTGTTGCTTTCTGACCTGCATACAAATTTCTCAAGAGACAGATCAGGTGGTCTGGTATTCCCATCTCTTTCAGAATTTCCCACAGTTTATTGTGATCCACACGGTCAAAGGCTTTGGCATAGTCAATAAAGCAGAAATAGATGTTTTTCTGGAACTCTCTTCCTTTTTCCATGATCCAGTGGATGCTGGCAATTTGGTCTCTGGTTCCTCTGCCTTTTCTAAAACCGGCTTGAACATCTCGAAGTTCACGGTTCACATATTGCTGAAGCCTGGCTTGGAGAATTTTAAGTATTACTTTACTAGCGTGCAAGATGAGTGCAATTGTGCGGTAGTTTGAGCATTCTTTGGCATTGCCTTTCTTTGGGATTGGAATGAAAACTGACCTTTTCCAGTCCTGTGGCCACTGCTGAGTTTTCCAAATTTGCTGGCGTATTGAGTGCAGCACTTTTACAGCATCATCTTTCAGGATTTGAAATAGCTCATCTGGAATTCCATCACCTCCACTAGCATAATTTGTAGTGATGCTTTCTAAGGCCCACTTGACTTCACATTCCAGGATATCTGGCTCTAGGTGAGTGATCACACCATCGTGATTATCTTGGCTGTGAAGATCTTTTTTTTTTTTTTTTTTTTTTGCAAATTTAATTGAAGCATTTGACATACATAAGGCAAATGTTATTATTGGTATCCATGTTTTGAAAAAAGATAGGTACAAGCATAAGAACAAGAAATTTTTAAAATGTAAACTTGAACTCAATATGTTTCTGTATATGTTTCAATACCCTGAAGTTCTCATTTTGCAGTCTGTATGAAGATCTTTTTTTGTACAGTTCTTCTGTGTATTCTTGCTACCTCTTCTTAATATCTTCTGCTTCTGTTAGGTCCATACCATTTCTGTCCTTTATTGAGCCAATCTTTGCATGTAATGTTCCCTTGGTGTCTCTAATTTCCTTGAAGAGATCTCTAGTCTTTCCCATTCTGTTGTTTTCCTCTATTTCTTTGCATTGATCACTGAGGAAGGCTTTCTTATCCCTTCTTGCTATTCTTTGCGACTCTGCACTCAGATGCTTATATCTTTCTTTTTCTCGTTTGCTTTTCACTTCTCTCCTCCCCAGACAGCCATTTTTCTTTTTTGCATTTCTTTTCCATGGGGATGGTCTTGATCCCTGTCTCCTGTACAATGTCACGAACCTCAGTCCATAGATCATCAGGCACTCTGTCTATCAGATTTATGCCCTTAAATCTATTTCTCACTTCCACTGTATAATCATAAGGGATTTGATTTAGGTCATACCTGAATGGTCTAGTGGTTTTCCCTACTTTCTTCAATTTAAGTCTGAATTTGTCAATAAGGAGTTCATGATCTGAGCCACAGTCAGCTCCTGGTCTTGTTTTTGCTGACTGTATAGAGCTTCTCCATCTTTGGCTGCAAAGAATATAATCAATCTGATTTCGGAGTTGACCGTCTGGTGACGTCCATGTGTAGAGTCTTCTCTTGTGTTGTTGGAAGAGGGTGTTTGCTATGACCAGTGCATTTTCTTGGCAAAACTCTCTTAGTCTTTGCCCTGCTTCATTCCGTATTCCAAGGCCAAATTTGCCTGTTATTCCAGGTGTTTCTTGACTTCCTACTTTTGCATTCCAGTCCCCTATAATGAAAAGGACATCTTTTTTGTATGTTAGTTCTAAAAGGTCTTGTAGGTCTTCATAGAACCGTTCAACTTCAGCTTCTTCAGCATTACTGGTTGGGGCATAGACTTGGATTACTGTGATATTGAATGGTTTGCCTTGGAAACGAACAGAGATCATTCTGTCTTTTTTGAGATTGCAGTCAAGTAGTGCATTTCAAATTCTTTTGTTGACCATGATGGCTACTCCATTTCTTCTGAGGGATTCCTGCCCACAGTAGTAGATATAATGGTCATCTGAGTTAAATTCACCCATTCCAGTCCATTTTAGTTCACTGATTCCTAGAATGTAGATGTTCACTCTTGCCATCCCTTGTTTGACCACTTCCAATTTGCCTTGATTCATGGACCTGACATTCCATGTTCCTATGCAATATTGCTCTTTATAGCATCGGATCTTGCTTCTATCACCAGTCACATCCACAACTGGGTATTGTTTTTGCTTTGGCTCCATCCCTTCATTCTTTCTGGAGTTATTTCTCCACTAATCTCCAGTAGCATATTGGGCACCTGACCTGGGGAGTTCCTCTTTCAGTATCCTTTGATTTTGCCTTTTCATACTGTTCATTGGGTTCTCAAGGCAAGAATACTGAAGTGGTTTGCCATTCCCTACTCCAGTGGACCACATTCTGTCAGACCTGTCTACCATGACCCGCCCGTCTTGGGTGGCCCCACGGGCATGGCTTAGTTTCATTGAGTTAGACAAGGCTGTGGTCCTAGTGTGATTAGATTGACTAGTTTTCTGTGAGTATGGTTTCAGTGTGTCTGCCCTCTGATGCCCTCTTGCAACACCTACCGTCTTCCTTGGGTTCCTCTTACCTTGGATGAGGGGTATCTCCTCATGGCCACCCCTTCTGACCTTGAACATGGAATAGCTCCTCTAGTCCCTCCTGCGCCCATGCAGCCACCACTCCTTGGAGGTGAGGTAGGTCCTCCCAGCCGCTGCCCCTGGCCTCAGACGTGGGCTTAGTATAATACTTTCTGAATATAAAATATGTATGGTCAGATTTCTAAAATGTTACCTCCATAGCATAGGTACTTTTATTATACTTATTCTACAAACAAGAAAACTGAAGTTCAAAAAGAATAAACCCAATCTCTTCCCAACAAAACCAGTCTAACTGACCACTAAATTTTGTTCATTTTGTATCCTAAATATTTCTCAAATAGTGTCTCCTTCCTTCTTCTCCACTACCAATAGCTTGGCTTAGGTTTCTCCAGTACATATGTCAACTTCATTTGAACTGGTGGCTTGCCTCTGGCATTGCCACTTCTCCATGCATTCCACATTTGCAGCAGAATGATGACCCTAAACATCAAATCTGGGTATATTCCTCCCTTGCTTAAAAACCCCTGCTGCTTTTAAATTGCTCATAGGATAAAAAGCAAACTTTTTAGTACTGAAGAATTTACTCTCTTTCAATTGTTATGTGAATATTGATAAATCCTTGCATCCCTGGGATAAAGCCAACTCGGTTATGATGTATGATATTTTTAAAATGTTGTTGGATTCTGAAAGATAAAAACTATATGATTATCTCAATAGATGCAGAGAAAGCCTTTGACAAAATTCAACATCCATTTATGATAAAAACCCTCCAGAAAGCAAGCATAGAAGAAACATACCTCAATATAATAAAAGCCATATATGATAAACTGACAGCAAACAGTATCCTCAATGGTAAAAAACTGAAAGCATTTTCCCTAAAGTCAGAAACAAGACAAGGATGCCCACTCTCACCACTACTATTCAACATCGTTTTGGAAGTTTTAGCCACAGCAATCAGAGAAGAAAAAGAAAAAAGTAATCCATATTGGAAAAGAAGAAATAAAACTCTCACTGTTTGCAGATAATATGATCCTCTACATAGAAATCCCTAAAGACTCCACCAGAAAATTTCTAGAGCTAATCAAGGAATATAATAAAGTTGCAGGATATAAAAATCAACACAAAAATCCCTTGCATTCCTATACACTAACAATGAGAAAACAGAAAGAGAAATTAAGGAAGCAATTCCATTCACCATTACAATGAAAAGAATAAAATATTTAGGAATAAATCTACCTAAAGAAACAAAAGACCTATATATAGAAAACTATAAAACACTGATGAAAGAAATAAAAGATGACACAAATAGATGGAGAGATATACCACGCTCATGGATTGGAAGAATCAATATAATGAAAATGAGTATAATACACAAAGCAATCTATAGATTCAGTGCAATCCTTATCAAGCTATCAACAGTATTTTTCAGAGAACTAGAACAAATAATCTCACAATTTGTATAGAAATACAAAAAACCTTGAATAGCCAAAGCAATCTTGAGAAAGAAGAATGGAACTGGAGGATTCAACCTGCCTGACTTCAGACTATACTACAAAGCTACAGTCATCAAGACAGTATGGTACTGGCACAAAGACAGAAATACAGATCAATGGAACAAAATAGAAAGCCCAGAGAGAAACCCACACGCCTATGGACACCTTATCTTTGACAAAGGAGGCAAAATATACAATGGAGAAATGACAATCTCTTTAACAAATGGTGCTGGGAAAACTAGTCAACCACTTGTAAAAGAATGAAACTAGAACACTTTCTAACACCATACACAAAAATAAACTCAAAATGGATTAAAGATCTAAATGTAAGACCAGAAACCATAAAACTCCTAGAGGAAAACATAGGCAAAACACTCTCTGACATAAACCATAGCAGTATCCTCTATGACCTACCTCCCAGAGTAATGGAAATAAAAGCAAAAATAAACAAATGGGACCTAATTAAACATAAAAGCTTTTGCACAACAGAGGAAACTATAAGCACTGTGAAAAGACAGCCTTCAGAATGGGAGGAAATAATAACAAATCAAGCAACTGACAAATAATTAATCTAAAAATATTCAAACAACTCCTGTAGCTCAATTCCAGAAAAATAAACCACCCAATCAAAATATGGACCAAAGAACTAAACAGACATTTCTCCAAAGAAGACATACAGATGGCTAACAAACACATGAAAAGATGCTCAACATCACTCATTATCAGAGAAATGCAAATCAAAACCACAATGAGGTACCGTCTCACGCTGGTCAGAATGGCTGCTGTCAAAAAGCCCACAAACCATAAATGCTGGAGAGGGTGCGGAGAAAAAGGAACCCTTTTACACTGTTAGTGGGAATGCAAACTACAGCCACTATGGAGAACAGTGTGGAGATTCCTTTAAAAACTGGAAGTAGAACTGCCATACTACCCAGCAATCCCACTGCTGGGCATACACATCAAGGAAACCAGAATTGAAAGAGACACGTGTACCCCAGTGTTCATCGCAGCACTGTTGACAATAGCCAGGATTTAGAAGCAACCTAGATGTCCATCATCAGTCGAATGGATAAGAAAGCTGTGGTACATACACACAGTGGAATATTATTCAGCTATTAAAAAGAATGCCTTTGAATCAGTTCCAATGAGGTGGATGAAACTGGAGCCTATTATAAAGAGTGAAGTAAGTCAGAAAGAAAAACACCAATGGAGTATATTAACACATATATATGGAATTTATAAAGATGGTAACGATGACCCTATATGCAAGACAGCAAAAGAGACACACATGTAAAGAACAGACTTTTGGACCTGTGGGAGAAGGCGAGGGTGGGATGATTTAAGAGAATAGCATTGAAACATGTACATTATCATATGTGAAATAGATTGCTAGTCCAGGTTCAATGCATGAGACAGGGTACTCAGGGCTGGTGCACTGGGATGACCCTGAGGGATGGGATGGGAAGGGAGATGAGAGGGAGGGTCAGGATGGGGAACACATGTACACCCATGGCTGATTCACGTGAAGGTATGGCAAAAACCACCACAATATTGTAAAGTAATTAGCCTCCAATTAAAATTAAAAAAATAAAAAGAATTTACTCTCATTTCCTCTTCAGCTTAATCAATCAGCAGCCTCACCCCCAGTTTCTGTTTTTATTCTCATTCCTCCCACTTTATTACTTCTTCCACCAAACAATTGTACTGATAATGACTTGCAGTAACACACCATACTCTCAGCTGGTGGTATTTTTGCTTGCCAGTAACCCTGTTTCTGATACTTCCTCATCCCATTTTTTTACTTGGGAAAAATCTTTTAGTTACCAGAGTTTTGTGAAAAATTTTCCTCTTTTGTAAAGCTTCCATTTCTCAAAAGACTGAATTTATGCTTCTTACATATTCCAGTATATTTTATATTTACTTGCATATATTATCACACTTAATACTATTTATTTCCTGTATATTCTTCTAGGGATTCTATTTTTCCTTTAAATGGTAATTTCTTTGATAGCAAGTGATGTCTATCTCATTCTTCATTGTATTATCAATGCCTTATGCAATGTATCTCCAAGATAGGCGCTAATGTGTATATATATATATATATATATATATATATACATACACACACATATATATAGTGCATAACTGTAAATGCTTATATATATATACAATATGTGACTGAATATTTCAATTTGTGAATTAAGATGGCCAAATGAATAATGGAAATAAAGATGCAAATAAATATTTTCTGTATTTGTTTTTCAAGGACAATATGAAATGGCACAATATTAGTGAAGTTAAGAAAATTTCCAGGAATGTTGTTAATATAGCATGCACATCTCTACACAAGGCTGAGCTCCATGGGGTGTCAAAGAGTCGGACACAACTGAGCATGCACACATGCACACATACATGCATATAAAGAAATGTTAATGTTATTAATTAACCAATTAAATACATATGTACTTGACTGTCTGTAATACGGTGTACTTTTTGATTTCTTATTCTAATCTAGTTCATGAATCTCTACTTATATGTTATTTAGGCAACTGCAGTGATGACCACCATTAAATTATTATGCCAGTCTTCATTGTTACATAGATACCTTAAATTTTTCTGATTTTCATTCTAATGATTTAGAGGATGATTTTATTGTAGCTCCAGATTCATGGCTTTCTGTTTTTATTAGGTTCCTCTTTCCAGACACAAGATCCAGAGTATAATCAATCATGTTTATTGGTCTTTAGCCCCAGCACTTCATAATTTGATTACTAAAAATGCTCTGATTTCCCTGGAACAGGCAGATTTTTTAAATGTGCTCCTTGACTCAATGGACATGAGCATAAAGTGGCATGAACAGGAGGGTAACATGGAGAGACAGCAGGTTTGGCATCAGAAGTAGCAGCATCAGGAGTCTCAGCAGGGGGGACAGTATTTCCAGGCACTTCCCAAGCATCATGTCATGAGTCCAACCTGTTCCGGTCTCTCCCGCCTAGGGAGGCTGGTTCTTGATTAATACCAAGTCAAGTGTTTTGTCCTTGCAAGGTTTTACTTAGCAAGCCTGAGGTTAAAGATGAGTTTTCCTTTTATCTGTGAATATTTTATCTCACATTTATAGATGGAGCACCTTTTTCCCCACAGGGAAATCCCAGTATGCTAAATCTCTTTTGATTTAACAGTTGCCTATTAAAAAGGATTAGATAAACACAATGAATTATAGACGAAGGTAAAATAATTTATGCTCAGTGTCCGTGCCTAAGAGTCAAATTGAGTTCCTGATGTAGAGTGGGGTTTTTAACATGCAAATAATTGTATTTGTTTACTCAAACCATGAGAACATATCCCAATATTGTGACCTTTATAACAATGATATAAACTAGAAAGAGTAGTTATATGGTACACATAAGCAGGAGTCCAGAAGTCAGGATATTGGGTTTATGGCTAATGCCATCTCTGACTGTGTAACCTTGGCCAGCTCACTCAAATGTTCTGAGCCTCAGTTGCCTTGGTAATAATCAGCTATGTTCCTGTTGCCAATAACATACAGATACAGTTTATCTTTGATGACGAGAGCTTATTAAATAAGGCTGTGTGATGAAATGACATGGTACAGAAAATTGTTATCATTTTAGCCCTGGAACTTCAAAACTAAAATGATGTAGTTAAAAGTAAAATAGAAAATTAAGCATCATATAAGATAAAGCCAGATGTAGTATTTCATACTCTCCATATGAACCTATTACTGTTATTGTCAAAGGATATCATATGGGCTTCCAGGGTGGCACAGTGGTAAAGAATACACCTGCCAATTCAAGAGATGCAGGAGAGGCAGTTTTGACCCCTGGGTCAGGAAGATCCCCTAGCAGAGGAAATGGCAACCCTCTCCAGTATTCTTCCCTGGAAAATCCCATGGACAGAGGAGCCTGTGGGTTACAGTCCATCGTGTCAACAAGAGCCAAATATGACTAAGCAACTGGGCATGAACAGATGATATCTTATGAGCAGGTAAGTTTCTCACCATCCAGTGTTAATCACACCAATTATAAATGATTTTGGACAAAGCTGCCTCAAAAGCAAGTGGATCTGTGTAACTAGGTTCACTTTAGTTCACAAACCAATTCTTGCTATAATCAATAGCTATAATCAAAGCAGTAGTTTTAAATTCATTAGATGAACATGATATACCATTCTAATTTGTTCAAAAAAAAGCATTTGGGGGAAATTTCTTCAGAAGAGATCTGAGTATATTTCTCTTTAGATGAAGGTACCAAACCTATAGGTTTGCCATGAAGATTTACATATATGTAAACTGTGAAACTGGGGAAGGCAATGGCACCCCACTCCAGTACTCTTGCCTGGAAAATCCCATAGATGGAGGAGCCTAGTGGGCTGCAGCCCATGGGGTCGCTAAGAGTCAGACACGACTGAAAGACTTCACCTTCACTTTTTCACTTTCATGCATTGGAGAAGGAAATGGTAACCCACTCCAGTGTTCTTGCCTGGAGAATCCCAGGGGCAGGAGAGCCTGGTGGGCTGACGTCTATGGGGTCGCACAGAGTAGGACACGACTGAAGTGGCTTAGCAGCAGCAGCAAACTGTGAAATATTAGGTAAAATCAATTATTATATCATGATAAACAAGAGAGCTTTTAGAATTTCTTGTGTTTTCTAATGTATTATCAATTATCATCTGTGGATAAAGATTATTTAGCTAGCTAATTAAAATATAGTCAAGTATTAATTATTAAGGTCTCAATTAGAATCAGTTTTTAAGTGAAAAAGATTTTGTGGAAATCAATCATGTGATGCTAGTTGCCCAATCTAATCAATCGTCTTTATTCATGGTTTCTGTATTTGCAAATTCATCCACTCTCTGAAATTTATTTGGAACCCTAAAATTAATTGAGTTGGCACTTTCAAGTCATTCACAAACATGGACAGAGTGAGGAAGTCTTTGAGTTGCTCTGGGGGTGAATTTCCAGGTGAGACCAAACAAGACAACTCTGACTTCTTTTTACAGCTTTCATATTGTAAACAAATATCTTGTCTGCAATTCATTCATTGTCATATTTTTTTTTGAATTTTTGTGCTTTTTCTTAATAACTTTGTCATTTAAAGTGGCATTTAAAGTTTAGTGCTGAAGTGCTAGCTAGTGTTCCTAAGTTGTTAACAGTGTTCCTTCTTGTTCACAGCAAAAAAGGCTGTGATATGCCTTATATACAAAATAAGCATATTAGATAAATTTTGTCCAAGCATGAGTTATGGTACCCTTGGCTGTGAATCCAATGTTGACAAATCAGCAGTATATATTCAACAAGGGTCTTTAAATAGAAACACATGTAAAATAAGGTTCTATATCGATTGGTCAATGAAAATGTTGTGACCAGAGCTTCGTAGGAACCTAATCCTGTATTTTTCCCATCAAAAATGATTCAGGATTCACTAACCCAGTGTTTGCATTGACTTTTTAGAACATTACTATCAAACATTTTTAAAACCTTGAGTATATTTATTTCTCCTACTCTGTTTTATGGTCCTACATGGTATAAAATGAGAGAGGGAGCAAATGTGTGATTTGTAGAAGAAATTTACCCTGAAGGACTAAGATTTAGCCTTAATTTATGTAACAGCAACACCCTAGCAGAAATCATAGCAACACTCCAGCAGAAATCATAGTCATGAAAGGAAACTTTGGGGAGAGACAGATAAGAACAAGACAGAGTGAAGAGTGGGGAATGAATCCTCCTCCTCTCTGATCGTGTTCCAGTAGGACTTTGTGTAGAACTCAATGATGGAGCTGTGTTTCAAGTATTTGATGATGGAGCTGTGTTTCAAGTATTTGTCTGTCTCACCTAAGAGACCACAGACTTCTTCACAGAAGAGGGTTTACCTGGCTTATAAAATCTGCAGATATGCAAGACCATACTAAGATAGAACTGAAAGAAGCATTATCAGCCAAGTCATTATCCACAGTTCAGTGACTCTTATTTTGCCTTATAAAGTCATCCCACAAATGTGTCTAAAAATCCTGGTGGATGTTATTCATGAGCTCATTAACACTTCTGGCTCACTAGGGTTGACATGAGGCCTCATTCATTTATTGTTTGCTTGTTTGGCTCAATTTTCTTTCCCTGTATTATCATCCTGTCTATTGACTCTGCTCAGTTTTCTCATATCACTACAGATTCTGCTGATTACTGACCTATCTATCACTAATACCATTCTGTCTTGGTAGTACCACCCCATCCTAGGCACAGTTCACAAACTGGTTGAAAACCTCCACTATTCTCTATATTGGACACTGTCCCTCTGTTTTCCAGGGACTGTCAGACACCTTTCCCAGAGAAACCTTTTAAGTATCATGTTTGAGTGATATTCTGTATTGCTGTTGATGTACAATCCACCTCTGGTTTAGTTTACACATTCCATTAATTTGGCAACATAGACGTCCTTCTTGAATCTCAGTCTTATAAAGTTTTCAGTAAACAAACAAACAAAAAATTCCTTTTACTCATACTGCCCTCTCACCAGAACTCAGCAGCAGTCTATGGAGTATTGATAGTGAAAACAAATTGTCTAACACCGCACTCTGCAGAGAAATTTTTTTTCCAGCCTTGGGTTATTACATCCTACTTCTGGTACAAAATTGCATGTATTGTGTTCAAGAGGGTAGGTTCTCAACCTTACTGACTAGGCACTGACTCCACAACATGACTGTTGAATGATCTTTGGCAAATTATTCAATTTCCATGGGCTTCCATTCCATATACTTAAAATCAGAATTACAGTGGAATCACCAGAGTATCATCTGCCATCTAGTCTGTGGGATTGTCTAGCATGCATACATCAGTTACATTGAAATAAAACTGGAATTATTAAACACTCAGTGAAGTGTAGTTATTTTTCCTTTGAGTTGTATTCTCACCTCATACAAATTGATGTGAATTAGATTTACCTCTTAAATTTTTTAGACAAGTCCAGATATGTCTTAATAGTAGGCTTGATCTTTCAGTGCCTGATACATTCCTGATCTTTCAGTGCCCAGCAGTTTTCGCACATTTAAGTAGTAGTTCAACATTCAGAAAACTAAGATCATGGCATCCGGTCCCATCATTTCATGGCAAATAGATGGGGAAACAGTGGAAACAGTGTCAGACTTTATTTTTCTGGTCTCCAAAATCACTGCAGATGGTGACTGCAGCCATGAAATCAAAAGACACTTACTCCTTGGAAGGAAAGTTATGACCAACCTAGATAGCATATTGAAAAGCAGAGACATTACTTTGCCAACAAAGGTCCATCTAGTCAAGGCTATGGTTTTTCCAGTAGTCATGTATGGATGTGAGAGTTGGACTATAAAGAAAGCTGAGTACAGAAGAATTGATGATTTTGAACTGTGGTATTGGAGAAGACTCTTGAGAGTCCCTTGGACTGCAAGGAGATCCAACGAGTCCATTCTAAAGGAGATCAGTCCTGGGTGTTCTTTGGAAGGACTGATGCTAAAGCTGAAACTCCAATACTTTGGCCACCTCATGTGAAGAGTTGACTCATTGGAAAAGACTCTGATGCTGGGAGGGATTGGGGGCAGGAGTAGAAGGAGAGGACAGAGGATGAGATGGCTGGATAGCATCACCAACTCGATGGACATGAGTTTGTGTGAACTCCAGGAGCTGGTGATGGACAGGGAGGCCTGACATGCTGCAATTCATGGGGTCGCAAAGAGTTGGACATGATGAGCGACTGAACTGAACTGAAGTAGTAGTTCAGGAGATATTTGTTGAATAAATAATAAAAAGAGTTTAAGGCATTGAAATACACAAAAAAAGTGAATATGCCACTAATACAAAGTAGTGATTTTAGTTGGAGAAAGACAGGAGAGCTTAATTGTTCCTAAGGAAAAACAAAATGCCTCGTAACACTTCTTAAAAGAAAAATAGCATACAGTTACTGAGTAACTTTTCATGCCACGAACTGGCATATATTATCTCATTTAACAGTCCTGTATTTGTATGTTCTGTTCACTTTTCCCACTTGTGGATGAAAAAACTAAGAAAGAGAGGAAGTAAGTTTGTCAGGGTGACACAGGTAATATGGGGCAGGGTGGGGAATCCCATGTTGATAATCTGAACATAAGAGTGTCACATTTTTTAAGGAATCTTTTTTAATTTTTTAAATGTTTTTGAAGTATAATTGATTTACAGTGTTGCGTTAATTAGTACTATACAGCAAAGTGGCTCAGATATATATACGTTCTAACATCATGTTCTTAATTACATTCTTAACAGATAAAAAGGTGAATGAATGAGGTAAATGAGTGAATGAGAATTTAACAAGCACTGTAGATATTAAGGCATAACCCCTTGCTTGCACCAACTTGATGGATTTGAATACCAGTTACCTCATTAGTTAAATGAGTAGTTAACTCATTTTTCTGTGCCTGTTTCCTGACCTATCAAACAGCGATAAACATGATATATATGTAACCAATTATCATGAGTTTAAATGGAATAATAATATAAAAGACTTATCTGGTGCCTGGCAGATGGTATAGTGCTTAATAAATAGCTACAACTATCATTATTTTGCTTGCTCTTAATTTTGTTACTTATATTTCTTAGTCTAATATTTTATTTACTTAAGGATGAGTTGAAACAAATGGAAATTATTATACACATTTAAATTAAATGTTACCCTTTCAGATTAGTTCTAAAATAGTTTGGTGGGCAAAAATGTAGTCTTCACTTCCTTGGAATGTTAACGTAAATGAAACCTTTCATTATCTAATTATTTTAGAGAAAGGGGAGTTCTTTTGCAGGTGTAACAACAAGAATTATAGTCATACTGCTAGGATACAGCTTGCTTTTGAAAGAGCTAGGAAAAGAAATCAGTTTCTCCTGAGAAATCTTTGTGTGAGAATAATAGCAAAACCCTAAGATGTCTTCTTTTTTATGGTCATGACTATGCCTACAATGGCACCTTAAATACCACATTTTACAAAAATAGATTGAAAGAGAATGCATTTTCTTCTGAGAATTATACAGAACAAGAGAATATTTATTATCTGTTGTTGGCATTTTGATCATTTTCCTTTACACTATAGACAGTGGCAAAGATGCCAACTTGCAAAAAATATTTGAAGACGCTTGCTGGTTTGGAGCAGTAAGGCAATTGTTCCAAGATTTTCTGAATGTGGCCTGCAGAAATAAGCCATTCTTTCATAGCAGATAGATTGTGATGATTATTCTCTAGCTCCTGTTGTAAAATTGTACTATAATTGATTTTTTTTCTAAATATACGTTCACATATACTTAACTAATAGACTTATATATAAATGGATGTTCTAATTTGAATTCTAAATCATGAACTGAGACCAATTTTTAAAAAATGCAAATCCTTCTCAAGTCTGTAATTGAGTTCTTATTATACCTAATCTACAAGATCTTCACAATCACAGTCTTTTTAAGTTTGTTTATAAATATGTTTTCTTAGCACTCTTTTTATACCATTAGTTGCCAGTTGTATTCAAATACTTTATTTCCTTTACTCTGAGAGCACCCTGCTTGGCAGGTGGACTCTTCACCACTGAGCCATCTGAAAAGCCCATATGTATATAGGCAACATATTATTACTAAAAATACATATGTTCTGGAAGCCCATGCCATTCTATATCTTGATCAAGGCATAGTTGACACTTCATATCACTGATATGATGCTTTAATAACCAAAACACCTTTTATCCCTTAAGGTATTGATAAGCCTCCCTTATGAAGAGCAGTTACTTCTGTATGAATCAATACACTGTGAGGCATATGCAGATAAATTAAAAAAGTGATAAGTAATATGAAGAAAGATCAAAGCAAAATGAGGAAATAGAAAGTGGTAGAGTTGTGGCGACTTTTCTGTTTTGTGTAACATTTTCAGGGAACACTTCTTTGAGTAGGTGATATTTAAGGAGATCCCTCAATGAAGAGAGGAAGGGAAGGGAGTCTGGTATGAAGGAAGAACATCCTGGTGTAGGAAACACAAGTGAAAGTCTTTGAGACAGGAAATAATTAGATATGTCTTAAGGAATTGCTGGAAGGCCTGTGTGATCAGGGCTTTCCTGGTGGCTCAGTGTTAAAGAATCCTCCTGCCAATGCAAAAGACTCTGGTTCGATCCCTGGGTTGGGAAAATATCTTGGAGAAGGAAATGGCAATCCACTACAGTATTCTTATCTGAAAAATCCCATGGACAGAGGAATCTAGCAGGGTACAGTCCATGGGGTCACGAAAGAGTCAGACACGATGGAGGGACTAAACAACAACAACAGCAGTGTGATTAAGGCAGAGTCAGCATAGCTGAAGCAGGAAGGAGTCTAGGTTGGAAATTAAATTACATGAGGCTTTGAAAATGTCAGGGTGTTGGATTCTGTTCTAAATGTGATGCAAACCATAAGAAGATTTTGAGTATGAGAGTGATTATGATCCTATTTATAACAGTAGAAGATGACTCTGATAGCACCATGTAGATTAAACCAGATTAGCAGTAAACAAAACACTAAGGCTGTCACTGAAATAGTTCCCAGAGATGATGGCTGCTTGAATTCCTGTACTACTGGTAACAATGAAGACAAGTGGGCTAACTCAGCACATCCTGAGAGCTGACTATTCAAGACATATTAACAGGTTTTAGGATTATAATAAATATAAAAATAATTGAGGATGACTTCAAAGTCTGAGCAATTAGATACAGGATGAATGCCAAGATGGGAATGGCTTCCCTGATGGCTCTGTGGTAAACAATCTGCCTGCCAATGGAGGAGACATGGGTTTGATCCCTTGGTCAGGAAGATCCTCTTGAGAAAGAAATGGCAACGCATGCCAGTATCCTTGCCTGGGAAATCATGGAAAGAGTAGCCTGGCAGGCTACGGTCCCTGGGGTTGCAAAGGAGTTGGGACACGACTTAGCAACTTAAACAACAACAAGAGTTCATTTATACTAGAAAGTAGAGCTATGTTTTGGATATGTTAAGCCCATTTAGTAGAAGATTTAACAGACACTTAGCTATAAGGTTCTTAATTGTAAGGTTCTATAGCACTTTGTTGCTCAGTCATTCAGTCGTGTCCAACATTTTGGGACCCCATGGACAGCAGCATATCAGATTCCCTGTCCTTCATCATCTCCCAGAGCATGCTTAAATTCATGTCTATAGAGTTGGTAATGCCATCCAACCATCTTGTCCTCTGTTGTCCCCTTTTCCTCCTGCCTTCCATCTTTCGCATCATCATGGTCTTTTCCTGTGAGTCAGCTTTTCGCATTAGGTGGCCAAAGCATTGGAGCTTCAACTTTAGCATTGGTTATTCCAATGAATTTCAGGGTTGATTTCCTTTAAGCTTGAATATTTTGATCTCCTTGCAGTCCAGGGGACTCTCAAGAGTCTACTCACCATAGCTCAAAAGCATCAATTTTTTGGCACTCAGCCTTCTTTATAGTCCAACTCTCAGATACATACATGACTACTGGAAAAACCATAGCTTTAACTAGATGGATCTTTGTTGGCAAAGTAATGTCTTTACTTTTTAAATATGCTGTCTCATTTGGCTGTAGCCTTTCTTCCAAGGAGCAAGCATCTTTTAGTTTCACGGCTGCAGTAACCATCTGCAGTGATTTTGGAGCCCAAGAAAATAAAACCTGTCACTGTTTCCATTGTTTCCCCATCTATTTGCCATGAAGTGATAGGACTGGATGCCATGATCTCAGTTTTTTGATTGTTGAGTTTCAAGTCAGATTTTTCACTCCCCTATTTCACTTTCATCAAGAGGTTCTTTAGTTCCTTTTGCTTTCTTGCATAAGGGTGGTGTTATCTGCATATCTAAGGTTATTGATACTTCTCCCAGCAATCTTGATTTTAACTTGTGCTTCATCCAGCCCAGTATTTAGCATGATGTACTCTGCATATAAATTAAATAAGCAGGGTGACAAAATACAGTCTTGATGCACTTCTTTCCCAATTTGGAACCAGTCTGTTATTCCATGTCCGGTTCTAACTGTTGCTTTTTGACCTGCATACATATTTCTCAGGAAGCAAGTAAGGTGGTCTGGTATTTCCACCACTTTAAGAATTTTCCACAGTTTGTTGTGATCCACACAGTCAAAGGCTTTGTCATAGTCAATAAAGAAGAAGTAGATGTTTTTCTGGAACTCTCTTGTTTTATTTGGATGATACATACAACGGATGTTGGCAATTTGATCTCTATTCCTCTGCCTTTTCTAAATCCAGCTTGGACATCTGGAATTTCTTGGTTCACGTATGTTGAAGCCTGGCTTGGAGAATTTTGAACATTACTTTGCAATTATGTAAGATGAGTGCAATCGTGCAGTAGTTTGAGCATTCTTTGGCATTGCCTTTCTTTGGGGTAGGAATGAACACTAGCCTTTTACAGTCCTGTGGCCACTGCTGAGTTTTCCAAATTTGCTGGCATATTGAGTGTAGCACTTTTACAGAATCATCTTTTAAGTTTTGAGAGAGCTCAACTAGAATTCCATCACCTCCCCTAGCTTTGTTTGTAGTGATGCTTCCTAAGGCCCAATTGACTTAACATTCCAGAATGCCTGGCTCTAGGTGAATGATCACACTATCGTGGTTATCTAGGTCATGAAGATCTTTTTTGCATAGTTCTTTTGTGTAATCTTGCCACCTCTTCTTAATATCTTCTGCTTCTGTTAGGTCCATACCATTTCTGTCCTTTATTATGCCCATCTTTGCATAAAATATTTCCTTGGTGTCTCTAATTTTCATGATGAGCTTTCTAGTCTTTCCCATTCTGTTGTTTTCCTCTATTTCTTTGCATTGATCACTGAAGAAGGCTTTCCTATCTCTCCGTGCTATTGTTTGGAATTCTGCATTCAGATGGGTGTATCTTTCCTTTTCTCATTTGTCTTTCACTTCTCTTCTTCTCTAAAATATTTGTAAGGTCTCCTCAGACAAATGTTTTGCCTTTTTGCATTTCTTTTTTTTGGGGATGGTCTTGATCACTGCCTCCTGCACAATGTCATGAAGCTCTGCCCATAGTTCTATAGCACTAGAAGGTATAAATTTGGGAATGAACTTCTGTAATAAGACTGAATGAAATCGTTAAAAAAGAAAAATATAAATAAGAAAGGAAAGTGATTAGAGATCTGAGCAGGGTCACACCAGCATTTAGGATTATGAAGGACTCCAAGAAAAAGAATGGAGAAGGAGTAGGAAGGGAAGGAGGAAAGAAACACATCAAAGATAAGCTAAATGAAAAAACAATTTTAAGAATATCATCAAATTTTTGGAATACAACTGAGATATGCAATAAGGACTGAGAATTGACCATTGAATTTGGGAAATTATTATTATTGATGATAATGAAAATAGTGAGCGATGATGACAAGATTCATGGAGCAGAACCAAGTATGAGTTGATGAAATAAATACAGATAATATTAAATATCCCACTGAGATTTTTATCAATGGGAAATATATAAGTGCAGCGATTAAGGGACTATGGAGTCAAGAAAGATATTTTTGTTTTTGTTTTTTTGTGATTATGTTTTTTTCTAAAACTGGGATCTGGTGGAAATGGAATTTTCTATCATTAGCACCAATGAATACAGAGTTTTCTTGCTGTTGTATGTACATTAGCATCCTCAGAAGTAGGTTATTTTGAACTTTGACTCTATCTGATAATTTCTTTTCAAATTTCATATTCTCTAAATTCTACATATATCCATTATGAATTGTATTTCCCAGCCACCTCAGTGAAGGCCGCTTTCAATATTCCAGGCTTTATAATCTCTCTATTATGTGAGAACATTTATTTCAGTAGTTTTCTTATCCTTATCATATATGACATTTTATTATTATCTACTTGCTGACATGTTCACAATATCTAGACCATTAATCTATGGGCTCCAAGGTAAATTTCCTGGGTTTAATCTTCAGTTCTGATATTATTATTTATGACAACTTTGGCAAGTGCCTTATCATTTCTTAGCCTCAGGTTTCATATATCCAAAATGATAAAAATAATAGTAAGCATATTCCAAACTTCTTTTGAGAATTCCACCAAACAAATGTAAATACAAATATAACAGCAAGTAATAAGTAAGTGATAACTTTAAGTTAGTGATAACTTTAATTATTGTTTGCTTATATTATATAACATATTATATTAGTATTTATATTATGACATTATATATTATTATTTAAACTTAGATCACCCCAGATCTCTGGATAATGATTTTAATAGAACAAACTATAGTTAAATGAAAAAATTAATGTTCCCAAATGTTCATTTAACTAATGTATTCAATAATGATCTTTCGAGTATTTACATCTTTCATTCATTGTTCTGGACACTTGCTAATAGGTCAATAAAGAACAGCAACAACAAAATGACCAAAAATGGCTTTGATGGAGTATTCGCAACTTTATACATACCAAAGACTCACTTATCTACAATTTCCAAATTCCAAATCTCAAAAAATGGAAAATTGATACAAAATGTGAGAGAACTAAAATAAGTCTGTTTGTATAATTATTTATCCCCCAAATATAGGGTGCTAGAGTTGAATATAAAATGCAGTATATGATTATATTACCTTAGAAAATTTAAGAAATTATGAATTCCAATTTATATCTGGCCCCAGAGATGGTAGATAATTCTATATGTGCTTCTATTATCTAGGCTTCAACTCATTCTACTTATCAGACAGTTATATTTTGAAAGAAATTTATTAGAATGTTCATTAAAAGTTCTCATCCTATTCAAACATATCAAAATTTTTTCTAGCAAATGAAGTCTGAGCTTTTGTCATTTTACCTGTGGCAGATTCATTTTGATATTTGGCAAAACTAATACAGTTATGTAAAGTTTAAAAATAAAATAAAATTAAAAAAAATAAAATAAAAAAAATAAATAAAAAAATAAAATTTAACTTTGTGGTTATGACACAAAACCATGATGTATAATATATTTCAGATTTCAGAAAGGATTTATTCTGAAAAATTATCAAAATTTAGAACAAAATCATAAGCCAGTTTATTCTGGAATTTGCTTAGGATTGTATGTATAAAACCCAACAATATTCCTTCACGGGGTCACTTTTTAGAGCAATGGTCCCCAACCCTTTCGACACCAGGGACGTGTTCCCACAGACTGAGATGGGAATGGTATTGGGATGATGCCAGCACATTGCACTTATTGTGCCCTTTATTTCCTTTATTATTATATCAACTCCACCTCAGATCATGAGGCATTAGATCCCAGACTAGTTGAGGACTCCCATTTCAGAAAATAAATGTTCACAACAGAAAATCCGCATTTTGGATAGAATAGAATCAGAAAGGATTCCATATGAAAAATGTTTAGAGCAAAAAATCAAGAACACCCATAGTGACAATGGCTCCTATCCTAACCCAGCTACAATTTTTATTCACATAACTCAAGTTGCGAGGAAGGTCTTACTTTTCCTTACAACACTAAAAAAGAGTTTGCCACCTGCATCTCACCGCATATCTGTAAACAACAGATTGCACCAATTATGTTAGTGTTCTGTTGCTGTGAATTAAAATAAAATGCAGCAGTGGGAAAGATTTATAGGCAAATGCCTCCTTTAGAATTCTAAAGCCGATAAGAGAGAAGTATGAATTATTAAACTGGCTAGAAGCTTTATAGAAAGGCTTGTAATCAAGCTTTCCTTGCAAAAAATAAGAAACCTGTGACTAATTTCAAATAATGTTGTTTGGCTAACGAAATGGGACATTTAAAGGTCAACTTTGTAATGAAACTCTGATTTCAAGGAAAGGAAAATGTTACTTTAGCCTTATATTTCGTGTAGAATAAAATAAATTGCAGAAAATAAAGTGCAGATCACCTCTAGAAGTTAAATGTTTCTGGTGACAGTTTACAATGATTTTTAAAATGTGCTAGAAAGTAATTGAAGAGAACAATTAGAACTTTACATTGTAAGTTAAGATAGCCAAAGTCAGATAAACACCAGTTTTATCTTTACCTTGAGCTAAAAAACACAACCTTTCTAACAATTGTGCTATTACCTTAGTATTATAATTAGCCCCTCTTTTCTTCAATTTTATTCTAGGGAAAATAAATTGAGGCAGATAATTACTAATGGGGATAGAAAAGGAACTCATAAGAGAGCAATCTGAAATTTTATAGCTTTGAGCACTACATTAGGTATATTTATTAAGAGAAAACCTTTTTCCCTTTCTCATCAAAGCTGCCCCTTAACTCTCTTCTTTATCTAAATATCTGAAACAGATGGAATGTCAAGTTCATTTTTTTCAATATTCATATTCTAAAAATAAAAAAAAAAATCTCTTCTTTCATTTATGGTTTCAGAGATAAAATTCTGAATCAGTAGTAGAAGAAGAGATATTACAACTGATACCATATTTTAATAGAAAGAATCATAAGAGACCACTGCGAATGACTATACACCAATATTTTTGAAAACTTAGGAGAGCATTTTAGAGAATGTGAAGAAGATTCTATAACAAGTTAAACATGAATTTGTCATAGGAAAGTGATTTTGTACAATAAGGCAAAATAAGTTAAAAGGTAAAAATACAAGAAGAAAATAGGAAGATGCCTGGGGAGACAAAAAGAATACAGACAACAAATATCCCTATTCCTATACTGCTGTTTTCAAAGTCCAATTCATCACAGCCTGCTTCACACCCTTCAACATCCACAAAGTAAATTTCATTATGTTTTAAGGTGCAGCAGGCTTTAAGTTACTCAAACTAATTTAGTTCTCCAAGTATTCCTAAAATCTGGCTTTAACTATAGCAGTAAAGAATTTTGATGCATTTTAGGGCAAAGTAGATTAATTATATAGATTTATTCCAAGGAATAAATAAACCAAGAAACCTATTCTAACACAAATGCGTTTTTTTCTGTTACAAACAGATTTAGTTCTAGTGTCACATCTGAACCCAAATACCTTGTAGATTACCTGGTTTTGTTTTCTTTGCATTATGTCATTGATTGTAATGTTTATCAATATCACTATAGTTCTTGATTTCAGAATTCATGAGGTAAAAAAATGGATTTATTGTGAATTACTGAACTCATAAATGAAAATTGCATTGTTATTGATGTAAGAGCTTGAAAAAATTATCATAAGATCTAGCACCACATAGACTCAGAATTCTTGTTTTGGAAATTGAGCTCCTGTACTACAAGAACCTTAAGCCCTGGGGAGAGATCACATGGAAGGGAACTAAAATGTTTTGTTCTACAAAACAGGTGAATTCCCAGCCAATTGTCCACACCTACTGCCATGCACTTAGAGCCCAAATAGAACTTCAGCCTTAGCCAACAGTGACTATACCTGCTTAAGAAACTTCCAGAGAAAACTAGAAGTTTTCTTTTCTAGAATCACTAGGTGATTCTAAACAACCCAGAGACTGTAGAGGATAAATAAAATATTAGTTGTTTAAAGCCATCAAGTTTTGATGTGGTCTATTTTGCAGCAATAGATAACTAAGCCATATGTATTTCAGGAAATGTACCATGGCATATTAAGACTATTATCACATACCTCAGATTTAATGTATAATGTTATTAAATGTTTCTTATGCAGTTAAACGTATATTCTGCAAGTGTGTTGTATGTTCTGTGTATGCTACTGAAGTTAATTTAGTAAATTGGGTTGTTAAGATCCTTTTAGCCCAGAAAGGACATTTGGTCACTAGAAATATTTCTATTTGTATTCATCTATGAATGGTGTTTTCACTTGGAATAGAATTCTGAGTAAGTAGTTATTATAGATCAGCTTTTCAAAGATATAATCTTTTTAGTTTTGATTATTAGTACGCTGACTTTTATGCTGTTGGTCATTCAAAAATAATGCATTTTTTTTCTAATTGTCACCTTTAAGGCATTCGTTTTGTTTTTGATGTGTAGCAATTTTACTACAGTGTGCAAAGCTTTGATTTTCTTTGTTTTATCCTAAATGGAATTTCTTATGCCTCTTGAAGATGTGACTTAATATCTTTCATCCACTTTAGAAAATTCTTAGATATTACCTTTTTGAATATCAATATTTCCCATCTTGTTCTTCTCTGCTTCTGAGGATTCTTTTATTTAAAGTTATATATTATTGCAACATCCCATGTATCTTGGATTTTCTTTCTTCTCTTTCTCCTTCCACCCTCTTTTTCCCTTCTTCTTCCTCCTGCACCTCCTTTTTTCTCTTCTTCTTCATTTATTCTCCTCTTCCTTTTCTTCTCCTCTTCCTTTTCTTCCTCTTCTTCTCTGTGTTTCAGTCTGCATAGTTTATTAACCTATTCCATTCCAGTTCAACAGTCAGCTCTTCAGTTTTCCAGTATATTCTTAAAATACATCCATGATTTTTAGATTTCAGAGTATTTATCTATTCTGTTCTTTTTTTTTATTTTTTAACTTTACAATATTGTATTGGTTTTTGCCATATATCAACATGAATCCGCCACAGGTATACACGTGTTCCCCATCCTGAACCCTCCTCCCTCCTCCCTCCCCATACCATCCCTCTGGGTCGTCCCAGTGCACCAGCCCCAAGCATCCAGTATCGTGCATTGAACCTGGACTGGTGACTTGTTTCATATATGATACTATACATGTTTCAATGCCATTCTCCCAAATCATCCCACCCTCTCCCTCTCCCACAGAGTCCAAAAGACCATTCTATACATCAGTGTCTCTTTTGCTGTCTCATATACAGGGTTATTGTTACCATCTTTCTAAGTTCCATATATATGCGTTAGTATACTGTATTGGTGTTTTCTCATTTGATATTTTAAATATATATTCTAGCAATCGAACTAAATTATCCATTCATTTTCCTTGACAGACTAATTACACTTATATTAAAGTTCATATCCAAAACTTCAGTATTTGGGCCACCTCAGAACTGTTTCTGTATCATTTTTTTTTCCTTATTCCTCCCTTTTAGAGGGCCTAATAATATTTCACTGTGTGTCAGGCATTGTGTTGTGAAACATGATAGAGGCTTTAAATGATGTTATCTTCCTCCAGAGAACATTCACCAATCCTGACTCAAATTTCTAGAGCAGAGGAAGATCACCTTATTTCATAAGCAACTGAGCTGACTGGAGACAGCTTTTCATACATTTATTGCTTAATCTATTTCAAGTGCATCCCTTCCAACATGCCAGGTCTTGAACTCCAACTTTACTTTTATAGGAAGACTAAATATTCAACATTGTAAGACTGTCAAGAGCTCCAATAAACATTTCAGCTATTTTCAAAAAGAATTCTTAGCATCTGCCGCAGTGTATATTAACATTTGGATACTAATGTAAGGAGAAAGCCAATCAATGTGTCATGTTCACCCTTCTATGCACATTTTTTCTCTCCAGGATCTTGGCTACACAGGCCTTGTCTGCTGAGGTTGCCAAGTCCAAATGTCATTTTTTCTCCATGTTTCTATGAAATGGCTGAAATCTCTGCAGTTTCTCTGCATCACGTTGGTTGTCCTCTCTCAGGCTTTTTAGCCTCTCTCTCTGTGCTGATTAAGGCTTGGAAAGGGCTCTAAAAAAAAGATGAGGTGGATGTTTGGACTCCCCTAAACACATTCCCCTCTTTCAAGGGTTTTGCACTTCTTCTCTTGGAAGCAACAGGAGTCCTTGCTGCCTTCACACTCATGTTTATTTTTCTTTTTTGTTTCGGTTTGTATTTTTCCAATTTTTCTTACTTTACAACAAAACCATTGTCCAGATAAAAGCTATACCAATATAGCTAAGAGAAGAAATCCTGAGGAATTCCACATTGAATTGAAGAAATTTCTCTAGATACTTTTTACAAAATAAATAAATAAATTCATGTACTGAGATGTCAGCATTATTATATAAAGGAAATACATTTCCTCTGATTTTTCATCAATTGATGGCCATTTATATAGTATCTGAGTGTGTTTTAAAAAATAATATATTGTTTTCTTTTTGTAGGGCAATGTTATCTGCAATTTTAACTTTTTTTTTTTCTTGAATAGAGTTAAATGAAGGAATTGGAGAATTTTGTAAAATGAGTCTAAGCAAAAAATCAATTTTTAATTTATTAAAACAGTGTGCATTTGTAAAGGGATAAACTAATTGACCAATGAACAGAATAGAGTGGCTCTAATGGACTCATGCACATATAGAATGTGTTAGAGATGGCATTATTCACTGGCAAAATAAAGGAACATTTAACAAATAAAGCTGGAGATAGTCCCAGAACACTACTGAATTTATAAAATTTGGAACAAGAAAAACAAAGTCACAGCAGTAAATCATTCTATGGGAAGAAGTAGGATGGCACAGGAATGGTTCCAGTAAACAAATATAAGTTATCTGGAATATTCTAGATCTTGGTTTCCATGGTGGATTAAAAAATTCATTTGCCCATTCATCGTGTCTGACTCTTTGCAACCCTATGGACTGTAATCCATCAGTCTTTTCTATCCATGGCATCCTCCAGGCAAGAATGCTGGAGAGGATTGTCATTTCCTCCTCCAGGGGATCTTCCCAACCCAGGGATCAAAGCTGCATCTCCTGCATTGGCAGGCAGATTCTTGACCACTGGACCACTAAAGAAGCCTTATATATGTTGTGAGATTGTATAAGAATGATTAAGAGTAGCCCTGATTAGAAAATCTACAATGCATTTTCCACAACTGTCAAAAGTGTATGACAACACAGCCCCTTATTTTACTTGTAGTAAGACGTAGTTTGCTGACAAGGCTGTAATTAGAGTTCTGTAGCTTCATGTGAAATCAATGTCCACTTACTATAGAAAGAAAGTATTTAGTATGTCAATCTTTGCCATTTAAGAGCTGATCAGGATATCCTAGTGAATGAAATGAGGCTGTCTCTCCTGTTTGTCCCACATAAACAAACACTTAATGGAAACTTTGGAGACTGGCACTGGAAAAGAAATTTGGATGATTATTCCATGCTTCTCATAGTTAAAGATTGTTTACTATAAAAAAAAATTTACAGCTTTCCATATGTGTACACAGACCTTTCAGTATTTTATTTTTAGTTTAAAAAATGTAAAATGATCAAAACCACTAAGTTTAGGATTCCTTTCAAGTAAAATTCTACTTTTGTATCATTTAGATGTATGAAATATTAGAGCATTTATATGAGACATAAATTTATTGAATCTAAAAAAGATTTGATCAATATATTGATACTAAGAACCTCAAAGTTTTAAACCAAAATTCCTGCCAATTTTTGTAACTAGAGTAAATGGAAGTGACTCTGTAGAGAAATCATACATGTCAGTACAGAGGCACTATTTCCTCCTTATATATCAGTATTAAGTTCATGCATATTATAACATTTCATTAACCAGTCAAAAATTGGGGTGAAGTGGGAACCTATCCCTTCTCCAGCAGATCTTCCCAACCCAGGAATCGAACCAAGGTCTCCTGCATTGCAGGAGGATTCTTTACCAACTGAGCTATCAGGGAAGCCTAGAGCACTTTATTGATTTTTTTCTTTTTTTAAGAAGGGCAAAAACTCTCTGATTCTTTAGATTTCAATTGTACTTCCTAATGATTATTTAAAGCTTTTGTGGCCCTACTTTTTCTTTAAAACTTGTTGGAAGTTAATGCACTAGAATGATATCTATTCATTAAAATCCATGAAATTAAGAATTATTTATTTATTGATCAGCTTAACCAGTTAACCTCCCCTTTACTTACATTCCCATTGCATATGTGCTAAGTCGCTTCACTCATATCCAAGTCTTGGCGACTCTGTGGACTGTAGCCCACCAGGCCCTTCTATCCATGGGATCCTCCAGACAAGAACACTGGAGTAGGCTGCCATTCCCTCCTCCAGGGGATCTTCCCAACCCAGGGATCGAACCTGCATCTCTTATGTCTCCTGCCTGCATTGGCAGGTGGATTCTTTACCACTAGCTCTACCTGGGAATCCCTGCATACCCATTCAGTTCAGTTCAGTTCAGTCTCTCAGTCATGTCTGACTCTTTGCAACCTCATGGACTGCACCACGCCAGGCCTCCCTATCCATCACCAACTCCTGGATCTTGCTCAAACTCATGTCCATCAAGTCAGTGATGCCATCCAACCGTCTCATCCTCTGTTGTCCCCTTCTCCTTCAGGCTTCAATCTTTCCCACTATCAAGGTCTTTTCAAATGAGTCAGTTCTTCCCATCAGGTGGCCAAAGGATTGGAGTTTCAGCTTCAGTATCAGTCCTTCCAATGAATATTCAGGACTGATTTTCTTTAGGATTGACTGGTTGAATCTCCTTGATGTCCAAGGGACTCTTAAGAGTCTTCTCCAAAACCACAGCTCAAAATCGTCAATTCTTCAGCACTCAGTTTTCTTTATAGTCCAACTCTGACATCCATACATGACTACGGGAAAAACTATAGCTTTGACTAGACGGACCTTTGTTGGCAAAGTAGTGTGTCTGTTTTTTAATATGCTGTCTCATTTGGTCATGGGAGAAGGCAATGGCACCCCACTCCAGTACTCTTGCCTGGAAAACCCCATGGACGGAGGAGCCTGGTAGGCTGCAGTCCATGGGGTCACTAGGAGTTGGACACGACCAAGCAACTTCACTTTCACTTTCCACTTTCATGCATTGGAGAAGGAAATGGCAACCCACGCCAGTGTTCTTGCCTGGAGAATCCCAGGGACGGGGAGCCTGGTGGGCTGCCATCTATGGGGTCGCACAGAGTCGGACACGACTGACACGACTTAGCAGCAGCAGCAGCTCAGTTGGTCATAGCTTTTCTTTCAAGGAGCAATCGTCTTTTAATTTCATGGCTGCAGTCACCATCTGCAGTGATTTTGGAGCCCAAGAATATAGTCTGTCACTGTTCCCTTTGTTTCCCCATCTATTTGCCATGAAGTGATAGGACCAGATGCCATTATATTAGTTTTCTGAATGTTGAGTTTTAAGCCAACTTTTTTCACTTAACTCTTTGACTTTCACCAAAAGGCTCTTTTAGCCTCCATTTACCTCCATTGAATTGGAAACACCACGAATAACAATACCCTTGTGTTTTACACAAAGTTTGTTATAATGTAAGTTGATTAACCTAAAGAAGGTGATGATAAAATCACAAGGAAACAAACTCTTGTGTGTGGTTCCCATTTTCACAGATCAGCAAAATACTTTGGAATTTTCAGAGAAAACATTTTCTTGATTTACACATTTATATTCTTGGTCTTTACAAGTTCTGTTATATAAGGCCTTAAGTTTCTAATTATAAATTTGGTGAGAGAGCTACTGCATTATTGTTAAGTATTAAGTTTATATGCAGAAGCTGTGCAGTGAATGTGATTTTACTCATATTAGTATTTTAAGGATAAAATGATGAAAAATACATTTATTGAGCCCTTAATATATCACATGAGTTATTATATGGTTACATAATTAACTTATTCAATTTCATTTAGATGAGATTACTTTAGATTAATAAAGTATATATCCTTTTAACTATAATTTCACAGAACTTTTGGATTTTTATTTTTTCTATTTATGGATATTAAGATAATATGAATTATATTATATAATATGTATAAAAATAAAAAGAATTCTCATATACAATATATTACTGAATATGGATATTCCAATTATTACCATAGAATTTGAGGTAGATGTATAATTCTTTCAAAGAAACTCATTTTCCAAAACCTAAAGCACTGTATTGCAGTTTTTTTACCTCCAGAATATAGCAAAGTAGATGATATAAATTAAGCTAAACAATTACCAAAAATAGAAAACTCTAGTTAGTTGGTACCTCCTAGAATAGACCAGGTTGCTTTTTCTTTTCTAATTAAATAAAAGTAATTTGATCAAATATATATGTTAAGATAATAGTTACCCCAAACAAAAAGCTTTGATTAAGTTTATTTGGTGTATCTTGATTTCTTATGTAGCAATTAAAACATCCATCTTCAGGGAAAAAACTGCTTCAAAGATCTTTTATTCCTAGGTAGGGAGTGCATGAGTCACTAATTACAACACATTGCTCAGTTTTCTCCACTTACAGTACTTTCATCTTGTGAGGAGATTAATAGCCATCCTTGAGACACCAGCTGCTGTCTATTTATCAATGAGAAACCCGTGGCTGGCAGGTCTTCTAGAGGACTAAGGGAAGCTAACACAGGGACTTAACTGCAGGCTGGTAACTTGAGTGTGGAGACAAAACAAAGACCTCTAGGCACTGATGAGTCCTGAACACTGTGATTGTTTTCTCCTGTTTCAGGTAATACCCTTATCGTATCTTTGACTATTTGCTGCTCATTTTCATTTCTGTGTCTTTGGTCTGAAGCCACATCAGTATGACAGTTGTGTCTCACACTGCTTTTGTGAGAAACCATATTTAAGAAGTATAGAAGCTGATTTTACTGTTTTTAGCAGTGTATTTTTTCTTCCCCAAATTTTCTAAAGAAATTAATTCCTTTACCTCAAGATTATGCAATCTTAAAAACAGGGTACATCAGAGAAATAATGTGTGTGTCCAACAACCAACTTTCTGCCTGAAATTTAGTCCTAACTCTGTGCTGTAATCACTTCAAAATACATTTGTTAAAAGAAACTCGAGAGAAGATTCAAGGAAGATGAAAGAGTAGGAACCAGCAGGAATTTGTCTCCTCATCTAGACAACAATTCTGCTGGCACAATCTATCTGATATAATTATTTTAAAACTCTAGAATCTGTGGAAGGCTTGCAACTTACAAAGACTTGGACAATGAATTGTGGTTAATTTTGGTCCATTTCAGCTCTTAACACAGTAAGCTACCTATCCACCACCCCCAGCCATCTGGCAGGCAGTTGTGTATTAGTTCCTAGAGCACGCTGCACAATAATATAGGATTTGAGATAGGTTCTCCAAATACTGATGATCTGTTCTGTGATTCCTGATTGCTGCTTTTAATCACAGAGGGGCAGACAGAGAGGGAGGCAGCCATTGTTGTTGCTAGCCCCTCCCACTCTGGATGAATTAACTTCCAGGGGCTTTAAAGAATCAGTATCCTTTTATTTCCCTTTCATTTTTTTTGCTTTTTGTTCTCATGGGAGTCAGCCATTAAAGACTAGAATATTCAAAAACAACTGCATATACAGGGGGAGTTATAAAGTGAATTTCCAGGGAAAGATCTAAGAAGACCTAACTTTACATCTCAGCCTGACACTCAGCACAGAAACAACAATCCAAAAAAAAAAAAACCCTGAAAAAGTATATGGACATTTATGAGATACAATCCTCATGGCCCATGATAACCACAAGCTAAGGGCCTTCAGAAGGAATAATTTACATAACGACAAAGATTTTAAGCAGATCAATCCAATACATGTATGTTATATATAGATACATCTCCCAAACAATGCTTAGACAGTTTTCAGTGCCCATCCCTTAGTAAGTGCTGAATGTGAATAATTTACACATTTCCACCACAACAAGGTAGGTATCATTTTCTCCTTTATTTCTGGAAGGAATTTGCAGCATAAAGAGATCACCAAATTTTCCCAGTAGGTAGCAAGTAAGAACAGCTGTAGAACATAACATTCAGGCTACCTGGGTGCAAAATTAATGCCTACATTCACTCTGCTTCTAAAGTGGAAATGAAGTTTCTTCAGCAGCATAATGTACATTGACGTATTATTGAAAAATTAATTCTGAATTTTCCAGAAGAAATTAGAAATACAGTAGACAGGAAAGGACTCTTAAACACCTTCTATAACTCAAAGATCCAAAGAATTAACCTAGGCAGAAAGGTTTGAGTAGGCTTCAAATTGCAATATATTTCTTACATGCTAAATCTAATATATCAGAGAGTAGAACATAAGGGAATTTAAAGACACTAGAGGACTACTGAGGCAATGTAACATGACTTGGGATTCAACAATCTCTTATAGGCATTATATAAAAATGGAATAGGAAGTTTAAAGCTAAGATTTCTAGAATGCATAGATAAAAATCCAAAAGCTATTTAGTTATGAAGCTTAATCTGGATGTTAATTGTAATGTAGAAGAAGATATAAATTTCAAAGACCTATTTTAGGCAGTGTTTTATATTATCTGCTTGACAATATGGAATGAGTGAGTGAAAGTCGCTCAGTCCCAACTCTTTGTGACCCCATGGACTGTAGCCTGTCAGGCTTCTTTGTCCATGGAATTCTCCAGGCAAGAATACTGAAGGGGGTTGCCATTTCCTTCTCCAGACAATATGAAATCACCAGAAAACCAAATAGCGTCACCGATTCAATGGACATGAATCTGAGCAAGCTTGGTGAGATAGTGAAGGACAGGGAAGCCTGATATGCTGCAATCCATGGGGTCGCAAAAAGTTGTATATGACTGAGTGACTGAACAACAAAAACCAAAACCAAATAGAAAATATAAGAGTAACAGAGAGGGGACTTCTCTACCTTTCATTCTTTGGAGTGCATGTGTTGCATTTCTATAATACTACAACCACATTAGAGTAACACAAGACTGAAATGATGTAGATTAATCCAGTCCTAAAAGTAACAGTTAGTTACATTACTGTATAAATTGTTATATATGGAAGGCTTGCATCAAAGAGTCAATAAAGTGTACACTTTATTTCATTTGCACAACTCCTGGAAATATTCAAAAACACCGTTCATGGGAAGGAATATAAAACAAGGGTAGAAATTTTCATAGATCCAGATCTTATCCATTTTATCATTTATTTCAGAGGGCGAGTACTTGAAATTCAATTCTACTTGATTTATCTACTATGATAATACATTCAATGTCATTTTAAATTGTGCTTGGTATTATAGAGTAGAAAATGAGCTTCCTGTTTCAGAATATTGCTATGTTGAAAGATTTTAACAATAAATATATATAGTTGTTTCTATTAAATAATTTGAGTTGATTTATTTAAGACTTTTAAATGAAAATAAATCATATGTTATAATAAAAAGAGAATATTGACTCTGTGCTCTATGATATAAGAAATCTCTGTCCCAAACTGATTCCAGACCCTGTTTGCTACTGAGAAATTTGTTCTGAATATGTATCCACTAACCTTGGACCCCACTGCCTCATTGTCTTGGCAGTAATACACTGAGATTGGCATCTATTGTTGCTATAGGCTAAGGTTAGGATTTCCCTGGTGGCTCACAAAGTTAAGAATCCACCTGCAATGCAGGAGACTCGGATTTAATCCCTGGCTCAAGAAGATCCCCTGGAGAAGGAAATGGAACCCACTCCTGTATTCCTGCCAGGAGAATTCCACAACTAGAGGAACCTGGCAGGTTACAGTTCATGGGATTGCCAACAATCAGACACGACTGAGCGACAAACACACCCGCACACTCACACAAGGCAGGGTTGGGAAAACCTCGAATGACATCACTTTGCAAGTGAGACAACATTATATTCCTCTCAGAGATTAGTAAACAGAGGTCCCCAAAACTTAAATGACTTATTTGAAGCTAAACAGCTGTGATATAATCATTGTTAGCTTTGAAACAATATCATTTTATTTCAAACTTTATCATAGCTGCCGCTTGACATTGTACTTATGGACATTAAAACATGAAATTTTAGCTCATTCTTGGTTTTGCTGTACAGTATTAATGTGAGAAATAGATGGGGGAAAAAGTGGAAACAGTGTCAGACTTTATTTTTCTGGTCTCCAAAATCACTACATCACTACAGATGGTGACTGCGGCCATGAAATTAAAAGACGCTTACTCCTCGGAAGGAAAGTTATGACCAACCTAGATAGCATATTGAAAAGCAGAGACATTACTTTGCCAACAAAGTTTCGTCTAGTCAAGGCTATGGTTTTTTTCTGTGGTCATGTATGGATGTGAGAGTTGGAGTGTGAAGAAGGCTGAGCGCCAAAGAATTGATGCTTTTGAACTGTGGTGTTGGAGAAGACTCTTGAGAGTCCCTTGGCCTGCAAGGACATCCAACCGGTCCATTCTGAAGGAGATCAGCCCTGGGATTTCTTTGGAGGGAATGATGCTAAAGCTGAAACTCCAGTACTTTGGCCACCTCATGCGAAGAGTTGACTCATTGGAAAAGACTCTGATGCTGGGAGGGATTGGGGGCAGGAGGAGAAGGGGACGCCAGAGGATGAGATGACTGGATGGCATCACTGACTCAATGGACATGAGTCTCGGTGAACTCCAGGAGTTGGTGATGGCAGGGAGGCCTGGCCTGCTGCAATTCATGGGGTCGCATAGAGTCGGACACAACTGAGCGACTGATCTGATCTGATCTGATTAATGTGAGAAATATATATATGTTTTAAAAATCCAATTAAAATCCCATGTATTCAAATCTCCCTGTATTATTTAGATTTAAAAAAATGCTTACATAATATATATTTTCAAATTTTCTAATTTTCTTCCTGTTGTAATCCTGGCATAATTTTTAGCATGGCATCTATTATATTAGTGTATTCCCCATTAGAATATAATGTGTAGAGTGATCAAAAAGGATCTTCTCAGAGTACCATATGGAACAATTTTTTAAAGATGAATTCTAGTTTAGAAATACTGAGGATAATGGATTAGTAATTCAAAAAGAAGTTTCAAAGGAATATGTTTTCAAGCTCATTCTACTGAGGCTAAATTTCATAAGTCACTAGCATGACATGTCTGGACCTAGGTGAAATTAAGAAAAATTTTATAAAGCAATGTTTAAGAGTTTCTTCACTCCTTTGATCTTGTTTCTCTGCAGGGAATATTTTTTGTACATAGACATGAAGTCAACTGATCCTTGTCATTTGGTTCAGTTCAAGCCCTTCAGTCATGAGCAGTGTCCACTGAACTGTGGATTCTCATCAGACAACAAGGCCACCTGTGAAAGCAAACCATGATGTATAGTCTGACACTGTTACCCTGAGGAGCTAAACTTGACATTGGTGAAGCCCAAATTAGTATTAAATCCTTACCTCATCTTTCATTAAAAATCATCCCTCATGGGTCACAGCTTTGTCCAGATGTTTGGAAGCTAAGTGCAACTCAAAACAATTTCTTATCTTTAGCAAATACGAACTCACCCGTGTAAAACTTAAAGAAATATAACAGGCTATTATTGAAGTCTGTTATATGGTTGCAAGTTGCTGAGAGAGTAGTTCTTAAAATTTATCACAGTTTTAAAAGTTCTGTAAATATGTATGTTGACAATGTTAACTAGACTTATTGTGGGGATAATTTCACAAAATATACAAACATGAATCATTAAAAAAAAAAACAAAACTTAAAGAAATAGAGTCTAGGGGGGAAAAAAAAAGACTTAGTCGACTTTTGTTATTAGTGGTTGTAATTTTTATGACTTTTTCCTTTTTTGTACTCAATTCCTAAGTAATTCCACTATAATATTATCATTTACATCATTTACGGTACATGATTTTAACTTTCCTGAGGGTTACACAACAAAACTGTGAAAGTTTTTGCAAGTAGATTCCATTATACTTGAAGTGGTCCTTATTTAATAATTTTTTGAACAACAGATTCTGAGAAGAAACTGTATGGCTTCTAGAAAATCGCCCTAGTTGATTTACTCTCAGTGCTACCCTCAATTTACCTTCTAAATATATTCTAAGAAATGAAATTAGGCAACTGTAATTTTTCTGTGTGTGTGAGAGGAATTTTGGTAGCTTTTTGAAAATGCAAATGCACATTCGTATATGTGGAAATAGTGAATAAACAAAGAGGTAAGATTGCTGCACTGAAAAATATATGAGTATGTACACTGGTTCGATATTGTTACATTTCTCTCCAAAGTAATAACAACAATTTATTTAGTCAAAATTAGTGGATGGGTATATTTGATTTTTTCTTTGTGTCCAGTAGCATTTTCTAATTTGGGCATTCATTTTTTACTTATAGTATGTACTTCTTTTTATAGTACATTTTATTTGTTGTTAGTACTAATCTATGGTTAATTATAGCATTATAAATATTTTTCCTAAAATTGACTTTAAAAGTAAATTAGGAAGTAGTGTGATAGAAATAATGTGATGTTTTCTTGATACTATCTGATATAGTCAAATCAGAAATCTTGTTTTTTTTTTTAATTTATTTTTAATTGGGGGAAATTGTTTTATACTGTTGTATTGGTTTCTGCCATCAGATCAGATCAGTCGCTCAGTCGCTCAGTCACTCACTCTTTGCGACTACATGAATCACAGCACGCCAGGCCTCCCTGTCCATCACCAACTCCCGGAGTTCACTCAGACTCACGTCCATCGAGTCAGTGATGACATCCAGCCATCTCATCCTCTGTCGTCCCCTTTTCCTCCTGCCCCCAATCCCTCCCAGCATCAGAGTCTTTTCCAATGAGTCAACTCTTCGCATGAAGTGGCCAAAGTACTGGAGTTTCAGCTTTAGCATCATTCCCTCCAAAGAAATCCCAGGGCTGATCTCCTTCAGAATGGACTGGTTGGGTGTCCTTGCAGGCCAAGGGACTCTCAAGAGTCTTCTCCAACACCACAGTTCAAAAGCATCAATTCTTCGGCGCTCAGCCTTCTTCACAGTCCGTCTCTCACATCCATACATGACCACAGGAAAAACCATAGCCTTGACTAGACGAACCTTTGTCGGCAAACTAATGTCTCTGCTTTTCAATATGCTATCTAGGTTGGTCATAACTTTCCTTCCGAGGAGTAAGCATCTTTTGATTTCATGGCTGCAGTCACCATCTGTAGTGATTTTGGAGACCAGAAAAATACAGTCTGACACTGTTTTCACTGTTTCCCCATCTATTTCCCATGAAGTGGTGGGACCGGATGCCATGATCTTTGTTTTCTGAATGTTGAGCTTTAACGCAACTTTTTCACTCTCCTCTTTCACTTTCATCAAGAGGCTTTTGAGTTCCTCTTCACTGTCTGCCATAAGGGTGGTGTCATCTGCATATCTGAGGTTATTGTTATTTCTCCCAGCAATCTTGATTCCAGCTTGTGTTTCTTCCAGCCCAGCGTTTCTCATGATGTACTCTGCATAGAAGTTAAATAAACAGGGTGACAATATACAGCCTTGACGAACTCCTTTTCCTATTTGGAACCAGTCTGTTGTTCCATGTCCAGTTCTAACTGTTGCTTCCTGACGTGCATGCAAATTTCTCAAGAGGCAGATCAGGTGGTCTGGTATTCCCATCTCGTGAAGACTTTTCCACAGTTTATTGTGATCCACACAGTCAAGGCTTTGGCATAGTCAATAAAGCAGAAATAGATGCTTTTCTGGAACTCTCTTGCTTTTTCCATGATCCAGCGTATGTTGGCAATTTGATCTCTGGTTCCTCTGCCTTTTCTAAACCAGCTTGAACATCAGGAAGTTCACTGTTCACATATTGCTGAAGCCTGGCTTGGAGAATTTTGAGCATTACTTTACTAGTGTGTGAGATGAGTGCAATTAATGAGGTTCGTGACATTGTACAGGAGACAGGGATCAAGAACATCCCCATGGAAAAGAAATGCAAAAAAGCAAAATGGCTGTCTGGGGAGGCCTTACAAATAGCTGTGAAAAGAAGAGAAGCGAAAAGCAAAGGAGAAAAGGAAAGATATAAACATCTGAATGCAGAGTTCCAAAGAATAGCAAGAAGAGATAAGAAAGCCTTCTTCAGCGATCAATGCAAAGAAATAGAGGAAAACAACAGAATGGGAAAGACTAGGGATCCCTTCAAGAAAATCAGAGATACCAAAGGAACATTTCATGCAAAGATGAACTCCATAAAGGACAGAAATGTTATGCACCTAACACAAGCAGAAGATATTAAGAAGAGATAGCAAGAATACACAGAAGAACTGCACAAAAAGATCTTCATGACCCAGATAATCACGATGGTGTGATCACTGACCTAGAGCCAGACATCCTGGAATGTGAAGTCAAGTGGGCCTTAGAAAGCATCACTATGAACAAAGCTAGTGGAGGTGATGGAATTCCAGTTAAGCTATTCCAAATCCTGCAAGATGATGCTGTGAAAGTGCTGCACTCAGTATGTCAGCAAATTTGGAAAGCTCAGCAGTGGCCACAGGACTGGAAAAGGGCAGTTTTCATTCCACTCCCAAAGAAAGGTTTCTGCCATACAGCAACACAAATCAGCCATAATACATACATCACCTCCCTCTTGAGCTTCCCTCACCTCCCGTCCTCTCCAAATGCTCTAGGTCATCACAGAGCACCTGGTTGGCCTCTCTGAGTTATAAAGCAAATTCCCACCAGCTATCTATTTTACACATGGTAGTGTATATATTTTCCTTTCTGAATTTCTTTTTCTTGGGGATGGTCTTGATGACAGCCTCCTATACAATGTCACAAACCTCCGTCCATAGATCTTTAGGCACTCTATCAGATCTAACCCCTTGAATCTATTTCTCACTTCTACTGTATAATCATAAGAGATTTGATTTAGGTCATCCCTTAATGGCCTAGTGGTTTTCCCGACTTTCTTCAATTTAACTCCAAATTTGGCAAGAAGAAGTTCATGATCTGAGCCATAGTCAGCTCCCAGTCTTGTATTTGCTGACTGTAAGAGCTTCTCCACCTTTGGCTGCAAAGAATATAACCAACCTGATTTCTGTATTGACTATCTGGTGATGTCCATGTGTAGAGTCTTCTCTTGCTTTGTTGGAAGAAGGTGTTTCCTATTATCAGTGTGTTCTCTTGTCAAAACTCTATTAGCCTTTGCCCTGCTTCCTTCTGTACTCCAAGGACAAATCTGCCTGTTACTCCAGGTATTTCTTGAATTCCTACTTTTGCATTCCAGTCCCCTATAATGAAAAGGACATCTTTTTTGGGTGTTATTTCTAGAAGGTCTTATAGGTCTTCATAGAACTGTTCAACTTTAGCTTCTTCAGCATTACTTATCAGAGCCTAGACTTAGATTACTGTGATATTGAATGGTTTGCCTTGGAAATGAACAGAGACCATTCTGTTGTTTTTAGGGATGAATGCAAAGAAATAGAGGAAAACAATAGAATAGGAAAGACTAGAGATCTGTTCAAGAAAATTAGAGATACTAAGGAAATATTTCATGCAAAGATGGGTAAATAAAGGACAGAAATGGTATGGACCTAAGAGAAGCAGAAAATATTAAGAAGAGGTGGCAAGAATACACAGAAGAACTGTACAAAAAAGATCTTCATGACCCAGATAATCATGGTGGTGTGATCACTCACCTAGAGCCAGACATCCTGGAATGCAAAGTCAAGTGGGCCTTAGGAAGCATCACTACGAACAAAGCTAGTGGAGGTGATGGAATTCCAATTGAGCTATTTCAAATCTTAAAAAATGATTCTGTGAAAGTGCTACACTCAATATGCCAGCAAATTTGGAAAACTCAGCATTGGCCACAGGACTGGAAAAGGTCAGTTTTTATTCCAATCCCAAAGATTCAATGCCAAAGAATGCTCTAACTACAGCACAATTGCACTCATCTCACACACTAGCCAATTAATGGTCAGAATTCTCCAAATCAGGCATCAACACTACATGAACTGTGAACTTCCAGATGTTCAAGTTGGATTTAGAAAAGGCAGAGGAACCAGAGATCAAATTGCCAACATCCATTGGATCATTGAAAAAGGGAGAGAGTTGCAGAAAAACACCTACTTCTGCTTTATTGACTGTGCCAAAGCCTTTGACTGTGTGCATCACAACAAATTATGGAAAATTCTTAAAGAGATGGGAATACCATACCACCTGACCTGCCCTGCATCCTGAGAAATCTGTATGCAGATTAAGAAGCAACAGTTAGAACTAGAGGTGGAAAAACATACTGGCTCCAAATTGGGAAAGGAGTACATCAAGGATGTATATTGTCACCCAGTTTATTTAACTTATATGCAGAGTGCATCATGAGAAATGCTGGACTGGATGAAGCATAAGCTGAAATCAAGATTACGGGGAGAAATGTCAACAACCTCACATATGCAGATGACACTACACTTATAGCAGAAAGCGAAGAACTAAAGACCCTCTTTATGAAAGTGAAAGAGGGGTGTGAAAAGTTGGCTTAACTCAACATTCAGAAAACTAAGATCATAGCATCTGGTGCCATCAATTTATGGTAAATAGATAGGGAAACAATGGAAGCAGTGAGAGACTTTATTTTGGGGGGCTCCAAAATCACTGCAGATGGTGACTGTAGCCATGAGATTAAAAGACGCTTGCTCCTTTGAAGAAAAGTTATGATCAAACTAGACAGCATATTAAAAAAAAACAGAGACATTACTTTTCAACAAAGGTCTGGATAGTCAAAGCTATGGTTTTTCCAATAGTCATGTATGGATGTGAGAGTTGGACTACAAAGAAATTGAGCACTGAAGAATTGATGCTTTTGAACTGTGGTGTTGGAGAATATTCTTGAGACTCTCTTGGACTGCAAGGAGATCCAACCAGTCCATCCTAAAAGAAATCAATCCTGAGTGTTCATTGGAAGAACTGATGCTGAAGATGAAACTCCAATACTTTGACCACCTGATGGGAAGAACTGACTCATTTGAAAAGACCCTGATGCTGGGAAATATTGAAGCTTGGAAGAGAAGAGGACAACAGAGGATGAGATGGTTCGATGGCATCACCGACTCACTGGACATGAGTTTGAGTAAGCTCTGGGAGTTGGTGATGGACCGGGAAGCCTGATGTGCTGCAGTCTATGGGGTTGCAAAAAGTTGGGCACGACTGAGCGATTGACTGAGTGTATATGTGTCTATGCTTCTTTGTGCATTAGTTCCACTCTTTCCACCCCAACTGTGTCCACTTAGAAGGGAGAAATCTTAAGTTTTAAATTAAGTTTTATTTTGAAATAATTTTACATTTTCTCAAAATTTGTAAAATACTTGAGAGTTGCTATATACCTTCTCTCAGCTTTCCCCAAAGATAATATCTAAACTAATCACTCTTCATTTATCAAAACTAAGAATATAATATTGACCAAACACTCTTAACTAAAATTATAGATTTTGTTCAAATTTCAGTACATTTTACATTGATTCCTTTTTTCTCTTCCATGATACTTTGTTGTATTAAGTCACCATATCTTTACCAATAGGTGATAATTTCCAAGAGTTTCTTTTTCATTACCTTGACTCTTTTGAAGAATAATAGTCAAGATTTTATAAAATATTTTTTAATTTGGATTTGTTTGAAGTTTTCTTACCATTATATGTATTTTAAGAGAAATGACCTTTTTGCATCATATTAGGATACATGGTCCCAATATTACTAAATAAGATTGACTGTTTCATTAAGGTGGGATTTGTTAGGTTTGTCAAAGAGAAACTTTTCTTTCAAGTTTTCTTTAAAATAACTATTTTTAACCCTCCATATTTTTAGATGTTAGTTTCTTATTCTTTTACATTTTTACTTTGTTTTTCATTTATTAAGACACAGTTCCCTATCTGATGTTATTAACTATTACCCTATGAATTCTTCAGCAAATTTCATAGTTATGCTTTTTCCATTTTTTATCTTTAAACATCCTGAAATTAACATTTGTGACTGAAGAAAGTCATAGATCTAATACATTGTCAAAGAGATTATCAACATTTCCAGCTTTCCAGGTGTGTGTATGTGCTCAGTTGCTCAGTCATTTCTGATTCTTTGTAGTCCCATGGACTGTAGCCTGCCAGGTTCCTTTGTCCATAGAATTTTCCAGATGAGAATATTGGACTGGGTAGCCATTTCCTCTTCCAGGGGATTTCCCAATCCAGGGATCAACCCCAAGTCTCTTGTGTCTCCTGCATTTACAATAGATTCTTTACCACTAGCGCCACCTGGGAAAAATTATATACTTTTCTACCATGTGGTCACTCACCTGGAGCCAGACATCCTGGAGTGTAAAGTCTAGTGGGCCTTAGGAAGCATTATTATGAACAGAGCTAGTGGAGGTGATAGAATTCCAGTTGAGCTATTTCAGATCCTAAAAGATGATGCTGTGAAAGTGCTGCATTAAATATGCCAGCATATATGGAAACTCATCAGTGGCTACAGGGCTGGAAAAGGTCAGTTTTAATTCCAGTCCCAAAGAAGGGCAATGCTAAAGAATGTTCAAATTACCATACAGTTTCACTCATTTCATATGCTAGCAAAATCATGCTCAAAATCCTTCAAGCTAGGCTTCAGCAGTACATGAAATAAGAAATTCCAGATGTAAAAACTGAATTTCAAAAATCCAGAGGAACCAGTGATCAGATTACCAGCATACCCTGGGATCATAGAAAAATCAAGGGAATTAAAAAAAAATAAACATATTTATGCTTCATTGACTATGCTAAAGACTTTGACTGTGTGGATCACAACAAACTGTGGAATATTCTTAAAGAGATGGGAATACCAGACCACATTACCTGCCTCCTGAGAAACCTGTGTGCAGGACATGAAGCAACAGTTAGAACTGGACAGGAAGCAACCGCACTGGTTCAAAACTGGGAAAGGAGTACGTCAAGGCTGTATATTGTCACTGTGCTTATTTAATTTATATGCAGAGTACATCATATGAAATTCTGGACTGGAAAAATCCCTATATGAAATCAAGATTGCCAGAGAAATATCAACAACCTCAGATATGCAGATTATACCACTCTAATGGCAGAAAGTGAAGAGGAACTAAAGGGCCTCTAGATGAAGGTGAAATAGGAGAGTGAAAAAGCTGGCTTAAAACTCAACATTCAAAAAGTGAAGATCATGACATCTGAACCTATCATTTAATGGCAAATAGATGGGGAAAGATGGAAAAATTGTCATATTTCATTTTCTTTGGTTCCAAAATCAATGTGGACATTGACTACAGCCACAAAATTAAATATGCTTCATCCTTGGAAGAATAGGTATGACAAACCTAGAGAGTGTATTAAAAAGCAGGGATATCACTATGCCATCAGAGGTCCATCTAGTCAAAGCTATGCTTTTTCCAGTAGTCAGGTATGGATATGATTGTTGGAACATAAAGAAGGCAGAGTGCCTAAGAATTGATGCTTTTGAATGATAGTGCTGGAGAAGACTCTTGAGAGTCCCTTGCATAGTAAGGATATCAAACCAGTCAATCCTAAAGGAGATCAACCCTGACTATTCATTCGAAGTACTGACGCTTAAGCTGAAGCTTCAATACTCTAGCCACCTGATGTGAAGAGCCAGCTTATTGGAAATGACCCTGATTCTGAGAAAGATTGAGGGCAAGAAGAGAAGGGTGCATCAGATGATGACATGGTTGGATGGCATCACTGACTCAATGGACATGAGTTTCAGCAAACAGGGAGATAGTGAAGGACAGAGAAGCCTGGTGTACTGCAGTTCATGAGGTCACAAAGAATCAGACACGACTTAGGGACTGAACAACAAAGAATTTCTAAAATTTATTTCTTGGCACTTTATAATATTTTGTTATTCTAAATGGTGTATTATAAAATTATGTTTCATAAATATTTGCTGCTAGTTTAGAAGTATGCAGACTTCCCCAGTAGCTCAGCTGGTAAAGAATCCACCTGCAATGCAGGAAACCCCAGGTCAGTTCCTGGGCCAGGAAAATACCCTGGGGAAGGGCTCAGCTACCCACTCCAGTATTCGTGTGATTTCTTGGTGGCTCAGATTATAAAGAATCTGTGTGCAATGTAGGAGACCTGGGTTTGATCCCTGGATTGAGATGATCTTCTGGAGGAGGGCATATCAACCCCACCCCAATATTCTTGCCTAGAGAATCCTCATGGACAAAGGAGCCTAGTGGGCTACGGTCTGTGGGGTTGCAAAGAGTCAGACATGACTGAGGGACTAAGGACACATACACAGAAGTATCCATTTTTAGTATTAGCTTAATTATATGTCCAGAAATTGGTTATCTTATTAATTTTAATAGATTTCATGTTTTCTGGCACTTTCTACTTTGAAAGTCATCTATGAAAAACTGTAACTTTCTTACTTTCTAGTATTTCTATCTTTTACTTATTTTACTTGCCTTATTGTGCTGACTAGATCTTCATGAAATTTCTGAATAGGAGTTAAAACAGAGGGCATCTTTAACATGTTCCTGATTTTAACTGAAAACCTACTTATATTTAACATATCATATAGATTTTACAAGATATCCTTTATCAGAATGATAATATTCCTTTGTATTCTTAGTTTGCTAATATGGTGTTAATTTAAAAAAAAATATTTATCAGGAATATATTTTGAATATTATCAAATTCCTTATCTAACAAGGAATTAATTCCTTCTTTCAGTTATTTTGATGAAACCCTGTAATAAGTAATTTTATGTAAACACAACATAATGATGATATACTCATTTTATATATAGGCAATACTGCATTGCTGCTGTTCAGTTGCTCAGGCATGTCCAGCTGTTTGTGACCCCATGGACTGCAGCTTGACAGGCTTCCCTGTCCTTCACCATCTCCCGAAAGCTTGCTCAGACTCGTGTCCATTGAGTCCGTGATACCATCCAACCATTTTGTCCTCTGTCATCCCATTCTCCTCCCCTGGAGAGCATGTCTTAAATTTATTAAGAAGAGCTGAACATATTTATGAATAGGATTCATGTATAATTTCCTTATGTGTTCTGCCAATATATGGGAGAACAGATAAGGAATATGATTTTTGCTTGTTTTCTAGGAATTTTGTGTAAGTTTGAAATTTAAAAAATATTTTTTAAAAATCTCATGAAAATATGGGCCTGGTATATTATTCTGGATAAATTATTTTACAGATCACATTTTAAAAAAAAAAAAACTATACAACTATTTCAGGTTTAATACTTCCTTTTTAAATGGGATTGATAATTTTTATTCTTTGTGTTTATGTTTTCTAAGTCTTTAAATCAATTGTAAATATCTACATAGACTAGAGGAGAGAGATCAAAGAGAATGGCTGAGTTTCTCCAGAAAAAAAGTATGATATGTATGCACAAACACACACATGAAGAATGCCTACAAAAGTTTCATTGCTGAAACCTGTGATTATGCTATTGTACATGACAGAGGGACTTTGCAAGTGTGATTAAATGGATTGGAGAATTTATTCTGAATTATCTTGGAAGGCCTGAGAATATCGCAACATTTCATATTAGAAGGTTATAAGATCAGATCAGATCAGTCGCTCAGTCGTGTTCGACTCTTTGCGACACCATGAATCGCAGCACGCCAGGCCTCCCTGTCTATCACCAACTCCCAGAGTTCACTGAGACTCACGTCCATCGAGTCAGTGAAGTCAAATTTCGAGCAGTGGAATATGTGACAGCAGAAGCAAGAGAATGAAATCATGTGACCATAAACAAAGCAATGCCACAACCTATAGCAGTTGGAAGAAGCAAGAAATAGGCCATCCCCAGGAATCTTCAAGAAAGAAACCTGCCAACACCTTAATTTTAGCTCCATGAGACTTATTTTGGATTCCTGATCTCCTGAAAAATAAGAAAATTAAGAACAAAACAAACAAAAAAACATTAAAGCCATAAAGTTTTTGCAATAGTTTAAGCAACAATAGGAAACCAATGTAGATTTTGGCACTGAAAGTGGGGTCCTTATGTAACAGATACTTAAAAATGGAGAAGTAGCTTTGGAATTAGTTAATGTATCAGTTCAGTTCCATTCAGGCACTCAGTCATGTCCAACTCTTTGAGACCCCATGGACTGCAGCACACCAGGCCTCCCTGTCCATCACCAACTCCCAGAGCTTACTCAAACTCATGTCCATTGAGTTGGTGATGCCATCCAACCATCTCATCCTCTGACGTCCCCTTCTCCTCCAACCTTCAATCTTTCCCAGAATCAGGGTCTTTTCAAATGAGTCAGTTCTTCCCATCAGGTGGCCAAAGTACTGGAGTTTCAGCTTCAGCATCAGTCCTTCCAATGAATATTCAGGACTGATTTCCTTTAGGATGGACTGGTTGGATCTCCTTGCAGTTCTAGGGACTCTCAAGAGTCCTTTCCAACAACACAGTTCAAAAGCATCAATTCTTCTGTGCTCAATGTCTTTATAATCCAACTCTCAAATCCATGCTTGACTACTGGAAAAACCTTAGCTTTGACTAGCCGAACATTTGTTGGCAAAGTAATGTCTCTGCTTTTGAATATGCTGTCTAGGTTGCTCATAGTTTTTCTTCCAAGGACCAAGCATCTTTTAATTTCATGGCTGCAGTTACCACCTGCAGTGATTTTGGAGCCCCCCAAAATAAAGTCTGTCACTGTTTCCACTGTTTCCCCATATATTGCCATGAAGTGATGGGACCAGATGCCATGATCTTAGTTTTCTGAATGTTGAGTTTTAAGCCTACTTTTGAGTGAAAAAATTAATATATAGGGCCTGGAATAACATTGAATATTAAAAAATATATTTTTGGATTAAACTGTTATTAGAAATATAGTTACTGAAAACTGTTGGTGAGGGTTCAGAGGAAATAATATTCATAGTAGATGATGCACAAATCTTGAAACATTCTCAGTGATCGGTCAGATGAAACTGAGAAACACACTTGAAAAAAAAAACACTATATTTTCATAGAAAACTTCCACATCTTCATAAACAGAATTGTTTTTGTTGTTGTTCAGTCACTAAGGCATGTCTGACTTTTTGCAACCCCCATGGACAGCAGCACTCCAGGCCTCCCTGTTTCTCACCATCTCCCAGAGTATGCCCAAGTTCATGTCCATTGAATTGGTGATGCGATCCAACCATCTTATCCTCTGTTTCCTCCTTCTTTTGCCTTCTATCTTTCCTAGCATCAGGGTCTTTTCCAGTGGATTAGTATTTCTACTCAAGTGGCCAAAGTATTGGAGTTTCAGCTTCAGCATCATTCCTTCCAGTGTGTATTCAGGATTGATTTCTCTTGATGTCATTCAGTCTCTCCATCATGTCCAACTCTTTGTGACCCCGTGGACTGCAGCACACCAGGCCTCCCTGTCCATCACCAACTCCCAGAGCTTACTCAAACCCATGTCCATTAGTTGGTGATGCCATCCAACCATCTCATCCTCTGTCGTCCCCTTCTCCTCCTGCCTTCAATCTTTCCTAGCATCAGGGTCTTCAGTAAGTCAGCTCTTCTCATCCGGTGGCCAAAGATTTGAATCTTCAGCTTCAGCATCAGTCCTTCCAGTGAATATTCAGAGTTAATTTCCTTTAGGATGGACTTGTTTGATCTCCTTGCTGTCCAAGGAACTCTCAAGATCTTCTCCAGCACCATAGTTTCAAAGCACCAATTCTTCAGCAATCAGCTTTCTTTATGGTCCAACTCTCACATCTGTACATGACTACTGGAAAAACCATAGCTTTGACTATACAGGCCCTTTGTTGGCAAAGTGATGTCTGCTTTTTAATACACTGTCTAGGTTTGTCATAGCTAGTCTTCCACGGAGCAAGCATCTTTCATTTTCATGGCTGCAATCACCATTCACAGTAATTTTGGAGCCCAAGAAAATGAAATCTGACACTATTTCCATCGTTTCCCCATCTATTTACCATGAGATGATAGGAGTAGATGCCATGATCTTCATTTTTTGAATGTTGCATTTTAAGCCAGCTTTTTTGCTCTCCTCTTTCACCTTCATCAAGAGGCTCTTTATTTCCTCTTCATTTTCTGCCATTTGAGTGGTATTATTTGCATATCTGAGGTTGTTGATATCTCTTTAGTCTCTTGATTCCAGCTTGGGATTCATCCAGTCTGGCATTTCATATGATGTACTCTGAATATAAGTTAAATAAGCATCATGACGAGATAGAGCTTGACTTACTCCTTTTGCAATTTTTAAGCAGTATGTTGTTCCATGTCCAGTTCTAACTATTGCATCTTGACCTGAATACAGGTTTCTCAGGAGGCAGATAAGGTGATCTGGTATTCCCATCTCTTGAAGAATTTTCCACAGTTTGTTGTGATCCACACAGTCAGAGGCATTGGCATAGTCAATGAAGCAGAAGTAGATGTTTTTCTGGAATTCCCGTGCTTTTTCAATTTCCCTTAGGACTGACTGGTTTGGTCTCCTTGCTGTAGAAGGGACTCTCAAGAGTCTTCTCCAGTACCACAATTCAAAAGCATCGATTCCTTAGCATTAAACCTTCTTTATGATCCAACTTATATATCTGTCTGGAAAGCAGTATATTAGTTGACATTAAAATACTGAAGGTGAGGGCTCAAAAGAAAATGTAGAACATATTGGAAACCTAAGAAAAATAGATACTGGCTAGCAACCCACTCCAGTGTTCTTGCCTGGAGAATCCCAGGAATGGGGGAGCCTGGTGGGCTGCCGTCTATGGGATCACACAGAGTTGGACACGACTGAAGCGACTTAGCAGCAGTAGCAGCAGCATAGAGTGGCAGAAATCTTGAACTTCAATTTACTAGTAGTGCACCAACTAAGTGATTAAGGGTTACTAAAATTAACTATTCATAAAGTTTAGCACATTGTTAACATTCATTGATGATTTTAATCCCATGTTCCAAAACAAGGTTGACTGACAGGGAGCAAGGCTATATCACTTAATGTACACCTTCAAGCCACAGAAGTATCAGAACATTCAGTTTGCTGGTAAGTTATAGAAAGCAATATCCTCAAAGATTAAATAACATAGTATTTATACTCCAGACTGTTCAGAGTTACCATGATACTCAGGGTAGCTTGCTCATTCTCCAGCCATTTCCTTACTAACCCTACAAATTTACCTTAGATTATAAGTAGCTCCAGGCTCTACTTTCACTACAGAGACAAAGTAACTTACAAGGAATTTACTCTAAGAAGGTATTTATGAAATGAGCTTCTTAATCTGTATGAGGTGATGGATATTGACTCCTGGAGGTAAAGAGTGCTTTGACTGGCCATCTAACATTGCATTAAAGAATAGATGCTTTGATGCCAGGAACACACATGAGTTTTAATACTGGTTTTATCATTTTTTAAGTATCATATTTCTACTCTGTAAATGAAGATAAGAACAATTACCCCATAAAGTTTTGGAGTTAAAGGAGAAAAGTTGTGTAAAACACCCAGCACATTACCCAAGACACAACTGGTAGATGTCAGCTAAAGAAGAAATCTTGTTTTCCTGTGGTAAACCTTCTTGAGATTCTTGTGCAGCTGAAGTTGCTGGTTCTACTTAAAAGGAATTTAAGGCACCTAAATATATTGAACTCACTGAAAGTTCTATGAAAATGAGCTATTTAACATATCTTAAATCTGTCTCAGTGAGTTCTCCTTTTTGACCCAAATGACATGGCTCAGGTGCTCGTGGGGAAGGGCTGACTGATAGTTATTTACCTCTAGTTTTTAACAAGGTCATCATCCTACAGCTCTACTAATGGGTGCACCAGCCTGAAGGACGAGGCCACACCGTATGGCATCTGTGTTCATTACGAAGTCCCAAGCTACCATGCCAAGCGTCACTAGCGCTGATATTAAATTTTCCCTTCTGAAAGACAAATAAAAAAGAGTAGGAAACAGGACAGAAAATTATTGTTATACTTATGAGAAGTATATAATAAAGTAAATGGAAGTTAATTCAGCATGTTAAAGGATCAGAGTCAAAAGTTAATTTTAATAATGATGTATCTGACTTTCTTAATATGACATGAAATAATATTACTGTGTTTCTGCCAATTTCACGGCAGTGGATAGCCTTGGGTTTAGATTGAAAGAACAAATATTAATAGATAAGACTCAGTGTTTAGGAAATAATTAGTAAGGAGTCATTGTGGTTCATTTGTTCAATTTATCTAGCTATTAATTCAACCCCATGCTTAAGAATAAAAACAGAATGGGTCCAAACTAATATTCTAGAAGTAGTTCAGTATGGCAGAGACTAGCAATTGTATATGCTTAGAGTAAGGCAGGCATACCAAAATCAGAGAATGTTCAGAGAACAAGGTCAAGATCAGAACCAAGTGAAGGAAGATAAAACAGGATAGCAGATGGTTAAGTAAGATAAGTGACCTAAGTCCAAGGCAGTAGTCTTAAAAAAAATAATTCACAATAGAGTGTGCAGGGAGGAAAAATCAAGCAAAATATATTAAAGTTATAACCACTGTACCAATAAAAGAAAAGGAAATTAATTTATATTAATAGAAAAAACATACTTCAACCCCATAAACCTTTTATTATTGCTGATAAGTTGACAGCCAGTTGTGGTTAACTGGTTAATTTTCAGAGATTAAGTAGTTGTGAATATGTGAAATTAGCTGGATGGCAAAAAGCTACAGTGAAGTAGGAACAGAATGGGTATAATAGAGAAAATATGACCAATAAAATCACTTATAATTAATTATGGCAATGTTGAAAAAAATTATAAAAATTGCCATAAATATTTTTCTAACTTAAAGTGTCAAAAATACTTTTAATATTAGTCACATATATCTAAGTCAAATAAAACTATGCTTTTTTTCTTTTGAGGAAATTGTGACCATATTATATTAATAATGTGTTAAGAATTGGTATTATAACTTCTATACAAATTTAAACAGAGAAGTGTAATAAAATGATTTTATTAAAGCCTCTTCTGTGTTATTTTATGGGGACTGTATCAATTAAATGAAATACATGTGAGAGCTGATGCTGGGAAAGATTGAAGGTAGGAGCAGAAGGGGACAACAGAGGATGAGATGGTTGGATGGCATCACCGACGCTGTGAACACGAGTTTGAATAAGCTCTGGGAGTTGGTGATGAATAGGGACTGCATGCTGCAGTCCTTGAGGTTGCAAAGAGTCAGACATGACTGAAAGACTGAACTGAGACATATGAGAGCATTTGAGCAATGTAAATCAATGTAAGAAATGAGAGGTTGAGAAATCATTCCTAAAAATTGAAATATAGCATGTCACAAAATAGTTTTCCACTGAGATTTAGCTTAATTCTGCCACTAATACACACTCCCACTACAACCTCAATATCATTCTAATAATAAATAGTTCAGCTAAAACAAATCAAAGATCACTGATATTAAATTATTGGGGGTAGAAATCTAGCAAACTACTGAATTATATCAGACTTTAAGCACCTCTTTATCAGGGTACTATTTAATCAGGTAGACGGTGTCCATCCCATTCATCAGGAGAAAGCCAATGGCTTTCAAGTAGGTAAGATTTTAATTTTACATTGATACAGAAAAGTCTCAGAATGATTAATGGGTTCAGACCTTTTAGCCTATGAGGCTTGAATCTTTGAAGCATTCCTACCTAGAGTGATTAATCAAACAGATTTCTCAAAGTACGGCAGCATGAGGATCAAATAACTTTGAAAGATGGATGAAATAAAATGACAATATGTGAAATTTCCTTTGTTCTCTTATGTTTGTTCTCAACTTCCAGGGAGTCAAAACAACCAAAGAAAACTGCTACTGTGATAGTATTTGCATCATAATTAGCAATTTCCTGAAGACATAAGAGAATTCAATCTTTCAAGTTGTGTGCTTTTCTTTCTTATTTACCGATATTTTGCTACAGAGAAATAGAAGCCAGTCTCAATGTTGACTGTCTGTCCAATACTACAAATGCAGTTTGTTTCCCTTGAATAAGCACTTCCTAAAATCCATGAAATTGGGGATGCCATCACCTATCCTTAATTAAATGAGATGTTCCTTGAATTATGAAACCATGACAATGAGAAAACATACTTATTTAAATACAACTTAGAAGTATCAATAGGTTGGTTACATACTGAAGGCCAAGAAAGATTTGGGAGGGAGAAAAAAAGCAAAAACAAACAACTGAAAATAATTTAGGAATATAGAGGAAAGAAGAACAAAGATGTGGATGTAAAAAGAAGATAGAGGAAATAAAAAGGGAAAAACAAAGAAATAAGAAGTTAAAACATAGAGAAGGAAAAATCAGAAAAAAATAGAAAAATATCAAGACAGTGGAATATGTGAAATAGAGCTGAGACAGAAGCAGAATTTGAAGAACACTTTAAAGATCTAGGATTGGAAAATTATTTTAGAAGCTGTGGGATAAGATGTCTTCTAAGACTGAAGACCATGAAGGGAATGTTAAAGAAGTGCAAGTTTTCAATTGTCAATTAAAAATAATAAACTATAGTAAAACAAAAAAAGTCTCAACTGCTCATGATATTCCTTGGCTAAATCAAAAATTAAGATTGAATGAAGTAATCCAAGCAAACTTCTCAGAAGAATCCTTGACCTTTAGTGAATGCTCAATAATTTTTGGTTATTAATATTATTTCTAATCTAGTTTACAGATCTGCCAGACTGTGCAGAACCAAAGCACACTGTATTTTGAGCCCCTCTATATTCTAAGAAATAATCTTCATGTCAAATAATACTCTAAATATTCTTGTAAACATATGAACATTTGAACCTTTGTATGTTTTTCTCATACCAATATATATATATAGATAGATAGATAGATTAGTTACAAAATTGAAGCAAAATTCTTAATCTTATTGATCTATTGATTAAAATATGTAATTTTATTTAATAGGTATGTAATGTAAAAATTATATACAAACTTAAACTTCCAGAGTAATTTTACTTGTAACTTCTCAAAAGAAGTCACCAAAATCTCTGAGCAGGTAAGTAAGTGGCTCCCACCATATCTCTCACAAAAATTATCCTTTGTATTTTAAAGATTTCTCCAGGGAAATGGAAGATTTTCAATTTTAGAAAGGATTTTTTATTGGTAATGATGTTTTAGTTGTTTTTCCATGTGCTTAAAGGAGGGTCTTAATGGCACCCCACTCCAGTACTCTTGCCTGGAAAATCCCATGGATGGAGGAGCCTGGTGGGCTGCAGTCCATGGGGTCGCTAGAAGTCGGACATGACTGAGCGACTTCACTTTCTCTTTTCACTTTCATGCATTGGAGAAGGCAATGGCAACCCACTCCAGTGTTCTTGCCTGGAGAATCCCAGGGACGGGGGAGCCTGGTGTGCTGCCGTCTATGGGGTCACACAGAGTCGGACATGACTGAAGTGACTTAGCATAGCATAGCATAGCATTAGAGTTAAGAATTATGCAGGTATTCTAATGATTGTTATTTTCAGTAGTATCATTCATGTTTCATATGTATCAATTCAAAGACACAGGTGCAAGCATTTGCTTGTCAATTATTAACAATCAGTGAGAGGGTTCTTCAAGCCCCATTAAAATTTAAAAATGGAAAAGGAAAGGAGAAACTAAAGGGAAATAATTTTCTTTTGTTATACAAGTAATTTTACGATAATTAAATACATAAAATTTAATTATCAAAAATAAAATTGTCAGCAAGGAGAGTTTAAGCCATTTTATATTGGATAACCACCCTGATTCACTATGGTTCAAAGCCCTTCTGACTTAAGGACAATATATTACTTCTCACATCAGAATTCATTGAAACATGCAACTCTAACATCTAGTTTTCTCTATTTCTTATGACAGACCCAATGTCTAAAGGTTGAGTCTCATTCAACTACAGTCTCTAAATTGATTTTTTTTCTTGTGTTTGCTTATAAAGTTTCTTGGAACCACATCTTATACTGTAGGTACTTAGCAATGCTTTTTTGTGTTCTGAATCATCATGCTGTTTCAGTTTTGTCAGTTCAGAAGAAAGGAAAACACATATTTATTGGACATGACACACTACCAAGCAATGCATTAAATATGATCCTGTTGATATTTATCTCACAACAGTCTTACAAGGTGATTGTTTTGACCCTTTTAACAAGTGAGGAAACTGAGTCTAGGCGAAGGTCACTTTCTCAAGGTTGATTCCCAAGGTTATTCCATAGTCTTGTTGATTCCAGAGTTCTGATACTTTTAACAATACAGTTGGCCCTCTGTATCCATGAGTTCTACATTCACAGATTCAATCAACCAGGGATTCAATAAACCACAGATAGAAAGTACTGGTGAAAAAAAAATTCAGAAAGTTTCAACAGACAAAACTTAAATTTGCCATGAACTGGTAAATTTACATAGCACTTGCATTGTATGAACAGCTATTTGATATAGTATTTACATTATATTAAGTGTTACAAATAATCTACTTATGCTTTAAAGTATATTGCAGAGTATGCATAGTTTATAATATGTGCAAATACTATACAATTTTATATAAGAGACAAGTATTTGTGGATTTTGGTATCTGTTGAGGGTCTTCAAACCAATCCCCCACAGATCTAAGAAGACAGCTATACTCCATTGTTTCATAAGCATCAGAAAAGATCATGAATGAGCACAGAGTTTATAATTCAAGCTTCTTAGTCCTTTATATATTGCAGCTAGCTAATAAACTTTTTATCTTGGCCTTATCACCATATATCACTTTCTCTCTGTTTAAAATTGGAGAAGTATTTTGCAATGCCTATGATTTATTTTTCTATTTTATGACTCACTTCTTACTTAAATGTTATTAGTACGTGTGTTCAATTTAGGTTAGAGGATAACCCTGATCAGCTAATGTGCTCTAAAGAAAGCACAACACTCAGGCAATCTGTTACTCATTGCTCCATTAAAATCCAAAGTTTCACTAATGAGTATAATGAATGCTCAGAAATGGGTCTTTATCAGTAAAGACAGTATTCTGTTGTAGGATATGAAGAATGTTACAGATGGGCTATCCCTGGTAAAATTAGAGGCTTTCACATTATGTATTTTGGCTTTGCTGAAAATATTTTCGAGGCCTAGCCCAGTTTTGTACTAACCTGGGATAGGAAGCCAGTGAAAGCTCTAGGTTTTACTCCTGTAACTAGGTTTGCTCCCTCAATAGTCCTGGCATCTCTTTCAAAGCCAGATGTCAACTGTAAAGCCCAGAACCTTGTTCATAGAAATTTGTTATATCCACCTCAGGCAAACTTTGATGTAAGGTGGGGTTGGGGCTCCTGAAAGGACAGAGTGCAGTGATTTTATCCAACATCTGGTCAATAAATATTGGTTTCCTAAACATCTGTTTAAGGAAGAAAATGTGTTAATAAGGCTTGCAATTTAGATGGGGGTCTGGGGGTAAGAGTATAGCTCAACCTCATTCATCTCAAAGCTATTTGGTAGCTACTATTTATCTCTCAGGACTTCCCTGGTGGCTCAGTGGTAAAGAATCCACCTGCAATACAGGAGACATAGGTTCAATCCCTGGGTTGGTAAGACCCCCTGGAAAAGGAAATGGCAACCCAGTCCAATATTCTTGCCCAGGAAATCCCATGGTCAGAGGGATTTATGACCTGTAGTTCTGGTGGGCTACAGTCCGTGGGGTTGCAAAGAGTTGGACTGTGACTTAGCCACTAAACAACAACAATTTATCTCTCAAAAAAAAATACAATATTGTAAAGTTAAAAAATAAAATTAAAAAAAAGAGAGAGAGATAGAGAGAGAAAAGGTCCAATTACCCCAGAGCAGTTAGCAACAGTTTGTGCAATGACCTATAAAATGCTTTGAATTTACACAGATGCAGAAGTCTACACTAAGACGGCTCTTGGACTTGGAAAGAAATCCAAGTGCAGTTTTGTTACTAGGGTATAAAACACTACAAAGTGTACTATTTAACTATGAACTTGGTGTTTTCTTTTTCTTTTTTCACCCCAATCCCTTTGTCTTTAATAGCGTTCTCATTGGCATAATTCCATATTATATAGACATACTTATACCTCATAAAGCAATTTACTGACTAAAGGATTCCTTATCACTCGTCCTGACAGCTGAGCTGGAGTTTTCTAATTATGACAACACAGAGAGGAAAACATCTGCAGGCTGCCAGGGCTGAAGATCAGCAGCTCTCCTTTAGCAAAGAAAAGAGCTTTTGGATACTTTCAATATTTGAGGGATTAAATGAAAGTTGGCTACTGATGTTTCCTTGAGTAGTCCTTAGGGAAGCTCAGGGGAGAGTCTGGGTGTGTGTAACAAGATAAAGGGAAATTTAAGAATGAAAAGAAGCATGTATTGTCCAATAAATTTTAATAGTGGTTTACAGCTCCTAAGTTAGGTTTAATAAATGGTATTATAAATATCAAAAATCTTTCCACTATAACCTATAGGTTTGGTTACTGATTCACAAGGCCATTACAAAATATGTTAGCATTAATATGTCAGACCAGTGGACCAACTCACCCATTCTTAACTTGGCTGTGGCAATACAAGCCTTCACTGACAACATTTTTAGAGCATGAATATCTCAGTTGGTCTCTATATCAGTTTAGAAAAATCTTAAACTCTTTAGCATAATATATGTAACCCTTAATGATTAGACTGGCTCCACCCTCAGTTTATTCATCTCCTGCCCTAGATCTGTAAACTTTCCCCCTTTCCAGCTGGAGCCCTTGGTCCCTAGAAACATTTAATAATGATTTCTCTGCCATCAAGGAGGGTTGCTTGGAATACTGTTCATGGTGCCTGCTGGCAAAGAGTGGCCACTGGTGACCCACAGGTCAGATAGACATCTACACTATACTTTACTATGTCTCTAAATAAGTAAATAAGTGAACAAGCTAAGTATCAGGTGAATAAGAACACTATCAACATTCTCTTAAAGCCTGGCATTCACAACTGCAAAAAATACTCCAGGTCTCATACACATTTGTTTCCCCAAAATAAAAATAAAATTTTCAGACAAATCATCTCTACTTCATCTGTACTTCTATGGAGAAGGAAATGGCAACCCACTCAAGTACTCTTGCCTGGAGAACCCCGGGGACGGAAGAGCCTGATGGGCTACCGTCTAGGGGATCGCACAGAGTCGGACACGACTGAAGTGACTTGGCACAGCAGCATCATCTTTACTTCATTTAACAGTGATAACAAATATTAAATTGATAATAATTTTGAAACACTATATTATCCTGCTTTCAATGATTTCCAGATTTCTGCCTTGACATTGTAAGTAAAAAAGTTTATCATTGTCATAGTGTTTGAATTATCTTTTTCAAATGTTTTACTATACACTGCAATTGTTCTCACTAGAGCATATACATTTTTACAAACCAAATCCACATAGCTCCAAATATAGCTCTATGGCTTATTCTTAGTTATATGATACTTCCCAACACCGTACTAAATTCTAATCTGAATCTGGAAATTTTTAATAAATAGTTTTATCCAGATCATTTAAAAGACATGTTAAATGAAATTGTCCATATTGTTTAATCTGAAAATTTTTAACTTTTTACATCAAAGGACTTTTTCTGAGCATGACTATAGAGTGATACTACAAATAAAAAATGAGAAAACATATATAAAATGGCCTCAAAAAATAAAGTATTATCCTAATGCAAAATGTGATCATTGAAATTATAATTATGTTTCATAATTATGCAATTATATGTATAGAAAGTGAGAAAGTGAAAGCATGAGTCACTCAGTCATGTCCAACTCTTTGCAACCCCATGGACTGTGGCCCTCTGGGATTCTCTGTCCATAGACTTCTCCAGGCAAGAATACTGGAGTGGGTAGCCATTCCCTTCTCCAGGGGATCTTCTGGACCCAGGGATTGAACCTAGGTCTCCTGGATTTCAGGCACATTCTTTACAATCTGAGCTACCAAATATGTATAATTATAAGCATAAATATATTTACTTTTTAGAATTTTGATTATAATCTTTAGATAATTGTTAATCTAGGTCTAGAAACAGACTAAAATGCCCTGATATTTCAACGTTCCTTATTTTCAGTATGCGATGAAAGTAAGTACATTGCATTCTTTGGACCTGCTTATATCCAATCTTCTCCAGTGACTCAACCTGGTAAAGAACCTGCCTACCAATACAAGAGATGCAAGAAATGTGGGTTAGATCCCTGGGTTGGGAAAATCCCCTGGAGAAGGAAATGGCAACCCATTCAAGTATTCTTGCCTGGAGAATTCCATGGACAAAGGAGCCTGGAGGGCTGCAGTCCATCAGGTGACAAAGAGTCGGACTAAGCTGCATGTTCATGCATGTTCTTACTGACCTTTGATGATTTATCAGACATAGGTTTTCTACTGGTTTACATACTTTCAAACCTCCTGTCTTCATCTGTACACATGTGATCTCAGGCAGGTAATTTCTAAGCTCTTTCACGTAACAGTCATGATGACTGAATGAAGTGAAGTTATAGCAGAAAGAAGAGGAAGCCAAGAGTCAGAACACGTGGATTTGGATTCTAAACTTTCTGTTTTCTGTTTGTGTGCAATCACTTCACTTCTCTGAGCCTCAATTCCCTCATCTGTAAAGTGAAAATAATGATGCTAAACTTATTTCTATGCAGAATAAGAAAGACATTGAAAAGTGTTTTTGAGTTTGTAATATATATTAGGTGTTTTTCTTATCCAGTCTCAATATAACTTTGGAAATTTGAAGATATACCACAGGCCATCTAAGTTATATATCAGATTCATTTGATACAAATGGAAGCAATTACTGAGGGCTTAAAATGTGCCAGACTCTGTGCTAAACACTTTAATTGAATGATCTTATTCAGAACTCATTAAAAACCTCAAAAGTATTATTATTCCCAGCTTATATTGAGGAACATATCATGTTATATTATCACAATGGTGTGATCACTCCTCTAGAGCCAGACATCCTGGAATGCAAAGTCAAGTGGGCCTTAGGAAGCATCACTACCAACAAAGCTAGTGGAGGTGATGTAATTCCAGTTGAGCTATTTCAAATCCTGAAAGATGATGCTGTGAAAGTGCTGCACTCAATATGCCAGCAAATTTGGAAAACTCAGCAGCGGCCACAGGACTGGAAAAGGTCAGTTTTCATTCTAATCCCCAAAACAGGCAATGCCAAAGAATGCTAAAACTACCGTATAATTGCACTCACCTCACACACTAGCAAAGTAATGCTCAAAATTCTCCAAGCCAGGCTTCAACAATACATGAACCATGAACTTCCAGATGTTCAAGCTGGTTTTAGAAAAGGCAGAGGTACCAGAGATCAAATTTCCAACATCCACTGGATCATTGAAAAAGCAAGAGAGTTCCAGAAAAACATTTACTTCTGCTTTATTGACTATGCCAAAGCCTTTGACTGTGTGGATCACAGTAAATTGCAGAAAATTCTGAAAGAGAGGGAAATACCAGACCACTTGACCTGCCTTTTGAGAAATCTGTGTGCAGGTCAAGAAGCAACAGTTAGAACTAGACATGGAACAACAGACTGGTTCCAAATAGGAAAAGGAATATGTCAAGGCTGCATATTGTCACCCTGCTTATTTAACTTATAGCAGAGTACCTCATGAGAAACGCTGGGCTGAAAGAAGCACAAGTTGGAATCAAGATTGCTGGGAGATATATCAATAACCTCAGATATGCAGATGACACCACCTTATGGCAGAAAGTGAAGAGGAACTAAAAAGCCTCTTGATGAAAGTGAAAGAGGAGAGTGAAAAAGTTGGCTTAAAGCTCAACATTCAGAAAACTAAGAACATGACATCCAGTCCCATCACTTCACAGCAAATAGATGGAGAAACTGTGGAAAAAGTGGCAGACTTCATTTTTGGGGGGCTCCAAAATCACTGTTGATGGTGACTGCAGCCATGAAATTAAAAGAGCCTTACTCCTTAGAAGAAAACAGCATATTAAAAAGCAGAGACATTACTTTGCCAACAAAGGTCCGTCTAGTCAAGGCTATGGTTTTTCCAGTAGTCATGTATGATGTGAGAGTTGGACTATAAAGAAAGCTGAGTGCCAAAGAATTGATGCTTTTGAACTGTGTTGTTGGAGAAGACTCTTAAGAGTCCCTTGGACCACAAGGAGATCCAACCAGTCAATCCTAAAGGAAATCAGTCCTGACTGTTCTTTGGAAAGACTGATGCTGAAGCTGAAACTCCAGTACTTTGGCCACCTGATGCGAAGAGCGGACTCATTTGAAAAGACCCTGATGCTGGGAAAGATTGAAGGTGAGAGGAAAAGGGGACAACAGAGGATGAGATGGTTGGATGGCATCACCGACTCTATGGACATGAGTTTGAGTAATCTCTGGGAGTTGGTGATGGATAGGGAGGCCTGGCATGCTGCAGTCCATTGGGTCGACTGTGCAACTGAACTGAACTGAACTGATGTTGTGGAAGCTGAGTCACAATAAGCTTAAGTAACTTACCCAAATGTGTATAGACATACATATACATATACATATATATATATATTTATAGATATAGATATAGTTACAGATGAAGACATTGAATTTTTACATGCCAGGGAAAGAGAAGTGAATCTTTTAGAGCAACGATGTCTATGTTCAGAAATTTAAAAACATCATTCTTATTGGCAGTGTGGCAAGACAAAATAGGAATTAAAATAAATTAGATGCTACCATATAAAAATGCAAAACAAACAAGAAAACTAAAAGAGGATTCCAGTTTCTAGGATTAAATTTGCAAAAGCAGGTGTCATCCAGTCACGGATCTCAAGGTTTCCAGGTCTTTAGGTTGCTTGTTCAGTGCTACTGTTTTTAGTTCATTGTCTCATCCCCTTAGAAACATTCTCCAGAAATAGACTTCTAGATCACTCATCTTCAGCTGCTCTCTTTCTCTCCGAAATACATGATGAATGATATTCATAGTCACAATAAACACACATGGACTTAAGACCTGAGAAAATGGAAAAAAATATGCATGAGTTATATGCAATTCTTGCCATGATTGTTATTAAAATACCTCTCATACTCCCAGTTAAATGATACTGATGTCATTATACAAAAACCCTATATTTGTCCTTATTTTAAATGGAAACCCAAATTTTAGTAACTCAAACTATAATAGTAACAAATTCCTCAAACACAACAGCTTGTCATGATGCTGATCTTAAAATTGTCTTTCACCCTGTAATTCTGCAGCCCAAGTGCTGGGTTATATAAGTTTGCTTTTGGTTCAAAGTGACATAAAATGACATAAATAAAAAAGAAAATGGCTTTTTTGTGCAGTCACTAAGTCCAGAGACATGGTTTCCTGCAGGTATGATTTGATCCAGCATTGCATCATGGCACTGGGGCCCTGGCTTCTTTTGTGTAATGTTCTTCCCTCTTCCTTGTGCCCAGTTTATCCTGATTGTCCCCTCCTCACACTGTATAGCAAAAATATTTGCACTATTTTCACACTCCACATCATTGTCATATATATTGGTTAAAGAGGACACACATTCATCCCCAAATTTCCAGAATAGATCCTGAAACTGAGGCTGCTAGGATCAGGTTATGTCATGTGCAGACATGAGCCAGTTGCTAGCGCCTAGACTAGAATGCATCGATTGGCTTAGCCTTGGTCACAGGTTTTATACCCGGAGGATAAAGTTTGCTTCCTAGAAACTACAGAGCCTCCCTCCTCCAACACACACACATCAAAAACATCAGAATCTGTTAGAAACGAGAAAAGAAACTAATGCAGAGAATATAATCTGAAAATTCCACTTTTAGGAATACACACTCTCTGAAAATCTTTCCCCTTTAAATGGACAGATAGTACAGCCTTTCTTTTATTAAGCCTAATTTTTGCCCATTAATTCTACCCATCAATTTGCATTCTTCCCTTGCAGATCCACAGAACAGACTGTGTCTTTTCCATGTGCTGATATCTATGGCTGATATTTATCAATAGGATATCTTATTCTCTTAGTTACTCCTATGAATAGTAAAAGTTTAGCTTCTGATATATTTGATGCACCTAAATAAGGATATCTCAGGAAAACAACAAGTGTATTAATTTCAATATATCTGTGATTTCCAAGAAAAAGCAATGGTTTATGAGGCCCTATCTTGACAGTTCATAGGTAAAAAGGTAATTCAGATATAAGTGTTAATCAAAACACAATCAGTATTCTGTAGTGGGTTGGTTAGATTATTGATGAAGATGACTAGCCTCCTTGTTTCTGGATGGGGAAAAATATACTTTGTTTAACTCCTTTAATGCCAGGTTAATAGAGGCACTTTGGAGCAGCTGAAGTCCTTGGACCTTGAACAGAATGATTTTAGCCCCTTAGTTCTTCACAACAGGGAGTCGGACAAAGTGTGGCCAGTTCTCTTTTTAGTTTATTGAAAGCCCTTCCCACTCTGCAGGAGTTTACAGATATAACTAGATGTTTGCCTCTCCCCAGGACCCCAAAATGGCATTCCTTTTGGATAAATCTTTTACGATTCTCTTATCTTAGTTCAATCATTCATTTAAAAGGGTTATGCCTTTCCCATACCAGCTCTTGTCTCATTTTTCATGGAAAGAAATTCTCTTATGTTTCTGTAGTTGAGGGGATTTTGACCTTAAAGGAGGCAAAAAACAAGTCTAAAACCTAAGAGGCTTCTTATAGTGTAGCTATGAATTACACTGCATAGTAACCATGGAAGAGTATTTAGAATTACACTCGTGTTTTTCCTTATCCCATACCTGACAAATGAATTGATAGATGTGACACAATTCATTTTATTTCTGGTTAACAGATGGTGTGTTCCAATTAGATCCTAGTACATTTTGAATTGTGATAGGTCTACTGGAAAGGAAATTTGTGGTGTCTCAACCATGAAAATAAAACTATTCTAAATTCCTTTTTGAATGATATGCTCCTTTTCATTCCTACAGTGTGTGGAATCTTTATCAAAATGGTCTTGCGTATACACATATTCACACATACATACTACATAGTTTAAATTAAATTGTCAAGGCATTGTAGGAAAGAGTCACATATTTCATTATGTTAGGCATGGCACTTACTGAGAACAACATTGAAAAATTAAATCAGTTAACAATTTATAAGGGAAGGAAGACATGTTATAAACATGAATTATAGGCATTTAAACTGTGGAAATATAAGTGAACACCAGCTGGACAACTTAATCTTTGAAAACATTTGATTTAATCCAGAATATGCTGATAACCACTTTTTAAGTTGGCAGTTTATTGGTACTAGGTTAAAAGATGATTATTTTAAAATGTGTATATCTTTCGTGTGTCTTTTGAATTATCTATTTAAAAAGCTTAGTTTTTAGAATAGTGTATATGATGACATAATTTTCTTGTTTCAGTAATAATAATTAAAAATATAAAAATTCAGATTTGTTTTTTCTTTTTCATTTAAATATTTTTTCTTTAATTTGTGCAAAGTTGTGTTTCTGCCATACAACAACATAAATTAGCCATAATTATATATACATCCTCTTCCTCCCTAGCCTCCCTTCCCCATCCTCTTCCTCCCTAGCCTCCCTTATCCCATCCCTCCAAGTTATCACAGAGCACCACACTGGGCTCCCCATACTACACAGTGACTTCTCACCAGCTTTCCATCTCACACCTAACAGCTTATATATGTTTGATGCTACTCTCTCCATTCATCCCACTCTCTCCCACTACCATTGTGTCCACAAGCTCACTCTCTAAATCTGCATCTCCATTCCTTTCCTGAAAATGCATTCATCAATATCATTTGCTTTTTCAGATTCCATATACATGTGTTAACATATATACTTGTTTTTCTCTTCTGTATTTATTTCACTCTGTTTAACAAGCTTTAGGTTCATACATCTTACTGAAACTGATTCTTAGAAATGGTCCCTATTATTTCTTCCTAATAGAGACAGTGAAATAAATACAATAATGAAATTAGCATGTCAGATTTCCTGATGAAATACCATTCTTTACATATATGTGTTCAAATAAGACCTAAAATAATGATTTAGACATCTCATAACCACAAATTTGCATTTTGTCTAATAACATGGATTAAAAGATATAAACAAGAAACCTTATCTAAAACATCATAAAACTAAAGATGTGTTCCCCATCAAGGATCACAGCTTTGTCATGGTGAAGGAGCTTGTGTAACTCAGTGGAACTATGAGCCCTGCCTTGCAGGACCACCCAAGATGCACCAGTCATAGTGAGGAGTTCTGACAAAGCATGGTTCACTGGAGGAGGAAATGGCAACCCACTCCAGTATTCTTGCCAGGAGAACCCCATGAACAGTATGAAAAGGCAAAAAGTTATGACACCCGAAGGTTAGCTCCCTACATGACACATATTGAAAGGTGTGCATGCAATGTGCTACTGGGGAAGATCAGAGGGCAATTACTCAGAGCTCCAAAAATAATGAAGGGCTGGGCCAAAGTGGAAATGATGCTTGTGAATGTGTCTGGTGGTATGGTGAAAGTAAAGTCTGATGGTTGTAAGAACTGTATTGCATAGTGTATGCAATATTACGTCCATTAATCAAGATCAGTTGGACATGATAAAGCACGAGATAGCAAGATTAAACATTGACATCATAGGGATTAGTAAATTAAAATGGATGGGAATGAGCAAGTTAAATTCAGATGACCATTATATCTAATACTGTGGGAGAGAATTCTGTACAGGAAACGGAATAGCCCTCATAGACAACAAAAGAGTCTGAAATGCAGTACTTGGGTGCAGTCTCAAAAATGACAGAATGATCTTGGTTTGCTTCCAAGGCAAGCCACTCAACATCAAATTTATTCAAGTCTATGCAAAATCATTGATGTAAAAGAAGCTGAATTTGACCAGTTCTACTGTTGAAGACCTGCAACATCTTCTAGAACTAATAGCAAAAATCTATGCCCTTCTCATAATAGGGGATTGCAATGTAAAGTTCAGATCAGTTCAGTCACTCAGTCATGTCTGACTCTTTTCTGACCCCATGGACTGCAGCAAGTTAGGCTTCCCTGTCCATCACCAACTCAAGGAGTTGCCTCAGACTCATGTCCATTGAGTCAGTGATGCCATCCAACCATCTTATCCTCTGTCATCCCCTTCTCCTGCCTTCAATCTTTCCCAGCATCAGGGTTTTTCCAATAAGTCAGTTCTTCGCATCAGGTGGCCAGAGGTTTGGTGTTTCAGCTTCATCATCAGTCCTTCTAATGAGTATTCAGGGCTGATTTCTTTAGGATGAACTGGTTTTATCTCCTTTCAGTCCAAGGGACTCTCAAGAGTCTTCTCCAATACCACAGTTCAAAAGCATCAATTTCTTGGTGCTCAGTTTTTTTATATCCCAAATCTCACATCCATACATGACTACAGGAAAAACCATAGCATTGAATAGATGGACCTTTATCGGCAAAGTAATGTCTCTGCTTTTAATATGCTGTCTAGGTTGGTCATAGCTTTTCTTCCAAGAAGCAAAAATCTTTTAATTTCAGGGCTATAGTCACCATCTTCAGTGATTTTGGAGTCCCCCAAAATGAAGTCTGCCACTGTTTTCACTGTTTCCCCATCTATTTGCCATAAAGTAATGGGACCAGATGCCATAATCTTCATTTTTTGAGTGTTGAATTTAAGCCAGTTTTTTTTAACTCTCCTCTTTCACTTTCATCAAGAGGCTCTTTCGTTCTTCTTCACTTTCTGCCATAAGGGTGGTATCATCTGTGTACCTGAGGTTATTGATATTTCTCCCAGCAATCTTGATTCCAGCTTGTGTTTCATCCAACATAGTATTTTGCATTATGTACTCTGCATATGAGTTAAATAAGGAGGGTGACAATATACCACCTTGCCTTACTCCTTTCCCAATTTGGAACCAGTCTGTTGTTCCATGTCCAGTTCTAACTGTTGCTTCATGACCTGCATACACGTTTTTCAAGAGGCAGGTCAGGTGATCTGGTATTCCTATCTCTTGAAGATTTTCCACAGTTTTTTGTGATCCACCCAGTCAAAGGTTTGGGTGTATTCAATAAAGCAGAAGTAGATTTATTTTTTCTGGAACTCTCTTGCTTTTTTGAAGATCCAATGGATGTTGGCAATTTGATTTTTGGTTCCTCTGCCTTTTCTAAATCCCACTTGAACATCTGGAAGTTCACAGTTCATATACTGTTCAAGCCTGGCTTGGAGAATTTTAAGCGTTATTTTTTTAGCATGTGAGGTGAGTGCAATTGTGTGGTAGTTTGAACAATCTTTGGCATTGCCCTTCTTTGAAATTGGAATGAAAACTGACCTTTTCCAGTTCTGTGGCCACTGCTGAGTTTTCCAAATTTTCTGGCATGTTGTATGCAGCACTTTCACATCATCATCTTTTAGGATTTGAAATAGATCAACTGGAATTCCATCACCTCCACTAGCTTTGTTTGTAGCAATGCTTCCTAAAGCCCACTACTTCGCATTCCAGGATGTCTGGCTATAGGACAGTGATCACACCATCATGATTGTCTGGGTCATGAAGATCTTCTTTGTATATTTTTTCTATGTATTCCTCCCACCACTTCTTAATATCTTCTGTTTCCATTAGTTCCATACTATTTCTGTCCTTTATTGAACTCATCTTTGCATCAAATGTTCCCTTGGTATCTCTAATTTTCTTGAAGAAATCTCTACTCTTTCCCATTTTATTTTTTTCCCCCCTCTGTTTCTTTGCATTGATCACCGAGGAAGGCTTTTTTATCTCTCCTTGCTATTCTTTGGAACTCTGCATTCAAATGGGTATATCTTTCATTTTCTCCTTTGCCTTTAGCTTCTCTTCTTTTCTTTGCTATTTGTAAAGCTGCCTCAGATAACCATTTTCCTTTTTGCATTACTTTTTCTTGGGGATGGTTTTGATCACTGCCTCCTGTACAATGTCAGGAACCTTCATCCATAGTTCATCAGGCACTCTGTCTATCACATCTAATCCCTTGAATCTACTTCTTACTTTCACTGTATAAATATAAGGAATTTGATTTAGGTCATGCCTGAATGGTCTAGTAGTTTTCCCTACTTTCTCCAATTTAAATCTAAATTTGGCAATAAGGAGTTCATGATCTGAGCCATAGCCAGCTCCCAGTCTTGTAATTGCTGACAGTATAAAGCTTCTTCATCTTCAGCTACAGAGAATATAATCAATCTGATTTCAGTGTTGACCATCAGATGTTGTCTATGTGTAGAGTTGTCTCTTGTGTTGTTGGAAGAGGGTGTTTGCTATGACCAGTGTTCTCTTGGCAAACTCTGATAGCCTTTGCCCTGCTTCATTTTGTACTCCAAGGTCAAATTTGCCTGTTACTCCAGGTTGACTTCCTACTTTTGCATTCCATTCCTTTATGATGAATAGGACATCTTTTTTGGGTGTTAGTTCTATAAGGTCTTGTAGGTCTTCATAGAACCATTCAACCTCAGCTTCTTCAGCATTACTGGTTGGCCATAGATTTGGATTACTGTGATATTGAATGGTTATCCTTGGAAATGAGCAGAGATCATTCTGTCATGTTTGAGATTGCACTGAAGTACTGCATTTTGAACTCTTTTGTTGACTATGAGGGTTACTCCATTTCTTCTAAGGGATTCTTGACCACTGTAGTAGATATAATGTTCATCTGAATTAAATTCGCCCATTCCAGTCCATTTTATTTCACGGATTCCTAAAATGTTGATGTTCACTCTTGGCATCTCCTTTTTGACTACTTCCAATTTACCTTGATTCATGGAACTAACATTTCAGGTTCCTATGCAATATTGTTATTTAAAGAATCAGACTTTACTTCCATCACCAGTCACATCCACAACTGGGCATTGTTTTTATTTGGTCCATCTCTTCATTCTTTCTGGAGTTTTTTCTCCACTCTTCACCAGTTGCATATTGGACACCTAACAACCTGGGAGTTCATCTTTCAGTGTCATATATTTTTGCATTTTCATGCTGTTTATACTATTTTGCCTTGTCTAAACAATTAAACTGAGTCGTGCCATCCAAGATGGAAGGATTATGGTAGAGAGTCTGACAAAACGTGGTCGACTGGAAAAGGGAATGGCAAACCACTTCGGTATTCTTGCCTCAATAACCCCATGAACAGTATGAAATGCTAAAGTAGGAAGTCAAGAGATACCTGGAATAACAGGAGTACAAAATGAAGCAGGACAAAGCGAACAGAACTTTGTCAAGAGAATAGAGTGGTCACAGCAAAAACCCTTTTCCAACAACCCAGGAGATGACTCTACACATGGACATTGCAGATGGCCAATACCAAAATCAGATTGAGTATGTAAAGATGGAGAAGCTGTATATATTCAGCAAAAGCAAGACCTGGAGCTGACTGTGGTTCAGACTGTGACCTCCTTATTGAAAAATATAGGCTTAAATTAAAGAAAGTAGGGAAAACCACTAGGCCATTCAGGTATGACCTAAATCAAACCCTCCCTTGTGATCACACAGTTGTGGTGACAAATAGATTCAAGGGATTAGATATGGTAGACAGAGTACCTGAACAACTATGTACAGAGGTTTGTAACATGTACAAGAGGGAGAGACCAAAACCATCCCAGAAAGAAAGAAAAGCAAGAAGGCAAAGTGATTGTCTCAGGAAATTTTACAAATAGCTGAGAAAAGAAAGGAAGCAAAAGGCAAGGGAGAAAAATAGAAACATGCTCAATTGAATGAGTTCCAGAGAATAGCATGGAAAGATAATATAACCTTCTTAAATGAACAATACAAAGAAATAGAGGTAAGCAATAGAATAGAAGGACTAGAGATCTCTTCAAGTAAATTAAAGATATCAAGGGAACATTTCTTGCAAGGCCAGGCATGATAAGGGATACAAATATTAAGTACATAATAGAAGCAGAAGAAATTAAAAAGATGTGGCAAGAATACATGAAGAATATACAAAAAAAAATGATCTTATTAATATGGATAACCATGATGGTATGATCAGTCACCTAGATCCAGACATCATGGAGTGTAAAGTCAAGTGGGTCTTAGGAAGCATCACTACCAACAAAGCTAGTGGAGGTGATGTAATTCCAGTTGAGCTATTTCAAATCCTAAAAGATGATGCTGTTAAAATGTTGCACTCAATATGTCAGCAGATTTGGAAAACTCAGCAGAGGACACAGGACTGGAAAAGGTCAGTTTTCATTCCAACCCCCAAAAAAGAGCAATGCCAAAGAATGTTCTAACTACCGTACAATTGCACTCTTTTCACATGCTAGCAAGTTTAGGCTGAAAATTCTTCAATCTAGGCTTCAGTAGTACATGAACCCAGAGATTCCGGATGTACCCGATAGGTTCTGAAATGGCAGGAAAACCAAAGATCAAATTGCCAACATTCGTTGGATCCTGGAAAAAGCAAGGGAATTCCAAGAAAACATCTTCTTTTGCTTCCTTGACTTCACTAAAGTCTTTGACTGTGTGGATTACAACAAACTTTGGAAAATTCTTAGAGAGATGGGAGTACTAGACCACTTTACCTGCCTCCTAAGAAATATGAATGAGGATAAAGAAGCAACCATTAGAAAGAGACATGAAGCAACTGATTGGTTCAAAATTGGGAAAGGAGTAAGACAAGGGTGTTTAGTGTAACCCTGCTTATTTAACCCTGCAGAGTTCATCATGTAAAATGCCAGGCTGTATGAATCACAAGCTGGAATTAAGGTTGCTGGGGAAAATATCAACAAACTCAGATATGTATATAATACCACTCTGTGAAGAAAGTGAAGAGGAACTTAAGAGCCTCTCTGTGAGGATGAAAGAGGAGAGTGAAAAAGCTGGCTTAAAACTCAACATTCAAAAACTAAGATCTTGACATCCAGTCCAATCACTTCATGCAAATAGAAAGGGAAAAAGTGGAAGCAATGACAGATTTTATTTTCTTCAGCTTCAAAATCACTGTGGACAGGGACAGCAGCCATGAAATTAAAAGATACTTACACCTTGGAAGGAAAGCTATGACAAGCTTAGATAGCATATTAAAAAAGTAGAGACATCACTTTGCAAGCAAAGTTCCATATAGTCAAAGCTATTGTTTTTCCAGTAATCATGTATGGAAATGAGAGCTGGACCCTAAAGACGATTGAGCATCCAAGAATTGATGCTATGGGATTGTGGTGCTGGTGTAGACTCTGTAGAGTCCCTTGAACTGCAAGGAGATCACACTATCAATCCTAAAGGAAATCAACTGTGAATATTCATTAGAAGGACTGATGCTGAAGCTGTAATAATTTGGACACCTGATGGAAGAGCTGATTCTTTTGGAAAAGACACTGATATTGGGAAAGACTGAAGGCAAAGGAGAAGAGGGCAGTAGAGAATGAGATAGTTAGATAGTATAACCGACTCAATGGACATAAATTTGAGCAAACTCTGGGAGGCAGTGGAGGACAGAAGAGCCTGTTGTGCTGTAGTCCATGAGATCACAAAGAGTAGGACATGGCTTAACTACTGAACAACAGCAACAGAGTTGTGTTCCTGAGATCTTTTAACCAACAAATAGGTAAAATAACTATTTTATGAGCTTTTAAAATCCTATAGTTGAATGTGTCTTCCAAAAAGATATATTGAAGCCCTAACTCCCAGTACCTCAGAAAATTTCTTATTTGAAGCAGTGTTAATGCAGAGGAAATGAACTATGATAAGGTCATAATGGTAAAGGGTGGGCCCTTCATCTGAGGGTTATAAGTTCAGTTCAGTCACTCAGTTGTTTCCGTCTCTTTGTGATCCCATGGACTGCAGCATGCCAGGCTTCCCTATCCATCACCAAGCCCTGGAGCCTACACAAACTCATGTCCATTACATTGGTGATACCATCCAACCGTCTCATCCTCTGTAGTCCCCTTCTCCTCCCACCTTCAGTCTTTTCCAGAATCAGGGTCTTTTCCAATGAATCAATTCTCCATATCAGGTGGCCAAAGTATTGGAGCTTCAGCTTCAGCATCGGTCCTTCCAATGAATATTCAGAACTGATTTCCTTTAGGATTGACTGGTTGGATCTTCTTGCAGTCCAAGGGACTCTCAAGAGTCTTCTCCAACACCACAGTTCAAAAGCATCAATTCTTCAGTGCTCAGCTTTCTTTATAGACCAACTCTTACATGCATACATGACTACTGGATTATAAGACCAGTGTCTTATAGGAAGAAGATATGATAACACAGGGAAGAATCAGTTGATGGAGACAAAGACTGGAATTACACTGTTGCAAACTAAGAATACCATAGATGGCCAGCAGTGCCACCAAAACTAAGAAGACAGGGAACAGATTTTCCACTTGAACCTTTGAGTTATTGTGGTCTTGCAGACACATTGATTTTGGAATTCCAGCCTCCAGGACTGGAAAGAATAAATTTCTTTTGTTTTAAGCTACCCAGTTTGTCATACTTTATTACAGCAATTCTAGGAGACAATACAGATTGTTTCACATTTATGAAGGCTGCTGCTGCTGCTGCTGCTAAGTCGCTTCGGTCGTGTCTGACTCTGTGCGACCCCTTAGACGGCAGCCCACTAGGCTCCTCTGTCCCTGGGATGCTCCAGGCAAGAATACTGGAGTGGATTGCCATTTCCTTCTCCAATGCATGAAAGTGAAAAGTGAAAGTGAAGTCACTCAGTTGTGTCTGACTCTTCACAACCCCATGGACTGCAGCCTACCAGGCTCCTCCACCCATGGGATTTTCCAGACAAGAGTACTGGAGTGGCTAGCAGTTCAAAATCAGGGTCTTGCCTTTTTGGAAACCTCCAGGAACGGATTCCTTTTTTTTTTTTTTTTTTTTTTGGCCTCTTCCAGTTTCTGGTAGCCCTGGCTGTCTCGTGGCTTTTGGCATCTTAACTGCTATCTCTATTTGCATCTTCATGTGGCCAACTTCCCTCTATATCTCTGTGTCTTTGCAGAGATGCAGAGATGGTGCCTGCGGTGCTCACCTCCTTGTGTCTCTCCTTTCTTGTGAAGACACTAGCCCCATTGGAATAGTAACTACTCTAGAGCAGTATAACCTCATCTTGATTACATTTTCAAATACTCTATTTCTACATAAGGTCACATCAACAGGCTCTGGGGTGGGACTTCAACACATCTCTTGATGTGCTGTAATTCGGTCCATAACTTTAAGAAGTAAATTTAAGGTTAAAATTCAGTTGCAGTATGTTAGTTTCCAATTGTCCATACATTTCTGATGTATGTTTTCCCAAATCTCCAGTGGATGATTCTTTTTTGCCTCTTCTGACTTCTGGTAGCCCTGGCTGATATCCTAAAGGTAGGATAATCTAGAGTCAAATCATACTTCATAGACTATAAGGTAAAATTGATTGCTAGTCAAGTGTTACTTTACGTGCCCTTTGATAGGAAAAAAAAAAACAAAGCACTACCAATTAACTACAGAGTGCTTTCTCAGCATTTAATTTACATCCTTATTAAAGCCTTCTTTTAAACTTACTTAGGCATGGATTTTTTCTTCATACACTACTTTTGTGTGTACATCAAAAGAAAAATAAAAGTGCATCATTTGGTTCATGAATTTTAAATTTTCTGCACTCCTAGTATAACCAAGCAGGACTCTATGGGCCCTTCCCAGGAAAGGCCTTCCCCCATATCTTCTGCTTTAGCTCCTCTGTGAAGTATCTAGATAATAATATTTGGGAGGTGGGTCATAGAGGATCCTGCTGTGATGTATGTCAGAGAGTGTTTTGCCTATGTTATCCTCTAGGAGTTTTATAGTTTCTGGTCTTACGTTGAGATCTTTAATCCATTTTGAGTTTATTTTTGTGTATGGTGTTAGAAAGTGTTCTAGTTTCCTTCTTTTACAAGTTGTTGACCAGATTTCCCAGCACCACTTGTTAAAAGAGATTGTCTTTAATCCATTGTATATTCTTGCCTCCTTTGTCAAAGATAAGGTGTCCATATGTGCGTGGATTTATCTCTGGGCTTTCTATTTTGTTCCATTGATCTATATTTCTGTCTTTGTGCCAGTACCATACTGTCTTGAGAACTGTGGCTTTGTAGTAGAGCCTGAAGTCAGGTAGGTTGATTCCTCCAGTTCCATTCTTCTTTCTCAAGATCGCTTTGGCTATTCGAGGTTTTTTGTATTTCCATACAAATTGTGAAATTATTTGTTCTAGCTCTGTGAAGAATTCTGTTGGTAGCTTGATAGGGATTGCATTGTATCTATAGATTGCTTTGGGTAGTATACTCATTTTCACTATATTGATTCTTCCAATCCATGAACATGGTATATTTCTCCATCTGTTAGTGTCCTCTTTGATTTCTTTCACCAGTGTTTTATAGTTTTCTATATATAGGTCTTTAGTTTCTTTAGGTAGATATATTCCTAAGTATTTTATTCTTTCCATTGCAATGGTGAATGGAATTGTTTCCTTAATTTCTCTTTCTGTTTTCTCATTATTAGTGTATAGGAATGCAAGGGATTTCTGGGTGTTGATTTTATATCCTGCAACTTTACTATAGTCATTGATTAGTTCTAGTAATTTTCTGGTGGAGTCTTTAGGGTTTTCTATGTAGAGGATCATGTCATCTGCAAACAGTGAGAGCTTTACTTCTTCTTTTCCAATTTGGATTCCTTTTATTTCTTTTTCTGCTCTGATTGCTGTGGCCAAAACTTCCAAAACTATGTTGAATAGTAATGGTGAAAGTGGGCACCCTTGTCTTGTTCCTGACTTTAGAGGAAATGCTTTCAATTTTTCACCATTGAGGATAATGTTTGCTGTGGGTTTGTCATATATAGCTTTTATTATGTTGAGCTATGTTCCTTCTATTCCTGCTTTCTGGAGAGTTTTGATCATAAATGGATGTTGCATTTTGTCAAAGGCTTTCTCTGCATCTATTGAGATAATCATATGGTTTTTATTTTTCCATTTGTTAATGTGGTGTATTACATTGATTGATTTGTGGATATTGAAGAATCCTTGCATCCCTAGGATAAAGCCCACTTGGTCATGGTGTATGATCTTTTTAATGTGTTGTGACATACATCACAGCAGGATCCTCTATGACCCACCTCCCAGAATATTGGAAATAAAAACAAAAATAAACAAATGGGACCTAATTAACCTTAAAAGCTTCTGCACATCAAAGGAAACTATTAGCAAGGTGAAAAGACAGCCTTCAGAATGGGAGAAGATAATAGCAAATGAAGCAACTGACAAACAACTAATCTCGAGAATATACAAGCAACTCCTACAGCTCAACTCCAGAAAAATAAATGACCCAATCAAAAAATGGGCCAAAGAACTAAATAGACATTTCTCCAAAGAAGACATACAGATGGCTAACAAACACATGAAAAGATGCTCAACATCACTCATTGTCAGAGAAATGCAAATCAAAACCACTATGAGGTACTATTTCACACCAGTCAGAATGGCTGCGATCCAAAAGTCTACAAGTAATAAATGCTGGAGAGGGTGTGGAGAAAAGGGAACCCTCTTACACTGTTGGTGGGAATGCAAACTAGTACAGCCACTATGGAGAACAGTGTGGAGATTCCTTAAAAAACTGGAAATAGAACTGCCTTATGATCCAGCAATCCCACTGCTGGGCATACACACTGAGGAAACCAGAAGGGAAAGAGACACATGTACCCCAATGTTCATCGCAGCACTGTTTATAATAGCCAGGACATGGAAGCAACCTAGATGTCCATCAGCAGATGAATGGATAAGAAAGCAGTGGTACATATACACAATGGAGTATTACTCAGCCGTTAAAAAGAATACATTTGAGTCAGTTCTAATGAGGTGGATGAAACTGGAGCCTATTATACAGAGTGAAGTAAGCCAGAAAGAAAAACACCAATACCGTATACTAACACATATATATGGAATTTAGAAAGATGATAACAATAACCCTGTGTACGAGACAGCAAAAGAGATACTGATATATAGAACAGTCTTATGGACTCTGTGGGAGAGGGAGAGGGTGGGAAGATTCGGAGAATGGCATTGAAACATGTGAACTATCATGTATGAAACGAGTTGCCAGTCCAGGTTCAATGCACGATACTGGATGCTTGGGGCTAGTGCACTGGGACGACCCAGAGGGATGGTATGGGGAGGGAGGAGGGAGTAGGGTTCAGGATGGTGAACACATGTATACCTGTGGCAGATTCATTTTGATATTTGGCAAAACTAATACAATTATGTAAAGTTAAAAATAAAATAAAATTAAAAAAAAAAAAAAATATCCAAGGAAAAAAAAAAAAAGAACAGCTTCTGTTCCCTCCAATAGAATGAAATGGTTCTTGATTTTACTACTGATCTCTAGAATTTCAAGGTTAGGTGTTAAAGCAGAAATATCAGATACACAGACAACTTTGGTAGTAGAAACATCTGATTTTTCTGCCTGAGTATAATGGAGTTCTTGTTTTCCTTACCATAACACCATAGAGCTTTGCCGACTTGATGGATATGAGTTTGAGCAAGCTCCAGGAGTTGGTGATGAACAGGGAAACCTGACGTGCTGCAGTCCATGGGGTCTCAAAGAGTCAGACACAACTGAGCAACTGAACTGAACTAAATGCCGTAGATGCCATATTAATGAGATGACAGCTATAGAATATCAAGATAAGTTTGGGTATTTTTCTCTGATTAATCTCTAGGTATGTTACACATCCATACTCAATTCTGTTATCTTCTCAAAGATACTGTAAGCCACATAATATTTTTAATAATTTCTTTTTTGTTCAAACAAGGTAGAAGAAATTTACTTATCTTCAAAGGAGATCCCTAACTGTTAGTTTCCATGATGCTACACTCTCTTGAATGTTTTCTTATAACTGTGATTGCCTTTGGTCTCCTTTCATATCTCCTTATCTTCCTCCACGTTGTGAGAAAAGATGCTCAAGCCATGAAAAGATACCCTGAATGATGAAATGCTTCATAGAGAGAGAGAAACCCAAAGAGGGTAAATATCCCAGGATTCACTGAAGAGCTCACCTTCATCATGGCACTTTCATCCCTAATCACCCCAGCTGACACTATGTAAGTCAGAGACAAATGATCTAGGTGAGTTCTCCTGAAATCATTATCCTCAAATTTATGAAGAAAATGCAGTGATTGTTTTGATCCACTAAGAACTAGAGTTCTTTCTTACATCACAGTAGATAACAAAATAATTAGCAAACAATGAGTTATTTCAGGGAAAGAAACTTTCATTACTTTTAGCTGTTTCCTTCATAGCTCTGCAGCTATCTTCAAAAATGCTCCAGTTGTAAATAGTTGGTCTGCCGATATTTTCATTGCAAATGCTTCCATTTCTATAAAGTGATTGTTTAGCTTGCTAATGCAAATTAAGCAGCTGCTTATAAGATGAAGATAAAGAGAATGACTGGTTTAGAGTGTTTTATGACTTTTAGATGTGGAAAAAGAAGATAATGTGATAAACACGCTTGCATTGTATTTGGATGTGAATTTTAAACAAAGCTAATTTTACATATAACAGTTTTTCCAGGAGGATTCTATTTGAGGAGTTTCTGCAGTTAGCAAGCGACTATCTCACCTCAATTAGATTACCCAATGGAAATATGCAGTTACAGTCATACTTAGCAAACTAACAGTATCAGTAATATGTAATGTGTTATATTTGTCAAATAAATGAAACTTCTTCCTTTGAATTTTAATTTTGAGTGTAGCTAAGTGGGCAGTCATTATTAAATGAAGGCTGCTGGAAATCAATAATTTGAATTTCTAAATGTGTATGTCAATTAAAACCTTCATGAAAACAGAGAAAGCCTTTGAACTGCTGGAAGATTTTTAGCAAAACTGCTTTGCACAGTGTTCTGCCGTGTCCTATTCACTTGAGATAAGCCTTCCAGGATGCAAGTTAAAACAGAGATGGGTTGCCTGGATGCAAAGAAAATAAGAGCAACACCAACAACTAAAATATAAGACCGCTGATATCACAGTAAGGTTGTGCACAGCAGTGGCTTGAAAGGAGGGAGGATAATCAGTAAGCTGGGCTTTTCTCTGAGTGTTCAGAATACTCTTCAGGCTTTATATCATCTTCTGGATAAACACTGCATAGCTTAGATGGCAGCTGCATTATCCAAATCCATTCCTTTGGTTGGGGGAAAAAGTTTTGCCATCATCACAGAAGTGTGAATCTGGGGAGAAAAATCTTTCACAGATGAAAGCCAAATACTTTTAGATTTCTGATTTGTCCATGAACTCTAATAAGGACACTGGTGCTGCAAAATTGAGACTCTCACATAAGTCACTTTAATACCATCCTCACTTAAACGGGGGATGGCTGTAACATTGCTGAATAAATCATTTTTTGCTAAGAAGCAAAACATTTGGAGTGTTATTACAGTAGGCTCAGGTACTCAATGACAAGGAAGAGATCAGCAGGACTATGTAAACTGTATTTATAAAATATGATTTATACACCAACCCTGAAAAAAAAACCCTAAACTTTCATACTTAGTAAAATACAGTTGGATTATTATTTCTGTAATGGCAAATAGGGGAATAGCTATTCACTAGGAGGTGCCGGGTCTGCAGTTTTGAAAACTCACCAAAGGTAGGACACAGCATTTTTAATGTCAGAGGGGATTTAGTGGGAGATTTTTGATGAGAGAGGAGTCACCCTAGTCAAGGTCTCTTTGTGGGAGACTGCCTTGGTAAATAGCAATCACAAAGTACCACCTCTCAATGGACAATAGGTCACTGATGTGGCATGAATCATTCATCCAAGGTCTCCAAAGTCTCTGCTACCCTGGGGTTGTATGACTTCATAGTGAATAGGAAATGAAATCAGGTTCATGTCTAATTCTTCCTTTAATGGCCTATAGAGCTTTTCTTGGGCAGGTTTAAGCCATGCTGACTGGGCTCTGTTGAGACAAAACACAAACTGCTGCTGCTTATATGATTGTTTTCTCCGTGAGTAAAAGAAACTTTTCTGTTTGTTAATTTTATGTCTTACAAAAGCACAATAATGATGTAGAAAAAATAAAGTGTTTTTTGCCTTTTTTTTTTTTTTACTGATACAAAAGTGGAAAAGATAATACAAATAATAAAAGGGGAAGCAGTAGTTTTTGGATACATTTATTCCTCTTTTTTATGAGTCTATTTTTATAACACATTCATCATTTCATTTAAATGAATGAATTAGCCATGCTGAGTTATAACCCCTAACTTCTCACCTTCTGCCCACTAATTGGATTTTGAACTTGACTATTAGCCCTGGATTGATACCAGTATTTGGCACTTTGAAATATTGGTCATTTTTAGGTAAATGTCAGTTCCATGGAATCACCAATATAGAGTAAAGCTGTAGTTGTGTGAAAAGTGTATGAAGTCATCTTTGTTCACCACTTAGTAAAGCAGAGCCTGGGGGCTGTAGGTGGGGAGAGGGGTTTCTTAGAAAACTTGTCCTTCTTTCACCTTATCCATAACTTAGAAAGTGTGAGTCACGCAGCAAGAGCAGTATTTCTTAAGCCTTAGCACCAATTGCATCTTATAATAAACATTTATCTAGCACATTTGAGCAATGAACACTTAACAATTGGAGAGGAGAAAGTTTGCCAAGGGAAACAGATGTTAGTTTGCATTATTTATGGCAATTTATGTATTGATTATTCCTAACATGCTAATTTCTAAGTGAATAATGTCTCTTTCATTAACACCTCCCCTGTATTTCTTTTAATCATGTTTCACCAGGCTAGCCTCTCCTTTATATTTTAAACTTTTACATGGAATGCAATAACGTTCACAAAATGACCATGTGTCTAGACTAAAGTAAATATAACTTTAGATCAATGAAGCCAGTATGTCAAATCTTCCTGAATCAGTGAGGGATTATATTAGTTCTGAAATGTAAAAATCAAGTTGCGAAAGAAAGGTTTTAAATTCAATTAGTGTCTCATATTCAACTAGTGCCTAAACTCAACTAGTGGTTCAGATTAGACATACAAATGTTTTTAATTGTCACCTAATTTTGGATCTTTTGTAAAAGACCCGAGATATTGTCACCATGATAATTATTATATTTTGTATAACTAGGAAAAGAGAAAATAAGAATTTTGGCTACTTCCCTGAAGCACTTCAAAATATGATTTTTTAAACAGCTGTAGGTGGTTTCACTCCTTTAACAACTTGAGGATTTCCTTTTAAAAGATACTCACTTTCAAAATTAGAACTAAATTCCTAATCTCTGGATAAATACAAGACTCAGAATCATATCACAAGTCAATTCTGACATTATGCAAAGACCTAGTGATATATAAGATGAAACAGATGATGTTAGAACTGAAGATAATATTAGTGTGTATTGATGTGTTAATACATTATTCAGATTAAATATCAAAAATACACAGAAGAACTCTACAAAAAAGATCTTCACAACCAAGATAATCACAATGGTGTGATCACTCACCTACAGCCAGACATCCTGGAATGTGAAGTCAAGTGGGCCTTAGAAAGCATCACTACGAACAAAGCTAGTGGAGGTGATAAAATTCCAGTTGACCTATTTCAAATCCTGGAAGATGATGCTGTGAAAGTGCTGCATTCAATATGCCAGCAAATTTTGAAAACTCAGCAGTGGCCACAGGACTGGAAAAGGTCAGTTTTCCTTCCAATCCCAAAGAAAGGCAATGCCAAAGAACGCTCAAACTATTAACACCTCCCCTGTATTTCTTTTAATCGTGTTTCACCAGGCTAGCCTCTCCTTTATATTTTAAACTTTTACATGGAATGCAATAACCATTGCACAATTGCACTCATCTCACACGCTAGTAAAATAATGCTCAAAATTCTCCAAGCCAGGCTTCAGCAATATGTGAACCTTGAACTTCCTGATGTTCAAGCTGGTTTTAGAAAAGGCAGAGGAACCAGAGATCAAATTGCCAACATACGCTGGATCATCGAAAAAGCAAGCGAGTTCCAGAAAAACATCTACTTCTGATTTATTGACTATGCTAAAGCCTTTCAATGTGTGGATCACAATAAACTGTGGAAAATTCTGCAAGAGATGGGAATATCAGACCACCTGACCTGCCTCTTGAGAAACTTATATGCAGGTCAGGAAGCAACAGTTAGAACTGGACATGGAACAATAGACTGGTTCCATATAGAAAAAGGAGTATGTCAAATCTGTATGTTGTCACCCTGCTTATTTAACTTCTATGCAGAGTACATCATGAGAAACACTGGGCTGGAAGAAGCACAAGCTGGAATCAAGATTGCCGGGAGAAATATCAAGAACCTCAGATATGCAGATGACACCACCCTTATGGCAGAAAGTGAAGAACTAAAAAGCCTCTTGATGAAAAAGAAAGAGGAGAGTGAAAAAGTTGGTTTAAGTCTCAACATTCAGAAAATGAAGATCATGGCATCTGGTCCCATGACTTCATGGGAAACAGTGGAAACAGTGTCCGACTTTATTTTTTGGGCTCCAAAATCACTGCAGGTGGTGATCGCAGACATGACATTAAAAGATGCTTACTCCTTGGAAGGAAAGTTATGACCAACCTAGATAGCATATTGAAAAGCAGAGACATTACTTTGCCAACAAAGGTCCGTCTAGTCAAGGCTATGGTTTTTCCAGTAGTCATGTATGGATGTGAGAGTTGGACTGTGAAGACAGCTGAGTGCCGAAGAATTGATGCTTTTGAACTGTGGTGTTGGAGAAGACTCTTGAGAGTCCCTTGGACTGCAAAGAGATCCAACCAGTCCATTGTAAAGGAAATCAGTCCTGGGTGTTCTTTGGAGGGACTGATGCTAAGCTGAAACTCCAATACTTTGGCCACTTCATGTGAAGTGTTGACTCATTGGAAAAGACTCTGATGCTGAGAGGGATTGGGGGCAGGAGGAGAAGGGGACGACAGAGGATGAGATGGCTGGATGGCATCACTGACTCAATGGAAGTGAGTTTGAGTGAACTCTGGGAGTTGGTGATGGACAGGGAGGCCTCAGTTCAGTTCAGTTCAGTTCAGTTGCTCAGTTGTGTCCAACTCTTTGCGATCCCATGAATTGCAGCATGCCAGGCCTCCCTGTCCATCAGCAACTCCCAGAGTTCACTCAGACTCATGTCCATCAAGTCAGTGATGCCATCCAGCCATCTCCTCCTCTGTCGTCCCCTTCTCCTTCCCCCAATCCCTCCCAGCATCAGAGTCTTTTCCAATGAGTTAACACTTCTCATGAGGTGGCCAAAGTACTGGAGTTTCAGCTTTAGCATCATTCCCTCCAAAGAAATCCCAGGGCTGATCTCCTTCAGAATGGACTGGTTGGATGTCCTTGCAGGCCAAGGGACTCTCAAGAGTCTTCTCCAACACCACAGTGCAAAAGCATCGATTCTTCAGTGCTCAGCCTTCTTCACAGTCCAATTCTCACATCCATACATGACCACTGGAAAAACCATAGCCTTGACTAGACAGATCTTTTTTGGCAAAGTAATGTCTCTGCTTTTCAATATCCTATCTAAGTTGGTCATAACTTTTCTTCCAAGGAGTAAGCGTGTTTTAATTTCATGGCTGCAGTCACCCCCTGCAGTGATTTTGCAGCCCCAACAAATAAAATCTGACACTGTTTCCACTGTTTCCCCATATATTTCCCATGAAGTGATGGGACCAGATGCTATGACCATCGTTTTCTGAATGTGAGCTTTAAGCCAACTGTTTCACTCTCCTCTTTCCTTTTCATCAAGAGGCTTTTTAGTTCTTCTTCACTTTCTGCCATAAGGGTGGTGTCATCTGCATATCTGAGGTTCTTGATATTTCTCCCGGCAATCTTGATTCCAGCTTGTGCTTCTTCCAGCCCAGCGTTTCTCATGATGTACTCTGCGTAGAAGTTAAATAAGCAGGGTAACAATATACATCCTTGACGTACTCCTTTTCCTATTTGGAACCAGTCTGTTGTGCCATGTCCAGTTCTAACTGTGGCTTCCTGACCTGCATGCTGCAATTCATGGTGTCGCAAAGAGTCAGACATGACTGAGTGACTGAACGGAACTGAATTTTTAATTTATATATATATGAAAATAGTTCACATATATGTATATTCAAGAATTTTGAAATCCAGACAAGTTTATGCTAAAATTTGGCATCTGAACTTTGTTCTTTAAGTGCCAGAAAATAATTTAATAACAATCTCTTACCTACAGTGCTGTGTCACAGTGTGAAACAAAGGAAAATTCACTGTGATTTGTGCATATGCTTAATTCTGTCTGTGCTGCTGCTGCTGCTAAGTCACTTCAGTCGTGTCCAACTCTGTGTGACCCCATAGATGGCAGCCCACCAGGCTCCACCGCCCCTGGGATTCTCCAGGCAAGAACTCTGAAGTGGGTTGCCATTTCCTTCTCTGATACCTGAAAGTGAAAAGTGAAAGTGAAGTTGCTCAGTCGCATCTGATTCTTCGCGATCCCATGGACTGCAGCCTACCAGGCTCCTCTGTTCATGGGATTTTCCAAGCAAGAGTACTGGAGTGGGGTGCCATTGCCTTCTCCCTCTGTCTATGCTAGATATTATCCAAAATAAGAGAGAAATGCTCCCTTAATCTTTATATCAAAGAATAACTTTTATTATAAAACTTAGTGATAAGTAAAAACTATCCACTGGCATATGAGAAATGGGCCTCGAACATATAGAACCTTAATAAATATTTCCAGAATGCATGAAAAGCAAACTTTTCTTATTTGCCCTTCATATCAATATTGTAAGTTATTTTCAAATTCATTTAATGGGAAAGAAGACTTTGACAGAGCAATGCGTGTTTGCTTGCCCCAAATCATATTGCAATTATGTGTCAGAGTCTGAATTTGAACCATGGGTTCTCTGATTCTAAACCACAGGATTTCCATGGGTTAAGACTTCACCCATTCTTCATAATGAAGCATATTATTGTCTTACTGCATTGATTTTTGGAGGCCCAGAATCTAATTCTCCATCTGCTTGAAAGGGAACCATGATTTCCTTTGGAGAATTCCAGCTGTACCTTTCTGGAAAACCTACATTAGCCTGCAGAGAAGGCAATGGCACCCCACTCTGGTACTCCTGCCTGGAAAATCCCATGGATGGAGGAGCCTGGTAGGCTGCAGTCCATGGGGTCACGAAGAGTCAGACACGACTGAACGACTTTGCTTTCACTTTTCACTTTCATGCATTGGAGAAGGAAATGGCAACCCACTCTAGTGTTCTTGCCTGGAGAATCCCAGGGGCGGTGGAGCCTGGTGGGCTGCCATCTATGGGGTCACACAGAGTTGGACACGACTGAAGCGACTTAGCGGCTGCAGGTTAGCCTGACATTGAAGCTTACCACCCTGCCCTGGTGATGTTGTTGGCATATGACCTGTTGTGTGTATGTCACTCAGTTGTGTCCAACTCTTTGTGACCCCATGGGCTGTAGCCTGCCAGGCTCCTCTGTCCATAGAATTCTCCAGGCAAGAATACTGGAGACAGTTGCCATTTCCTTCTCCAGGGGTTCTTCCCAACCCAGGGATCAAACCCAGGTCTCCTGCATTGCAGGCAGTTTCCCAGAGAAACCAATCAAATTTTCCTCTGACAGTATTTATCTTAAGTAAAGTTAATATCTATGGAGAAGTATATGGACTCCAACAATAAAAGTTGCCAGCCATTTAGTATCATTGTGGAGCATGGTTGTTGCTACCTATGTACATCTGGAAATAATTCAGGGAGAAAAAGCCATTCATTCCATGCCTTTTTCTAAGATCTCTAAAAAGATGATGTGGTTGTTTTGATCACTGTGATTGAAATGAACCAATTCATTGTTACGTTTCCATATGACATGGAGTCTACTTTCTAAAGTAGCTTTAGTGCTGGGGGTGGGAAGAATGTATTCATGGATATCCCTATAGACTTAGAGGTTGAGTCAACCAGTACTGCCTGAACATAGCATTAAAATCGTGATAAAGCATGTAAAGGGCTTCCCAGATGGTGCTAGTGTAAAGAACCCGCCTTCCAATTCAGGAGATTTGATATGCGGGTTTGAACCCTGGATCAGGAGGATTCCCTGGAGGAGGGCATGGCAACACCATCTAGTATTCTTGCCTGGAGAGCCCCATGGTCAGAGAAGCCTGAAGGGCTACAGTCTATAGAGTCTCAAAGAGTTGGATATGACTGAAATGACTTAGCATACACACAAGGTATGTAAAGCAGAGTCCTTTCCAACTCTCAATGAACTATGGGGAGAATTAATTTTAAGAGAAAAGGCAGGCTTTCTGATTTGCCAAATTTCAAATTACAACCAAAGTCCTTAATTCAGGATTTAAAACCAGTTTCTTATTTCTTTAAAATAACTTGTATGAAACTGTGTTATCCTTGTTGTGAAAGTCTGAAATGACAAAGGGCTTTGAAAAGGATGTCAAAGGTGCACTTTCATCACATGGTAAGAAGTGCATTTATCAGAATGTTAATGCTGAAAAAAAAAAAAAAACCCTCTCAAAAATAATCTTTTAAAAAAAGTGAGTTAAAAAATGACTTTGACAGTCATTTGCCTGTCTTCATTCAAAGTATCTACTTCAATCACCTGATTTTCTTTTCTCATCGCTTCTCATCTGCCTCCCTTTCTCCATATTCCCATCTCCCTTCTTTATGTAGGATGAATATATTCTCTCTTTTTTTTTTTTTTTACTCTTAACTGGCTTTGTACTTCTTCTCCTCTGTGATTACCAAGCTTCACAAACAGGACTGAAATATGAGTGAAAATGACTTAATAAGGATTTTCTATTCAGAAAAAAATTGTCTTCAGTGGTGTTTGATGATTTCTCCAGAGAAAAAGGCATTCAAAGTCTTACCCTTGTCATCTCTGAGCAAAACATTTCAAATTGGCCAAGCAGCTTCATAAATGAGAACTAGAAACTGACAGGAACAAAAAGATTTCCTGCAGCGGTAAACACAATGATGCTTTTATATTGGTAACACTCTGAGGGCAATTCCTGCATTTCTAGCGAAGGCCACTTAAAGTGCAGGTTAACAATGAGAAATCTAGCCTTTTAAGACAGCATGCATGAATAACATCTTGGTTTGCATTCATCATTTGGCTTTAGGTTTTCCTATTTAAAAAAACAGAAACAGTATAGCTTGTGCCATTTGAAATTCCTATGCATTATAATAAGTCATCTTAAAAATTAACTTGGTTGGTTTGTCAAGTGAATAAAGTTTTATTTTTTACAAAAAGTTCTAATTCATGTATCAGAGAAAGGAAAATGCCCTAAAAATACTCCTCAAAATATTTCACTGACTACTATTCTAGTGAGAAGAAAGGGTGTTTATAATCACCCTCCTGGTATCTAGCCAGTTTGTAAGAAATTCTTTTAAATGTATTTTTAAGGATCCAAGAGAATTTGCATTCTATTCTATCCACAGTTAATTTTAAAATTATGTTTTAAATATTTCAGCTTAATTTTCCCTCCAATCTTTGAGGAGGGGGGGGAAACTACTTAAAAAAGTAGCATTGTTTATCATTTGGTAGCTTGTGTCCTTCAGAGCTGCCAACTCACATCCCAGTTTAAGAAACACAGGCCAAAGAGTATCCTTCCAAGCATTGGAACAGAAGACCATATTGTTATTTTGAACAAGATGCAATTTATCTCTTTTGCGTAATAGATTGCTGAGTGTGACTTAAAAGATGCTCATTTCTTTAGTTAGTCAACAATTACATGTTCATGCTTGTTATGGGTACATTCTGTGGATGAGGCTGGTAAACAAGGCAATTACTGAAGTTGCCCTCATGGTGCTTGTATTCAATGGAAACTGCCGACAATTAACAATGTCAATAATAAACAAAGCACTCAACCAATCCACCAACCAGATAGCTACAGAGTGCAATAAAACTCCAGAAGAAATACACGAGATGAGAGAAAATTCTAGGAAGAAGCCAATTTGGATAATAAATCCCGAGAAAGCCTTTTCAGAAGACAGCAGTTGTGGTACCATCTGAAAGATGGGAATATCACAGTTGTTGTTTTAAAGGGTGAAAAAGATGGATTTAAAGTCAGAGACACTTTTGAAGAAATTGAATATCAAGTCTGTTTTTCTTCTTGGTTTAGAGATCAGCCAGAAGTTGTTCTCAGTTATGTGTGTGCTCTATTCCTGATTTCTATATTGCAAAGCTTGGCTTTCTGCTACTTTCGTTTCATAGATTTGTCATACTTTCTGGAGGAATGTACCTTGAGATAGCATTTTTATAAACTCTCTAATATAATTTAGTATGTTCTAGATTTTAATCCCATTAGCAAAAACTTTATTGGCCAGTTCATATATCAAAATCTTATACTTGATTTTGGTGCATATAGATGGTTATTTTCCTGAGGAAAATATGAAAAGAAACAATGTTGCTTTACCAGCCACATGAAAGAAGCCTTTTTACCCCTTTCAGCAAAGTATTAAGTATACACACAAACACAAACATGTTCAACTTCAGGAAATTTCCTTCTACTGGAATTTCACATGGAAAACACATGCTACCACAATGTAATAACAGAAAAAATCTGACTGAGTCCATAGTCAGAGGCCAGGTTGCCTCCAAAATGGGCCTTTTCCTGTCATGTTTCATGTTCCTTACCTCCTAACTTCGACAGCAGATAACCAGCAACTTTACGTGTAATTGTGATGATTTGTGAGATGATGTGTGACGTGTGATGTGTGATGATTGTGATGTGTGGTGATTTGCCTGAGAGGTAAAAGATATGTCTGCCAATGTAGGAGACAGAAGAGACATGAGTTCAGTCCTTGGGTCGAGAAGATTACCTAGAGGAGGAAATGACAACACACTCTAGTACTCTTGCTTGGAAAACCCCATGGACAGAGGGGCCTGACAGGCTACAAGTCCATGGGTTCACAAAGAGTCAGGCACAACTGAGTATGAACAAACATTAATTGTCCACATTGAGACTCCTGGGAGGAGTGAAAATAATTTCCTACAGTGACATGAGGGTATATAACAAATTTTCATTTCTTAACTCTATGATTTTGAAAGGAAGTGTGGTATCTATTAAGTGTTATGAACTTAACCAGACTGATTCCTTGGGAATTGACATTACATCAACAGATTCTTAACTCTGCAAATAATTTTAGCAATGTATTACAGCAGGATATTCCACAAAATTTTGCTTCTATATCTCATGTTAGAAATTTCTCTTTCCATTCTATCAAACTCTAATCCTAGTTTTTAACTTATTAGCTTAGAATACCTGATAAAGTCACCTTTCCAAGATGTTAAATTATTTTGAATCATTCTCATTTCAAGGCAGAATTTTTCCAATCCTCAAAATTTACCGTTGAATTTTGACCAAATATCCACAAATGATAGCCACAAATATCAACATATTATTATCATGAGCAACTGTGTACGAAAGTCAACATTTTGCATATCAACCAAAATTACAAATCGCTCAAGGGAAAAGCCCCTTTCAGAAATTTTATTAAAATGGCTTTTGTTCCATGAATAAATGTTTTAAAGAAGAAAAAAATGTGTCACTTGTTACATTATTGTATCTTGTTCAAAAAATTCTAGTTGGTCTAGTTTTCCAAATCTTAAAAACACTGTTCAATTAGAATATTGTTATTAGACACTTGATATCTAAGGCTACAAGTTGCTTTTTTATCAAGCATCTCAAGGAGCTTCTAAAGCATCCTAACACTTTAGAGCAACTGACCTAATCTGTGCATTGGATTATGGTTATTGAAATCAATCTTACAGAGGAAAAAGTGTAAACATAATACTGCCATGGTCCATAGGGTTGCAAAGAGTCAGACACGATTGAAGCGACTAAGCAAACACACACACTACTTTCAGTAAAAGAGTTTACTCAAGTGTTATGTGGCTTTCTACATTTGGAAGGTTGGTTACCAGCTTAATTTCCACATCAGAACAGGTTTAAGGGATTGAGAAAGTTGGAATTGCTTTATCAAAATAATGTAATTATTATTTATATATATTAGACATATAATTAGTCATTACACATATTGTACTTCTAATGTGCAATAAGACAATTTTTAATCTGTTATTTAAGGCTAATCCCTGAATTTTAAGGATGATTCCTAGTTTTTTCCATTAATCATGTACTGTATTTTTTAAATTAAAAAATATATATTTTCATATATGTGTGTGTATCCCTTATAATAAATGTAAAACAGTGAGTCAGAAAAAAATTTTAATGAATAACTTTTATTTTAAGAATTACTTTTCTTTGTTTTTGCAGGCTTTCTTTCTAATCGTTCCATACAATATGCTATTTTTTTTGTACACACCTAATATAAGCAATAAACTGTGGAAAATTCTGAAAGAGATGGGAATATCAGACCATCTGACCTGCCTCTTGAGAAACGTATATGCAGGTCAGGAAGCAACAGTTGGAACCGGACATGGAACAACAGACTGGTTCCAAATAGGAAAAGGAGTATGTCAAGGCTGTATATTGTCACCCTGCTTATTTAACTTCTATGCAGAGTACATCATGAGAAACGCTGGGCTGGAAGAAGCACAAGCTGGAATCAAGATTGCCGGGAGAAATATCAGTAACCCTAGATATGCAGATGACACCACCCTTATGGCAGAAAGTGAAGAAGAACTGAAAAGCCTCTTGATGAAAGGGAAGGAGGAGAGTGAAAAAGTTGGCTTAAAGCTCAACATTCAGAAAACGAAGATCATGGCATCTGGTCCCATCACTTCATGGGAAATAGATGGGGAAACAGTGGAAACAGTGTCAGACTTTATTTTTCTGGGCTCCAAAATCACTGAAGATGGTGACTGCAGCCATGAAATTAAAAGGCGCTTACTCCTTGGAAGGAAAGTTATGACCAACCTAGACAGCATATTCAAAAGCAGAGACATTACTTTGCCAACAAAGGTCCGTCTAGTCAAGGCTATGGTTTTTCCAGTGGTCATGTATGGATGTGAGAGCTGGACTGTGAAGAAGGCTGAGTGCAGAAGAATTGATGCTTTTGAACTGTGGTGTTGGAGAAGACTCTTGAGAGTCCCTTGGACTGCAAGGAGATCCAACCAGTCCATTCTAAGGGAGACCAGTCCTGGGTGTTCTTTGGAAGGAATAATGCTGAGGCTGAAACTCCAGTATTTTGGCCACCTTGCCGGGAGCCAGCATGGGAGTTCCCACCCATGGCAAAGGTCATGCGGAGAGTTCTGGTGGGCAAGGCGAACCAGAACTCGAGGGGTGCCCCTCTGGGCCTGCCTGAGCGTCTACCCCAAAACCAGAATCTGTTTTACTATTTCACGACTTTCACCAACTCTTCTGACATTAATGGGGGGCTATCCCCGACCACCTTTCTCTGTAAGAAAATCAACTTAAAACTCTAGTTAATAAGTCTCCTGGGCATAATAGGAGTGTTTCAATTCAAACCCCTCTGATGACTTTCTAGTTTGCCTGACAGGTTTGTTCATATTCACAGCCTCCCAACCATGAGAGGCAAGGAAAGCTTAAGATATTCTAACAATGCAGAGCTTCTCAGAGAGTTAAAATTGTTAAATAGAAGTAGTAGAGGATTTCTTTGTTGAGCTAATGCTTGCTGCAAAGTTTCCATATCCCTTACCTACTGTGTCCCTGGGAATGTATTGATTAATATAGTTGGTGTATAGAAATGTAAGTAGTAGCTTTAATGTCTGTAACCTTGGACCCTTGAGTTAATTCTTTTCTTGTTATAGCCCACCACACTTTTGCCCTATAGGAATGCAACTTTATCTAATGCTTTTGGAGGGTGGCGCCTGACTTTAGAAAAATCACTTTAGAGAAAAATAAGTTTTCTGAAGAAAGGGTCATAAAATGTTAACAGGCCTCCTGGCCAGAAGATGATGTAAATCACCTAAAGCTTTTGCATATGATAAGTTTGCAGGAAGAAAGCATGGCTTCGATAAGCATCAAGGACTACTGACCTTGCATGACTCTACCCCTTCCCGCATTAGCCTCTATGCACAACTTAAGGTATAAAAACTACTTTGGAAAATAAAGTGTGGGCCTTGCTCACCGAAGCTTGGTCTCCCCATGTCGTTCTTTCTCTTTCCTCTTCCTATTCAGGCTGATTCCATGGAGCGCAGGGGCTCTCTGCCTTCACTTTCCTGCCTGGGCTTCTAAGAGCCACTCGAGAAGGTGCCTAAGGTGGGGCACCTTCCACGATTCGAGAGGGCGCCTGCAGCCTAGATGAACAGAGCAAGTCCCGCGCTGGGGCTTTATTGGCTTTCTGTGTAAATCAAGGAATGTCAGCCTCTTTTCTCTACTCTATTTTCTTAACTGAAAAATTATTTCCTTATGTTTATCTCTTTATCTATTCTTTTAATTGCCGACGCCGTCCTCCCAAGGGAATCCCTGGATCCTACGGGGGCTGGACCCCGGTACCACCTGATGCAAGGAGTTGACTCATTGGAAAAGACTGATGCTGGGCGGGGTTGGGGGCAGGAGGAAGAGGGGATGGCAGAGGATGAGATGGCTGGATGGCATCACCGACTCGATGGACGTGAGTTTGAGTGAACTCTGGGAGTTGGTGATGGACAGGGAGGCCTGGCGTGCTGCAGTTCATGGGGTTGCAGAGTCGGACACAGCTGAGCGACTGAACTGAACCGAATATAAGCAAGAACACATATACTTTAGAAGACTAAAGTATGATAAAATATTTTTCCTTCAAATAATTTTTGACTATTCACAGAAAAGAATTAAAGAAAACATCATACAAATTTCCATTGCTAGACTGAATGGAGAGGGAGGAAATAATTGAGTGGAACAGGAATTTTAATACAGTTTTTATTATTATACCTGCTTGTTGTATCACACTTTATCTACCAGCTGATATCTGGGTCAAGATTTTTATATCCACCTAGGATTCCTGGATTAAGTAAACTACTTGTTCAATACAACTAAAGAATCTTCAGATGTATGATAGCCTACCTCTGAGGAATGGATCCCAGCTCAATCAGTCAATATAAGGTAATTGTTAAATTTTAACAAAAAATATTTGAAAATTGTCAAAGGACTTCCCTGGTGGTCCAGTGGTTAAGATTCTGCATTTCCATTACAAGGAGTATGGGTTTCAATCCTGGCCAGGGAACTAAGATCCAACATGCTGTGTGGCCAAAATAAAAAAGGTCAAAGAAATTGCATGGTGTTTGAACACTTGAGATTTTAGTTAAAAAAAAAAATATATATATATATATATATATTTTTTTTTTTTTTGCTGCTGCTGTGTCACTTCAGTTGTGTCCGACTCTGTGTGACCCCGTAGACAGCAGCCCACCAGGCCCTCCCGTCCCTGGGATTCTCCAGGCAAGAACACTGGATTGGATTGCCATTTCCTTCTCCAATACATGAAAGTGAAAAGTGAAAGTGAAGTTGCTCAGTCGTGTTCGACTCTTAGCAACCCCATGGACTACAGCCTACCAGGCTCCTCCATCCATGGGATTTTCCAAGCAAGAGTACTGGAGTGGGGTGCCATTGCCTTCTCCAATACACGTGCGCGCACACACACACACACACACACACACATATATATATGTATAAAAGAAAAATGTCAATCAATAGAAAGAACAGGAATTACTAAACAATTTGCTCTTAGTGTTTTTCCAAGTTTCCCTTGTCTATTATTTCAGCAGCTATAAAGAACAAGAGATCCCACTATAGTTTATGAGTTTTCAAAAACTTGGCCTAAACAAATTAACTAAAAGCAAACATCTTGAAATGTTTGGGATCCACTACTGATGTACATAGTCAAACTCAATTTTGACATTCAGAAGCATATATCTTGCTATTTCCAAGGTAATTTTAAATATGGTAGTGTATTTTAAGTAAAACAACTTTTCCTACATTAGTGAAGACAGAAGGAATTTAAAAGAAAAAAGAAGGAAAGACGAGGGAAGGAGAAAGAGAGGAAGAACAGAAGAAAGCAAGTAATTTGAAATTCTAACAAAATGAGAGTCTTCAGGGAGGGGATGTCTAGAAATTTTGCAGAAAATCTTGTGATTTTTTTTGGTAGATGCACTAGAAATAGATTCCCACCTTATCTGTTTTCCCAGAGCCAGTTTTAGCTTCTCCATCAATGTATAATTCCGGTATTGATTTTTTTTTCTTTGAAAAATTTATACCAGTTGCCCAGAAAGTCATAAACGTGAATAATCTTCTAGCAGATTTCCTTGGTTTATGTAAAACTATTCTTAAGAAGAAGTTCTGGAGAAGTGAAAATGGAAAGGAAAAAAAGGACTCTAATGAAAGAAAATATTTAAGAGCTAGTCATAGAAGTAATTTAAATATTAGAATTCTATGTCTTTCTACAATTTATAATGCACCCTATCAAGCCAGGCTTCAGCAATAAGTGAACCGTGAACTTCCTGATGTTCAAGCTGGTTTTAGAAAAGGCAGAGGAACCAGAGATCAAATTGCCAACATCCACTGCATCATGAAAAAAGCAAGAAAGTTCTAGAAAAACATCTATTTCTGCTTTATTGACTATGCCAAAGCCTTTGACTGTGTGGATCACAATCAACTGTGGAAAATTCTTTAAGAGGTGGGAATACCAGACCACCTGATCTGCCTCTTGAGAAATCTGTATGCAGGTCAGGAAGCAACAGTTGAGAACTGGACATGGAATAACAGACTGGTTCCAAATAGGAAAAGGAGCACATCAAGGCTGTATATTATCACCCTGTTTATTTAACTTATAAGCAGAGTACATCATGAGAAATGCTGGACTGGAAGAATCACAAGTTGGAATCAAGATTGCCAGGAGAAATATCAATAATCTCAGATATGCAGATGACACCACCCTTATGGCAGAAAATGAAGAGGAACTAAAAAGCCTCTTGATGAAAGTGAAAGTGGAGAGTGAAAAAGTTGGCTTAAAGCTCAACATTCAGAAAACGAAGATCACGGCATCTGGTCCCATCACTTCATGGGAAATAGATGGGGAAACAGTGGAAACAATGTCAGACTTTATTTTTCTGGGCTCCAAAATCACTGCAGATGGTGACTGCAGCCATGAAATTAAAAGGCGCTTACTCCTTGGAAGGAAAGTTATGACCAACCTAGAGAGCATATTCTAAAGCAGAGACATTACTTTGCCAACAAAGGTCCATCTAGTCAAGGCTATGGTTTTTCCTGTGGTCATGTATGGATGTGAGAGTTGGACTGTGAAGAAGGCTGAGCACCGAAGAATTGATGCTTTTGAACTATGGTGTTGGAGAAGACTCTTGAGAGTCCCTTGGACTGCAAGGAGATCCAACCAGTCCATTCTGAAGGAGATCAGCCCTGGGATTTCTTTGGAAGGAATGATGCTAAAGCTGAAACTCCAGTACTTTGGCCACCTCATGCGAAGAGTTGACTCATTGGAAAAGACTCTGATGCTGGGAGGGATAGGGGGCAAGAGGAGAAGGGGACAACAGAGGATGAGATGGCTGGATGGCATCACTGACTCAATGGACATGAGTCTGAGTGAACTCCAGGAGTTGGTGATAGACAGGGAGGCCTGGTGTGCTGCAATTCATGGGGTCGCAAAGAATGGGATACGACTGAGCAACTGATCTGATCTGATATAAAGTAAAGCTGAAGATATGAGCACGTCCTAACACCTTAAAGATCAGTATAGTCAACACTATGGTTTTCCCAGTAGCTATGTATGGATGTGAGAGTTGGACCATAAATAAGCTGAGCCCCAAATAATTGTTTTGAACTGTGGTTTCAGAGAAGACTCTTGAGAGTCCCTTGGATTGCAAGAAGATCAAATTCGTCAATCCTAAAGGAAATCGACCCTGAACATTCATTGGAAGGACTGATGCTGAAGCTGAAGCTCCAATACTTTGGCTACTTGAATCAAATAACTGACTCATTGGAAAAGATCCTGATGCTGGGAAAGAGTGAAGGCAGGAGGAAAAGGGGACAACAGAGGATGAGATAGTTGGATGACATAACCAACTTGGTGGATGCGAGTTTGAGCAAGCTCCAGGGGTTGGTGATGGACAGGGAAGCCTGAGATAGTGGAGGACAGGTTTGTCTGGTATGCTACAGTCTGTAAGATCACAAAGAGTTGTGGACACAATGGTTGAACAACAACAGTGACATATTAGATAAACTGAGGTGCATTAAATATTTTTAGTGTGTTTGAACAGAATTCAATTCCAATGGGGCACTGCCATACTAAAAGTTGTCAGGTATGCTTTGTGAACAGAAGCTTAGGGAAAGACTTTTACAGAACAGACAGAGAAGCAAAGCAAAGACATTATTTGATTGACTATAGCTTGAACAGTTGCTCTATTTGTGAAAGTTGAGTTGTTTGTTTGTGATGGGTTTTTCTTAAATTTTATTTTCTTGGATACAAGGTGTTTATAATCGACTTGGCTTAGATTTCAAGTTTGCTTTTGTAGGGCAGCAAGGCATTAGAGCCACCTCAGTCTAATAACCTCCTGTTTAATTGCAGTTCCTCCTTTTTGTGATCCTTTCATACATGAGAAATTGACCCAAAAGTGGGCATACATCATCATCCAGATTAAATTATCCTTATCTCATTGTGAGGACTTCCCAGGTGGTGCTAGTGGTAAAGAACTTGCCTGCCAAAGCACGAGACTTAAGAGATTCAGATTTGATCCCTGGGTCAGGAAGATCCCCTGGAGAAGGAAATAGCAACTCACTCCAGTGTTCTTGGCTGGGAAATCCCATGGACAGAGGAGCCTGGTGGTCTACAGTCATGGGGTCACAAAGAGTCTGACACAATGGAAGCGACTTAGCATGCACACACACACACTCATCTCATTGTGTAACTCATAGATTTTGATGTCAAGTTCATGGAAAGTTTGTTGTTGTTCATCTCTTTTGTCCATCTTGCTTTTGTTCCTGTAAGTGCAGTGAGAACATCTGATGGCCTTTGACACATAATCAAGACACTTGAGAAGACAGTGCACCTGGGAGGCTATGGTTAGGTAACCATAAGGAGGACAATATGGTCAATATGATGACCATCGGGAGGACAAAATCAAGTTACTGAAGTATGCTCCTTACCCAGATTCCCTGTTAACCAAACCAGTTGGTTTTAAAAAAATATCAAAGGATGTACTAACGGAGGCATCAACCTGTTTTAGCCAAGAGGCTTATTTGTTTATTTCTTGTAATTGAATTTCTATCACACCAGAGGTGTTGATCCCAGTACTGCAGAAGATAATTGCTTTGATACAGACTCATTGTATCCAAAATGATTCTATTATCTAAAAATAATAATAATAAATCTTAGCAAGAGAGCATAGGGACTTTTGTTGTGCAACTACAGCCTTACAGGTAGATTCAGCAATACTTGCCAGAGTTAAGAACAAGTTTCTAATCATTTTATTTACACTTATTCCAAACCAAGGACAGTAGCACTACACAATGATGCTCTTCTAGAGGGTATCAACATCAGCATCTTTTGGATTAGCAATAGCAGGTTAGAGGACTGGACCACTGCTGGGTTTCTGATTTGTTGTGGAGTGACACCGGTGCTGCTAAAATTCCTAATTCACATTTAGCTTACACTGGCCAACCACTGAGACAGACTGAACCATGAATATTTATAACCATCACAGACAAAATCAAATCTTAGCAGCAAGTACAGCAAGAATAATGACGGATTATATAGGCTCCTTTTAAGTTTGGTTTGCTGAAACTTTTCATAAGGAATCTCGGAATAGATTTTAAAAAAGCTTTTGAAGTTAAGAAGCCAGCAAATAACACATCATCAGACTTCACCTAAAATACCTATAGATTTGAATGAATTGGTCTCTTCCTGATGTTCCCAAAATAACCTGAGTTTCATGTGTATGCCAGTAAGTAACTTTCCTTACTCACCTTTTAAGGCTGCTGGAATCCTCTAAGCAGGGTACCAGATGGTTTTTCCAAGGGTCTTTTTAGCTTCATAAATTCAACCTTAGTTCCTTGTGACTGTCAAGTCATTTATGGTTCTATGCGCATCTCTCTCAAATATGGCATTCCAGTCAAAGCCTTGGTAATACAACCAGTATTCCCACTTGTATGCTGTTACAAGGAAAGCATATTCTTACTGAAATTATGTGAATATCTATCTATATTACCATGAAAATAGGAACAGTAAGAATTTTCTGAATTCCTAAGGGGTTAGGTATGAAGAAATAAATAAGTGTTTCAATTTTGTTTACAAATGTATAACTTACCAAATTGCTCTAAGTTATAGATAGCTTATAAGAGATATTTCCCTTAAATCTGGTAAGCAAAGCTTTTAAGAACCAACAATATTTCAAACAAAAAGTCATAAAATTAAAATTATCTCCAACAGTTCATTCAGTCCCAGATAATTCTTATTCTCCTTAATCTTCGGTTAGCAGTTTATGAATTGAGTTTTTCCTTTAGAGTTTTAGAAATTCGTACTGGGTTCAGTGGTATGATTGTAAAGCTATCAGAAACCTATATTTATCAGAGTGCTTTGCTTGAATCTCTTTGAAGACAAAACAATTTTGCAAAAACATCAGAGTAAAATAACTCTGTAGATGACAAAAAAAAAAAAAAATCTTAAAAATAGTCCTAGAATGCTTTGTCCTTTTAACAGATGTAAGAATTAAATTTTCATGTAGAACTTGAAAAACTTTTGGGTTAGTTTCTGTATTTCTGAGAGAATCTTTATGTAAATGCTTATTTTTCTTTAAGCCAATTAAATAGAGTTCTCTTACAAATTAATTTTGGCAATGCTATCTGGAGATTAAAACACACACACACACACATCTGTAACGTGTATATCGATGTATAGAAACATATAGACAAGATAAAAACAGAAATATTATAGTTTTTGTTAAAAAATTTTAGCTATGAGATGAACCATAACACAAAATTCACTGGTTTATAAAATGAACATTTGAACCCCAATTGTGTTTCTGGTGGTGATAATAAAAGTTAAGATTCTCCAGTAACATGACTAAAGCTTTTGACTAATCTTTGTGGAGACAACTTTCAGAGTGTTTTTGTTTGCTTTTTGTAAGGAATCTTATAGGGCAATTTTTGACTCATTTAGTCTTAGTAGCTTCTGCTTACCAACCAAAACACACATTCCATTGTTTTGGAGAAGTTTGCAATTCTTGTTTCTCTATGTGTCTCAGTAATGGATAAGCTCATCTAGACTTAACTTCTCCAAAGTGGCCACAGTAATTCCAGATTTCTTTGCTAAGATTAACACACTTGTTCAGACAAACACATATTCTGTACCTATAATTTTTGTGCATACATCGCATGAGTGTCCCCGATGCAAATTCTAGAACTCTTTGGACTTTACCAACCTGAGACCTCACTAGGACTTGTTAGGGGAAGCACATTGATTGAAACTGCCCACCTTGGCCAGGCACCGTAGTAACCATCTGCATGAGTTGCTTTATGACAGGAGATCCTGGTAAGGAACAGGGAACTAATAAGCCTCCACCAACTGAAAGAGTTCGGGAAAGGTCAAAAGGAGACACCACATGTCTGACCACCTCCCAGAATCCTTCTTTCTGGCATCCATCTTGGCTGAACAAGGCGTCAGAATGATTGGCTGAAGACAACCTGGAAACTAATCCCATCACCATAAAACCCAAGACTGCAAGCTATGTGGTAGAGCTGTTCTCCTGGGTTCCCTTATCTTACTGCTCTCCGCTTGGGTGCTCTTTCCCAATAAAATATCTTGCTTTGTCAGCACATGTGTCTCCTCGGACAATTCATTTCTGAGTGTTAGACAAGAGCCCAGTTTTGGGCTCTGGAAGGGGTCCCCCTTCCTGCAACATACCCAGTCTAATTTAAGTCAGACCCATTCTAACTCCAGAATCAATTAAGAAAAAGAAATACTCACATAAAGACAGAGAGCTTGTAACACAAAAGCTGTGGAGCTTGGATCTGAGACAAGCTTACCTGCAACCCTCAGGCCAATGAGGAGAGTTTATGGACTATGTGGAATAGTTGATAGACACACTGACAAAGGGGAAAGGCAGAAAGATAGGTTACAATTGAGATATGTGTTTATTTTTTGAGGAAAAGATGTTGACACCTAGCTTTGAAAGCTCACTGGACCACTTAACCATTCTCTTGCTCTTAGACATGCACCTGACCATTTTGATTCTCAGTTTTCTAATCTGTAAAGTGAAGACTATCACACAGAATTGTGTGATAATTCAGTGATATAACTCTGCACAGAACATTTTAATTCACCCAGATAGTAAGTGCTCGATAAACCAAAGCCACTTTTGTTCTCACTAGCATCAGTATACTCTTTTCCCTTAGTTAATTTTAAACATAGTCCGTGCTTCTGTTGACTGATTGAATAAAAGGTGGAAACAGAAGACTTCTAATACTTCCTCACAAAACAAACATTTTCTGTCCCAAGGCATCTATAAATGATGTATATGTCAGCGGTCTATGATATTAATACAATTATTTTTCCTCTGCTTCTTATACATTTTCTACTCAAATTTTTACTGTGCTTCAAATTCTAACAACTTGAGATTTCTTGTGCTTTTGATTAAAAGTAAAGTTAATACAGGAGTAGTTAGAGGATGTATATTCTACAGTGCAGTGGGCATCAGATTGCTTTATTCTGATTTCTACTTGGCCTATCAGCTTTGGTGTTATAAAATGAAAAGAGATAATCAAGAGGAGGAGCAAAGGGTGTGAGTGAAAGGAGCTCCGCAAGGGGGCTGGGGGGCGGGGCAGTGGGGGCTGGGAAATGCAGATATGCACTTGAATGTAGCTTATTAAGAAAAATAAGAGCTATAATGAAGGTGTACGAGAAAAATAAAGTATAACTTCAATGTGTCCTGACCTAAGGATCAGAGAGATGAAATAGCTCCCTAGACAAAATTCTTCCTAAAGACAGAGATTATCTCCATATTGTTCCTTAATATATCCCCTGCCTTTAGCACAGGTCCTGGAAGGTAGTAGATCATCAAGAAATAGCTGATGAATGTTCAACAAATTTATGGTTTTCACAATGCTAAGTTTAAATGCCAAAGGCAACCAAACTCTTCTGATTATAACTCTGGTGCTTTTTTTTTTTTTTTAAACTTTGCACATTGTTTTAGCTCCACTGCCTAGCACACTAAATATCTGATGAATGAATGAACAAATTAACAAATTAATGAATATCCCTGTCTGCTTTTTTGAATATGCCGTGGTCCAAACAGAAGAACAAGAAGATAAAAAAAGGAAAAAGGAGAAAGCCACCTCTATCTTTCCTCTTTCTCTGCCTCCACCCACTCCAACACCCACACATAGTTCAAGTTCAATCCAAAAACATTTATAAATCAGAGCATGCTGTGCAGGAAGAAGAATGAGACATTTGGCCTTGGTATTTTTATTTTAATATGTTCACTTTCAAAGGACAAAAGAAAGGTCAGAAAACAAACAATACATAAAGCATGGGAAAAATAATAATTGTAGGGGAAAGCAGGGTTTACTCTGACAGAAGTGACTAAAGATGAACAAGTGGTGAGCAGCTGTTGTCAAGGGGAGTCATCTGAACTGAACCTCAATTCGGAGAGTTCCGAAGCTGTTTTGTGGCTTAATGCACTAAATATGCACAGAAAGGGCTGAGAGTTAATCCTGCCTGTTTGCGAGAGTCCTAATATGTGCCAGAGATGCTGCCTGAGTCAGACAGACTCCAAAAGCCACCTCGGTAATGCTGCAGGAAGTCAAAAAAATTGGACAGTGCCCATGTCTGATGGAGTGGGAACCCTTCGGTAGGGGAACAGGTTTTTCAGCTGAAACACATGTATGTGGGAGTTCAGTGCAAAATGATACTGCAAAGGAGAGAAAAAAAGAAAAGGACAGCCTTTTGAGAGGAGGCAAACTGATTCAGAACAAAGATGAGGCCTTTTCAAGAACTGAGCTGTTGGGAAAGTGCAGATTTACTCCCTGGAATAGCCTGCCCCTCTCTCTGTCTGTACTGTGTTCCGTCTCCAGTGTGTTCCATCTTCAACATGTTCTGTCTCCAGCAGGCTCCCAGTCCACTGCAGAAGCTCACCAACTGTTTGAAGCTCTACTATAAAGGACTATGTTACCAAAAAAGAAAAAAGTGGAAGTGGAAGAAGGTTCAGGGAACTCCAAGTTCACTTTCTCTTTCTAATTTTTAATAAACTCTAGATGCTGTTCTTGGACTTCCCTGGTGGTACAGGTAGATAGGAATACCCCTGCCAATGCAGGAGACACAGGTTTGATTCCTGGTCTGGGAAGAGTCCGCATACTGCAGAGCAGCTAAGCCCCTGCTCCACAGCTACTGAAGCCTGCATGCCTAAAGCTCGTGCTCTGCAACTAGAGAAGCCATGGCAAGAAAAGCTCAGGCACTGCAACAAAAAGTAGCCCCTGCTTACCACAGCTAGAGAAAGCCCGTATGCAGCAATGAAAACCCAGTGCATCCAAAAAGAAAAAAAAAAAAAAAAAAAAATAGATGCCCTTCTTTTGCCATAGCTTTATCTTTTACTTAAATAATATTACTTGCACTGTTATTATTACCAAAACAATGAATATTCATAAAAAGCAAAATGGAGTAGTGCCAAAAAGTCAGTCTGTTTAAGTGACTACTTTGATTGTGCTTATTAATGTCTAGGTGATCTTGAGCATATCATTTAACCTCTCTCGGTCTCAGTTTCATCACCTGTAAAATAACAATATTGATAGTAATTGACTCATAGGATTACATGAGGACTAAATGAGTTAATTTATGAAAGGGTTTATAACAGAGCCCTGACATATATCAAATGCTTTGTAAGTGGCAGAGGTTATTGCACAAAATGCAGAAGAAGATAATAATATTAAAACAATTGTAAAGCAAAAAATAAAAATTACGTAGAGCCCTGTTCCAAGCAGAGGCAGGCGTTGTATATAAAATGTCAGTATATTGCTTTACTCATCTTTTCCTACCTTATTTTGTAAGTCCTTTTTTTTCCCCAATACTGATATTACTAATCCTATTATAATAACCATAATAAACAGGCATCATATTTTTCAAAAGTTTCAAACTATCTTATTTATTATATAATTGTGATTAAGTTGGCAAATTATTAACTTGGTTTTACAGATAAACACATTAAGCATTAGTGTGTTTGCTAGGGAGAACAGATGATTCCCAATGATTCATACCCTCTTTTTTTTTTTTTAATTGGAGTATAGTTGCTTTACAACACTATGTACACTGTCTTTATAACCTTGAGTGTGGGCAAAAATATGATGCTGTTTCACTCCTTTATATGGCAAGGGTGAAGGAATTTCACAGATGTAGCCAGCATTCCATATCTGTTGGTTTTCAGTGAGTCAAAAAGTAGATTATCCTAGGTGGGCCGAACCTACATAACTAAGCCACTCTCATTGGTCCTAGAGACACAAAATTTCATGTTGTGGAGACAGTCACCTGACAGGGAATGATGGATAGCTTCTAGTTGCAGAGGACTTCTGTCCTACAACCACAAGAACTGAATTCTGTCAGCTACCCATGAACTTGAAAGAGAAGTTCAGGCCTCAGATGAGATCACAGTGTGTTGAAACACACACAAAAAGACTCAGCTAAGCTGTGCATATATACTCTGGGTCCAGAGAAAATGATCATAAGTGTTTCATGTTTTAAACCACTATGTTCAAGGAACACACAGTCTGAAAAACAAGAAGGAAGGTGAAAGAAAGTATAATTAAGTAGCTTAATATGAATAAGAAACAGAACCATCTCTTGAATCCAGTTCTAACTGATGTCAAAGCAAGTGTGCTTAGTATTGTATTATAACCTTTCATATGTTAATATATATACAATGTATACATTTATACATATATATGTTTACTTAAATAAAATGTATATAATATATATTTCTTTACATCATAAATATTATTTGTTGAGTTTTATTCCATGGATTAGGTATATGTATATATAGTGAGGCAACAGCCTTATGTTGGATATTTAGCTTGTTTGCTATTTAGAAACAGTGCTACAAAAAAAAAAAAAATCATACTTAAAGCTAAATCTTTTCTTGAGTTTTCTTAGCAAATACTGTAGAATCTGATTCTCCCAAGTAGAAAGTTAAATGAAAAAACATGTGCAATTTTAAAACATTTACCCTATTCCTAATATTGGTATGGCTGACAATCCCACTGAGATCCACATGAGTTTTGAGTTCAGTTACTTTCTAGAATATACTAGGTACTAAAATGTATATTATAGCAAAACTATAATTGTATAACTCTGTAATTGTAAGAAAATAATTTTGCAAGAGTCAGAAAAATATAACCATTATTAACTCGGCACAAAAAGTGCTTTACAACATTTTGTGACAGATAGTGGAAAACCATAAACTATTACTTAATCTCCAAAACCCCTGTACAATCCCAGAGTAACGTGAGGAAGCCAATTAATGATATTTCCTAATTGTTGGAATGTTACCACAGGCAGGAATAAAATGTGTAACAATCTGAAAATTTTATTAGAACTGAAATTCTAATATCTATGCCCATAAGAAATTTGAATCACTGTTGATAAGGTTTTCTAACACTTATTTTTTTCTTGTTTGTAACTGTCTCTTACTGGTGGGGAAAGTTATGAACAATCTTGACAGCATATAATGAGTATACTACCCAAAGCAATTTATAGATTCAATGCAATCCCTATCAAGCTACCAACAGTATTCTTCACAGAGCTAGAACAAATAATTTCACAATTTGTATGGAAATACAAAAAACCTCGAATAGCCAAAGCGATCTTGAGAAAGAAGAATGGAACTGGAGGAATCAACCTACCTGACTTCAGGCTCTACTACAAAGCCACAGTTCTCAAGACAGTATGGTACTGGCACAAAGACAGAAATATAGATCAGTGGAACAAAATAGAAAGCCCAGAGATAAATCCATGCACATATGGACACCTTATCTTTGACAAAGGAGGCAAGAATATACAATGGATTAAAGACAATCTCTTTAACAAGTGGTGCTGGGAAATCTGGTCAACCACTTGTAGAAGAATGAAACTAGAACACTTTCTAACACCATACACAAAAATAAACTCAAAATGGATTAAAGACCTAAACGTAAGACCAGAAACTATAAAACTCCTAGAGGAGAACATAGGCAAAACACTCTCTGACATACATCACAGCAGGATCCTCTATGACCCACCTCCCAGAATATTGGAAATAAAAGCAAAAATAAACAAATGGGACCTAATTAACCTTACAAGCTTCTGCACATCAAAGGAAACTATTGGCAAGGTGAAAAGACAGCCTTCAGAATGGGAGAAGATAATAGCAAATGAAGCAACTGACAAACAATTAATCTCGAGAATATACAAGCAACTCCTACAGCTCAACTCCAGAAAAATAAATGACCCAATCAAAAAATGGGCCAAAGAACTAAATAGACATTTCTCCAAAGAAGACATACAGATGGCTAACAAACACATGAAAAGATGCTCAACATCACTCATTATCAGAGAAATGCAAATCAAAACCACTATGAGGTACCATTTCACACCAGTCAGAATGGCTGTGATCCAAAAGTCTACAAGTAATAAATGCTGGAGAGGGTGTGCAGAAAAGGGAACCCTCTTACACTGTTGGTGGGAATGCAAACTAGTACAGCCACTATGGAGAACAGTGTGGAGATTCCTTAAAAAACTGGAAATAGACCTGCCTTATGATCCAGCAATCCCACTGCTGGGCATACACACTGAGGAAACCAGAAGGGAAAGAGACACGTGTACCCCAATGTTCATCGCAGCACTGTTTATAATAGCCAGGACATGGAAGCAACCTAGATGTCCATCAGCAGATGAATGGATAAGAAAGCAGTGGTACATATACACAATGGAGTATTACTCAGCCATTAAAAGGAATACATTTGAGTCAGTTCTAATGAGGTGGATGAAACTGGAGCCTATTATACAGAGTGAAGGAAGCCAGAAAGAAAAACACCAATACAGTATACTAAAGCATATATATGGAATTTAGAAAGATGGTAACAATAACCCTGTGTACGAGACAGCAAAAGAGACACTGATGTATAGAACAGTCTTTTGGACTCTGTGGGACAGGGAGAGGGTGGGAAGATTTGGGAGAATGGCATTGAAACATGTAAACTATCATGTATGAAACGAGTTGCCAGTCCAGGTTCGATGCACGATACTGGATGCTTGGGGCTGGTGCACTGGGACGACCCAGAGGGATGGTATGGGGAGGGAGGAGGGAGGAGGGTTCAGGATGGGGAACACATGTATACCTGTGGTGGATTCACTTTGATATCTGGCAAAACTAATACAATCATGTAAAGTTTAAAAATAAAATAAAATTAAAAAAAAAAAAACAAAGAAGAGAGAAGGGAGAGAAAATAAGCAGACTGAATTAAAGAAAAACATAAAGACCCTCCAAATTGAAGCCACATTAACACAAAAGATGGACTCTGTCATGTCTTAAAAATGGTTTACATGAGAGAAATAAAAACTGCTAAAGTTCACTATGTTAAAAGAAAAAGAAAGCAGGAGTTTCTAAAATGATGAGGTGTCTCCTATCTCACAGAACCCAAGGGCAGAACATATACTTAAATTTATGAGGAACCCAAAATACTAATGACTTCATCTCAGGTCTTTGCAGTTTATTATCTCTCCTCATTAACCCCCCCTTCCCAAAGACTTGCTGTTCCGAGTTTTATGTGTTATGATCATCTGTGAACCAGAGCTCCATGATCACAGATTCGCTCTACATGGGTCAACTAGAGTCTCTGTGACACGATTTCAAAATCCCCAAGAGTATTAAATTGATGTGATTTGAGACAATCAACCCATTTTTTTTTCCTCCTCCACAAGCAGTCTCCTCCCTCAAATGGTGCCAGACAGATTGCAAGATTCTGGGTCAAGTTTCTTGAGATCATGGTCTCAACGTCCCTTCTTACAAGTCTGATCAGGGGGTTGAAGGTCATATTTCTTCCTCCACTGGGCAGGAGAACAGACACTAATAAGGAAATGAGATAAGTCATCTGGAATTTATATTTACTCTTCTAATGTATTTCCTTTAAAGAAAAAAAAATTCTTGTAAACTCAGCATTTTAGGGTTTGGGGAATTTAATTTTTTTTTTTCTCCAGGTGGAAATGAAGGAAAAGGATGATATTTTTTCAGCTTTTTCTTTTAGAATAATTATAGATTTATGTTGTTGTTTATTCACTAAGTCTTGTCTGACTCTTTTTTGCAGCCCACAGGCTGTAGCCTGCCAAGCTCCTCTGTCCTCCAGGATCCTCCAGGCAGGAATACTGGAGTGGGTTCCCATTTCCTTCTCCAGGGAATCTTCCTGACCAAGGGATCAAGCTTTCATCTCCTGCACTGGTTGGCTGATTCTTTATCATTGGGAATGCCATAAAGCCAATAGATTCATGGGAGGTTGCAAAAAATATATACAAGGAAGATTGGTACACCTTTCTCCCAGCCTCCTTCAATGCTAGCGTCTTGCTCAACTATAATACAATATTGAAAACAAAAAATTGACATTGGTAAAATACAGTTTGTTCATGAATATGTGATAGCGTATATTCATGTACTCATTTCTGTTTATGTATTTGTATAGCTCTTTGAAAGTTTAACGTTGGGGTAGCCTTGTATAACCACAATCACAATCCAGATATTCAACTGTACTATCACCACAGAATTTCCTCTTATTAACCCTTTCAGTCACACTCATCCTTTTAGCCTCTATGCCTGATTACTAGCAGCCAATGATATCTTCTCTATCTTTTTAAGTGTTAATGAGATTATGAAAATTGAATCATATAATATGCATCATTTTGAAATAAACCTTTCTAAAATTTTTTAAATCTGATTTTTTTAACACCAAAAACATTTTGTATTGGGATATAGCCAATTAACAATGTTTGATAACTTCAGGTGAACAGTGAAGGAACTCAGCCATACAGATGCATATATCCATTCTCCCCCAAACTCTCCCCATCAGACTGGCACATAACATGGAGCAGAGTTATATGTGCTACACAATAGGTCTCTATATCCATTTTGTATAGAGCAGTGTGCATAGTCAGGGACTTTGGAAAGATCATGAACTAGGACTTTTTATTCAGCATGTTAACTTAGGATAGTTTAAGTTGTTATATCAATAGTTTGCTCGTAAATATAGTTGAGTAGCATTCTGTGGTGTAAATGTACCAAAGTTTGTGTAACCATTCATCCACTGAAGGACGTCTGAATATTTACCAGTTTGGGGCTATTTTAATAGAACTGCTAATATATCTGCTTCTAATTTCATGTATGAAAACAAATTTTCATTTCTTTGGGATAATTGCCTAAGAGTATAGATTCTGTGTTATACTGTCACACTAATTTTTAATTTTAAAATTTATTTATTTGATTTTATATAAGTATGAGTTTTAAGCCAACTTTGCCACTTTCCCCTTTCAGTTTCATTAAGAGGTCTTTAGTTCTTCTTCACTTTCTGCCATAAGGGTGGTGTCATCTGCATATCTGATGTTATTGATATCTATCCCAGCAATCTTGATTCCAGCTTGTGCTTCATCCAGTCCAGCATTTCTCATGATGTACTCTGCATATAAGTTAAATAAGCAGGGTGACAATATACATCAATTCATGGCAAATAGATGGGGAAACAGTAGAAACAGTGGCAGGCTTTATTTTGGGGGGCTCCAAAATCACTGCAGATGGTGACTGCAGCCATGAAATTAAAAGACGCTTACTCCTTGGAAGGAAAGTTATGACCAACCTAGATAGCATATTAAAAAGCAGAGACATTATTTTGGCAACAAATGTCTATCTAGTCAAAGTTATGATTTTTCCATTAGTCATGTATGGATGTGAGAGTTGGACTATAAAGAAAGCTGAGCACCGAAGAATTGATGCTTTTGAACTGTGGTGTTACAGAAGACTCTTGAAAGCCCCTTGGACAGCAAGGAGATCCAACCAGCCCATCCTAAAGGAAATCAGTCCTGAATATTCATTGGAAGGACTGATGCTGAAGCTGAAACTCCAGTACTTTGGCCACGTGATGTGAAGAACTGACTCATTTGCAAAGACCCTAATGCTGGGAAAGATTGAAGGCCGGAGAAGAAGGGGATGACAGAGGATGAGATGGTTGGATGGCATCACCAACTCAATGGATACCAGTTTGCATAAACTCTGGGAGTTGGTGATGGACAGGGAGGCCTGGCATGCTGCAGTCCATGGGTTCGCAAAGAGTTAAACATGAATGAGTGACTGAACTGAATGGATATAATTATGATGTATTTTATTTTATTGATGTATAGTTGATTAACAATGTATTAATTTCTGCTATACAGCAAAGTGATTTAGTTATACATACATAAAAATGTGTATACATACATGTGTATATATACATATACATGTGTATATTTATATTTTTTTTCATATTCTTTCCCTTTATAACTTTCTGTAGGATATAGTTCATGTGCTACATATGAGACCTTGTTGTTTATCTGTTCTACATATTATAGTTTGTTATCTGCTAGCCCCAAGCTCCCAATCTTTCCCTCCCCAACATTATTTTTACTTTTAAGATAAACTTCAAAACTATTTCCAAATGCCTATATCATTTACATCCTCACCAACAATGTATGAATTAGCCAACATTTGTTATCACAATTTTTTTTCTTTTATCCACTCTGACATATGTGTAGTGATATATAATCATGGTTTTAATTTAGACTAAATTAAACTAATTTAATTTAAATATAGATGTTAAACATCTTTCCTGTGTTTAATTTTCCAATTTGTCTATCTTCTTAGATGAAATGTCTGTGCATGTCTTTGGCCCATATTATAATTGGATTATTTTACTAGCGAGTTTTAAGAGTTCTTAATGTGTACTAAATACAATATCTCAATTTATATTTTTCTATGCAATATATTTCTCCAAGTCTATAACTTATCTTTTAAATATTTTAACATACGTGTTTTCATATTTGATGAAATAATATTTATCACTGTTTACTTTATTATGCTTTGATGTTGAGTCTAATAACTCTTTGTTTAGGCAAATACTCTGGAGATTTTTCTCCATTTTCCTCAAACTTATACAGAGTTTCCGATTGATACCTACTGATAGCATCCTGCTTAATGGTAAAAGTCTAAACTTTTTCCCTCTGAGATCAGGAAAAAGGCAAGGATTCGGCTCATGCAAATTATTTAATATAGTAGTAGAAGTTCTAGCCACTGCAATAAGTTAAGAAAAATGGGAGAAAATGAATAAAAATTTAGAAAATAAGAAAGAAAATTGCCTATATCTGCAAATGATGTGTCTGCAAATAAGAACTTAGGAAATCTTGTTATACAACTTATTTGGAAAATTAAAAGTACAAGATGGCCAAAAATTTTGAAGAAGGACCATGTTTTCGTAATCATTCTTCCCAATGTTAAGATTTTGAAGAAGCTGAAGTTGAATGGTTCTATGAAGATCTACAAGACCTTTTAGAACTAACACCCAAAAAAGATGTCCTTTTCATTATAGGGGACTGGAATGCAAAAGTAGGAAGTAAAGAAACGCTTGGAGTAACAGGCAAACTTGGCCTTGGAATACAGAATGAAGCAGGGCAAAGACTAATAGAATTTTGCCAAGAGAATGCACTGGTCATAGAAAACACCCTCTTCCAACAACACAAGAGAAGACTCTACACATGGACATCACCAGATGGTCAACACCAAAATCAGAATGATTATATTCTTTGCAGCCAAAGATGGAGAAACTCTACAAGTCAACAAAAACAAGACCAGGAGCTGACTGTGGCTCAGATCATGAACTCCTTATTGCCAAATTCAGACTTAAATTGAAGAAAGTAGGGAAAACCACTAGACCATTCAGGTATGACCTAAATAAAATCCCTTATGATTAGACAGTGGAACTGAGAAATAGATTTAAGGGACTAGACCTGATAGATAAGAGTGCCTGATGAACTATTGACTGAGGTTCGTGACATTGTACAGGAGACAGGGATCAAGACCATCCTCATGGAAAAGAAATGCAAAAAAGCAAAATGGCTGTCTGGGGAGGCCTTACAAATAGCTGTGAAAATATGATAAGCGAAAAGCAAAGGAGAAAAGGAGAAAAGGAAAGATATAGGCATCTGAATGCAGAGTTCCAAAGAATAGCAAGAAGAGATAAGAAAGCCTTCCTCAGCGATCAATGCAAAGAAATAGAGGAAAACAACAGAATGGGAAAGACTAGAGATCTCTTCAAGAAAATTATAGATACCAAGGGAACATTTCATGCAAAGATGGGCTCGATAAAGGACAGAAATTGTATGGACCTAACAGAAGGAGAAGATAATAAGAAGAGGTGGAAAGAATACACAGAAGAACTGTACACAAAAGATCTTCATGACCAAGATAATCACGGTGGTGTGATCACTCACCTAGAGCCAAACATCCTGGAATGTGAAGTTAAGTGAGCCTTAGGAAGCATCACTACGAACAAGGCTAGTGGAGGTGATGGAATTCCAGTTGAGCTATTTCAAATACTAAAAGATGATTCGGTGAAAGTGCTGCACTCAATATGTCAGCAAATTTGGAAAACTCAGCAGTGGCCACAGGACTGAAAAAGGTCAGTTTTCATTCCAATCCCAAAGAAAGGCAATGCCAAAGATTGCCTTTGGCAATGCTCAAACTACCACACAATTGAAATCATCTCACACTCTAGTAAAGTAATGCTCAAAATTCTCCAAGCCAGGCTTCAGCAATATGTGAACCGAGAACTTCCAGATGTTCAAGCTGGTTTTGAAAAGGTGGAGGAACCAGAGATCAAATTGCCAATATCTGCTGGATCATCGAAAAAGCATGAGAGCTCCAGAAAAACATCTATTTCTGCTTTATTGTCTATGCCAAAGCCTTGGACTGTGTGAATCACAATAAACTGTGGAAAATTCTGAAAGAGATGGGACTACCATACCACCTGACCTGCGTCTTGAGAAACCTATATGCAGGTCAGGAAGCAATAGTTAGAACTGGACATGGAACAACAGACTGGTTCCAAATAGGAAGCAGAGTACATCAAGGCTGTATATTGTCACCCTGCTTATTTAACTTATATGCAGAGTACATCATGAGAAACGCTGGGCTGGAAGAAGCACAAGCTGGAATCAAGATTGCTGGGAGAATTATCAATAACCTCAAATATGCAAATGACACCACCCTTATGGCAGAAAATGAAGAGGAACGAAAAAGCCTCTTGATGAAAGTGAAAGAGGAGAATGAAAATGTTGGCTTAAAGCTCAACATTCAGAAAATGAAGATCATGGTATCTGGTCCCATGACTTCATGGGAAATCGATGGGGAAACAGTGGAAACAGTGTCAGACTTTATTTTTCTGGGCTCCAAAATCACTGCAAATGGTGATTGCAGCCATGAAATTAAAAGACACTTACTCCTTGGAAGGAAAGTTATGACCAACCTAGATAGCATATTAAAAAGCAGAGGCATTACTTTGCCAACAAAGGTCCGTCTAGTTAAGGCTATGGTTTTTCCAGTAGTCATATATGGATGTGAGAGTTGGACTGTGTAGAAAGCTGAGCACTGAAGAATAGATGCTTTTGTACTGTGGTCTTGGAGAAGACTCTTGAGAGTCCTTTGGACTGCAAGGAGATCCAACAATGGACTCTTGAGAGTCCATTCTAAAGGAGATCAGTTCTGGGTGTTCTTTGGAAGGAATGATGCTAAAGCTGAAACTCCAGTACTTTGGCCAAGTCATGGGGATTGGGGGCAGGAGGAGTAGGGGATGACAGAGGATGAGATGGCTGGATGGCATCACCGACTCGGTGGACGTGAGTTTGAGTGAACTCGGGAGTTGGTGTTGGACAGGGAGGCCTGGCGTGCTGCGATTCATGGCGTTGCAAACAGTCCAACACAACTGAGCAACTGAACTGAACTGCAGTCAAGATACCATGGTACTGATAGTTGGATACACACAGAGATTGCTTCTGCTGCTGTTAATTCGCTTCAGTCGTGTCCGACTCTGTGCAACCCCATGGAAGGCAGCCCACCAGGCTCCCCCTTCCCTGGGATTCTCCAGGCAAGAACACTGGAGTGCGTTGCCATTTCATTCTCCAACACATGAAAGTGAAAAGTGAAAGTGAAGTCGCTCAGTCATGTCCAAGTCTTCGCGACCCCATGGACTGCGGCCCACCAGGCTCCTCTGTCCATGGGATTCTCCAGGCAAGAATACTGGAGTGGGGTGCCGTTGCCTTCTCCAACACACAGAGATTAATAGACCATAATAAAGAACCCAGAGATAGAGCCACACAAATATACTCAACTAAGTTTTGACAAAGATGCAAAAAAGCATTTTAATGGATAAGTGATAGCGTTTTCAATAAACGATGCTAGCGCAGTTAGGCATCCATTCATGCACACATACACTCACACACATACACACACACACACACACACACACACATGACCTTGACTTAAACTTCATATGTAATACAAAGTTAATTCATAATATATCATAGCCTTAATTCATAATATATCATAGGAAAACTATGAATCTCCTAGATGATTTGTTTTTAACTATCAAAGTCTAAAGTTGCTTGTATACAGATAAAGTTAAGAAATAAAAATATATTGCTTCCAGTGCATTCCAAATATTTCAAGCTGTTTTGAACAGATACTTCCACATTTAAAAATCATAAATAATGTTAGTAAACTCCTCTTTAAAACAGGAAACATAAAATAAGCTCATGCTTTGAAACATGAATATTCTAATCAGAGAAACATTGATTGCAACTCTTTTTAATTTTTTTTTTTTTGGAAATACTCAGTCAAGAATAGACTTAGAACCATGATATGTAAATAGTTTTCTTTGCCACAACTAATCTATATAGAAAAATATGAATCAACAGTTGTGTCATGGCAGAAGAGAATTAACAGAACTAAACACTAAAATTTCCCAAGATTGGAAATGTATGACTTTGATCTGTATTTTTAAAGTATAGATAGAGCCAAGAAGGATAGGATGATACACACTGAAGTTCTGCATAAACTAAATTACAATAAATTTTTAGTTTTTGAAGGGCACAAAGTAATGAGTCAGGGGAAAGTACACTGGGAGTGAATGGTTTAAACCCCAAATGTACCATGTAGGCACTCTATGCCTACATGCATGCATGTGTGCTAAGTCGTTTCAGTCATGTCTGACTATTTGCAACACTTTGGACTGTAGCCCTCCAGGCTCCTCTGTCCTTGGGATTCTCCAGGCAAGAATACAGGAGTGGGTTGCTATGCCCTGCTCTAGGAGATCTTCCTGACCCAAGAATCGAAACCACATCCCTCAGGCTGGTTCTTTACCACTTGTACCACCTGGGAAGCTCAGGCACTCTATAATCTTTGGTAAATCATTCAACTCTTTTAATTCTTAGTTTCCGTATTTCAAATATAGAAATGTGGTATTTAACTCATACAGTTGTGAGTTGTGTAAAGAGCTGGCATATTGCTGACAATGAATGGTAGTTATAGGTATAGATAATATTGTTATTAGGATCAAAAGAAAATCATATTTTAAATCTCTTATCATAAAGAAGCTATTAAGAAACTACCATAAAAGTGATTTTAATTGTCACCTTTTCTCTCTTTACTTGCCCTCTAGCTGAGTGCTAATTGCCACATGCTTATAACAAGTCTAATTTTAAGACTTAAATTTCTTTCTCTCAAGAGAAAGTTGCTCAAGGTGTAAGAACTGACATATTTCTGAACTTCACTGGCCATCATAATTCCCTGATGCCATTTTAAGCTTTTCCTAAATTAATATACATGTATAACCTTTGCAAAGCACTGGACTACAAGCTTCCCAAAGTCTTGGCACTGATTACCACAAGATATAAGCTCCTAATATCAGCACCATACTCGCTGCTTCATGCCATTGCTATTTGCTTGCTAATAATTTTCTTTTTAAACAGTAGAATGAAATTCTGACATATCTTTTGACATAACACTTGACCCCATGAACCTGACATTTTAAATTACTCATTCAGAATGATGAATCCAACTGCTTGTTCAGGAAGTTGAAAAATCTGAGGTACTTTTAAGTTTATTTTCTTTATACAGACATCTCTTCACATGATTTTCAAATGTTCATTACACAAATAAGAGAGAAGAGAAAAGTTGTGGTACCTGCTTCATTCATTCAATAAATATTGAGAATCAAACAACAAAATTGAACTGTATGTAAGAGATGTACTGATGAACAATACATTGAGATATCTAGTTTCCTAAAGTATGTATTACTTCCCTATTGTTTGTGTCACATTATTTCCCTAAACTTAACTCCTTAAAATGACACTCTTTTATTATTTCAGTTGGTATGGGCAAGGAGTCTAGACATGTCATTGCTTGATGATCTGCTTCAGTGTCTGATCTCAAAGTTGATGCCAAGGTGTTGGGTATAGACTCTCCTCAAAGCTTCAGTGGCAAAGGATCCAGTTACAGGTGATGTGGTTATTGACAGAATTCACTCCCTCACAGACTGGCACTGATGGCTTCAGTTTCTTTCTTTCTTTATTTTTTTAAATTTATTTTAATTGGAGGCTAATTATTTTACAATATTGTGGTGATTTTTTCCATACATTCACATGAATCAGCCATGGGTGTACATGTGTTCCCCATCCTGACCCTCCCTCCCACCTCCCTCCCCATCCCATCCCTCAGGGTCATCCCAGTGCAGCAGCCCTGAGCACCCTGTCTCACGCATTGAACCTGGACTAGCGATCTGTTTCACATATGATAATATACATGTTTCAATGCTATTCTCTCAAATCATCCCACCCTTGCCTTCTCCCACAGAGTCCAAAAGTCTGTTCTTTACAGCTGTGTCTCTTTTGCTGTCTCGCATATAGGGTCATTGTTACCATCTTTCTAAATTCCATATATATGCATTAATATGCTGTATTGGTGTTTTTCTTTCTGACTTACTTCACTCTGTATAATAGGCTCCAATTTCATCCATCTCATTAGAACTGATTCAAATGCATTCTTTTTAATAGCTGAGTAGTACTCCATTGTGTATATGTACCACAGCTTTCTTATCCATTCATCTGCTGATGGACATCTAGGTTGCTTCTATGTCCTGGCTATTATAAACAGTGCTGCGATGAACATTGGGGTACACGTGTCTCTTTCATTTCTAGTTTCCTTGGTGTGTATGCCCAGGAGTAAGATTGTTGGGTCGTATGGCAGTTCTATTTCCAGTTTTGTAAGAATCTCCACATTGTTCTCCCTAGTGGCTGTACTAGTTTGCATTGCCACCAACAGTGTAAGAGGGTTCCTTTTTCTTTGCACCCTCTCCAGCATTTATTGTTTATAGACTTTTTGATAGCAGCCATTCTGACTGGTGTGAGATGGTACCCTATTGGCTTCAGTTTCTTGTTGACTCCTAATAGTGTCCACACACAGTTCATTGTCACAAAGGTATCTTCCTAAGGAAACTCACAATATAGCTGCTTACCTCAAATCCAGTAAGAAAGAGATACTACTGGCAAGACAAAAGTCACAATTTTATATAACCTAATTATGGAAATGACCCCCCATCATCTTTGCCACGTTCTGTGGAAAGAAGCTAGCCAAAGTCTTCCCCACACTGATCAGGGAAGGATTGTACAAGGTAGCAATATCAGGAGATGTTAAAAATTTATAAGCATTTTAGAATTTGTTCACCAGAGTATAAAATCCATAGAGATTTATAAAGGTAAGTTGGCCATTAAAACATAGCTTCATATTCACCCTATTTAACAATCTCAATTATCCTGATAGCTAGGTATTAATATCTCATTTAACAAATGAGGACACTGAGGCTCAATGTTATATCTATTCATTAGCCAATAAAGTCAGAATTTAACTTAGGTAAAATTTATCCACAGCCATAGCTGTGTTCTAAAAATAATGGTAATAAAAGAATATATTACTAGAAATCCTGTGGATATTACAAAGATAATAACAAATAATACATTTTATGGCAATAAACAACAAGTTTTTAAAAACTAGCCAATTTCTTGAAAACAATATTTGCTAAAAATTAAACAAGAAAATATATAAAAACTAATTATTCCATAGGGGTTGAAGAATTTATAATTAAAAACATTACCATGATAATAGTTGTATGATTGAACTAGTGAATTCTATCATATGTTTATTCAATAAAGTATACCAGTCATAGGTAAACTTTCTCAAGAAGTAAAAAGGAAGAAATATTCAAAACTCACTTTATATAGACAGAATACCTCTAAAATGAAATATTAAAAGTATATTTTATAAAGAAAATATTTTTAACCAAATTCTCCAAGAACAAAGACATGAAAATTCATAATAAACTACTAGCAAGTTAAATTCAGTAATATGTAAAAAATAATACATAATAGTCATATGCAACCAAAGTTTATGTCAGCAATGCAATGTTTCTTTAACATTTGAAAACCAAACAATGAAATCCACCATATTAACAGAATAAAAGAAAACATCCTTATGATCATGTCAATAGGTTAAAAAAAAAAAAAACATTTTACAGAATCCAGGATTAATGGTAATAAGTCAACAAATTAAAAATAAAAGAAAATATCCTTACTTTGACAAAGGACGTCTACAAAAAAGTCTAGAGTTAACATTGTACTTAAAGATGAAATATTAAACATTTTCCTATTAGACTTAGACCAAAGCAAGCTTGTCAGTTCTGAACACTTCCAGTTAACACTATGCCTTCTCCAGTTCAACAAAGCAGGAAATAAGTATATAGTTTGGGAAAGAAGAAACAAAATTGTCTTATTTTCAGTTGACATAATTGTGCAGATAAAAAAAAGAAAAACCTACCCAAGCATTATTAGAACTAATAAAAACAATCAGCAAAATAATAGTCAATTTATAGTCAGTATATAGTCAATATACAAAAATCAATCATGTATTTATACATCAGTGAGCTACTAGAAAGTGATATTTCTCAAAGTGATGTGTAAAATATCATCAAACTTCATGAAACCTTAGGAATAATGTTAACAAAAAATTGTGTAAGACTTGCACCATGGAAGCTATGAAACTGTTGATAAGAATTAAAGATTTAAGTAAATGGAGAGATATACCATGTTTATTGACTGGAAAATTCAATATTTTCCAGATATTAATCATTACCAAATTGATGAAGGGAATCAATGCAATACTAATAAGTATCTCAGTTTTTTTTTCATAGAAATTGTGAGGCTGATTCTAAATTTGTATTGAAAAGCCAAAGGGCCTAAACAGAGGAGCATAGTTGAGGATTCCCCTTCCTGATATTGTCACTAATTAAGATCATGTAGTATTGGCATTAATTATAGACATATAGGTCAATGGAACAGAATAGAAAGCCCAGAAATAAAACCACAGTAATGAAGAAAAATTCTTTTTGATGAAGGGGAAAAAAGGGAAAAAAGAAAGGTTATCAACAAATGCTGCTGCATCAATTGGATAAATTTGTTCATAAAATAAAACTTGATCCAATTCATATTATATACATAAATTCATTTGAAGCAGATAAGATGTACACTGACTCAATGGGCATGAGTTTGAGTAAACTCCTGAAGTTGGTGATGGACAGGGAGGCCTGGCATGCTGCAGTCCACAGGGTCACAAAAAGTTGGACACAGCTGAGTGACTGAACTGAACTGAACTGAAAATGTACACGTAAAAGCTAAAACTGCAAAGTTTCTAGACTAAAGTAAAGGGGACCATGCAAACTTGAGTAAGGCAAATAATTCCTATGATACAAAAATCATTAAACTAGTAGTAAAAGAAAAAAAGTATTTAAAAATAAAGCCTTTATTCATTTTAGGAAACTATTAAGAGTATAAAAAGGCAGAGTCTGAAAGATGTGAATCATGGTATACATTTCTGACACAAGACTTGTATCCAGAATATATAAATACTCTAATACTTTAAAAGTCAATGTGAAAATGAATAATCCTATTTTTAAGTGGACATATTAAAACACTTTCTGAAACAAGATCTATAAATTGTCATTAAGTACACACACACACACAAGTTCTTCAAAATCACTAGAGAAATGAAAATGGCTAACAGTTTTTCAAAATTAATACCAAATATTAGAAAAGAAATGTGTTAGAAAATATGTGAAGAAACTAGAACACTATTCACTGTTGGTTAGAGTGCAAAACAAATATTTTTTGAAGGGCTTTAAAACCCTTTGTGGGGCTTTAAAACCCATGTGCTCCCTGGAAACTACAAAATATGCACACTGGAATGTACAAAACATGTACATAACATGCAACCACCTGCACACTGGAATCTACAAAACAGAAACTCTAGCATGGTCGGCAGCCTCTAAAATAATTCAAATGATCTCCATCAACTTGAGTTTTATGCCCTTTTGAAATCTCTCACCTTTGGTTTGAACTGGACCTGGTACCTTGCTTCTAAACAATAGAATACAGGGTCTTCCATGGTGGTTCAGTTGTTAACATTCTGTGCTTCCAATACAGGTGGAGCAAGTTCAATCTACCACAGCAGTAGTTGGGGAAATAAACAGATGACAGAATTTCTTTATCTTGGTGCATACTCCCACACTCTCTTTCAGGGAGCCCATTTGAAAAGTACTTAACTTTTCCTGACATCAACTGAAATACTTAAGAACTATTAGATTAATACATGAATCTCATGAAAATGTTTATAAACAAATTAAAGCTTGTGTGGCCAAGAATTTTTGCTATTATTCTAAGTTTTGCTGATACTTAGAGTCAGATAATTAGAAATACTTTAATCTCTAGCTTTGTACTAAAGTTATTATAACATAAAATTCTTCCCTAATAGTCAATCTAGATGTGACCATTTATGCAACTGGATTTATACAAGAACCCAATATCATATCAAAAATAAATTAAATAAAACTTAAAAGGAAAAGAAGGAAATCCAGTAATTCTATAGCTTTATTTTTTTTCATGTTCTCATTTTTACATACATCTATACCCAGTTCTATATTAATTGACCTTCATCTCTGACTTTGAACCCGGGTGTCTCTTGTCTTTGAACATGATTTTTTTGGAAACTGATCTACTTGGTATGTGAATGTTCTGTTTATCTTTGGACTGTGCCTTATGTCCCCAAGTTCTCAGTAATCCTTGTTGCCAATTGTAGGAATGATTCTCAAGTTAGATATAAATACATCCCGAATTCTACATGAAACATTACCTATACTAAACACGAAAATGTTACTATTTATCAAGAAATTCAAATTTAGCCTAATAGCCTGTTTGTTAGCTAAATCTGACAACTCTACCTCTATGTGAATTGCTGTTATGAGGGAATCAACACTAACGGATATGAATATCAAACTATATTTTACTCCAAGAAACTTATCTTTCCTTCTGTGCCCCCATAATTAGCCTAAATGGACCACAGAATGAGTATAATGAGTCAGTTCAAATTCCACAGATTTTTCTAGACTTTAAACAAATAGAAATATTTAGAAACTCAGCATAGCCCAAAGCATATAGATACCTAATCTAAAACAAGCAAAAAAACAGGGAACTATATTCATTAGAGGGCACTATATTCATCTTAGCTATGCCCTGTTATCAAATGGTCCACAGCAGTGGTTCCTAAACAGTGAAGATAAGAGTGACAGAATTATTTTGAGAATATTATGAATTCCTGTGGGCACTGGTCTATAAATATGCTAGAGATTATGTGTCACATATATGTTTTAATTTGTATATAAGTGTTCCAATAAATACAATATTGAGTCATGAAGACTTACACTGAATACGTAAGAAAATTTTCTCACTCTTTGAGATTTGCTCAGAAATTATGCCATGCATCTACTCAAACTGTTTTTCTCAAAATTTTCTTCTGATAATTGAACAGTGTCATTCACATGAAATTATTTAAAGAGGTAAATATACATGTTCAACTATGTTAATATCATCTTTCAGGATTTCGGTTCAACTAAGACAGTGGTCATGTATGGATGTGAAAGTTGGACTGTGAAGACAGCTGAGAGCTGAAGAACTGATGCTTTTGAACTGTGGTGTTGGAGAAGACTCATGAGAGTCCCTTGGACTGCAAGGAGATCCAACCAGTCCATTCTAAAGGAGATCAGTCCTGGGTGTTCTTTGGAAGGACTGATGCTAAAGCTGAAATTCCAATATTTTGGCCACCTCATGTGAAGAGTTGACTCATTGGAAAAGACTCTGATGCTGGGAGGGATTGGGGGCAGGAGGGGAAGGGGACGACAGAGGATGAGATGGCTAGATGGCATCACTGACTCGATGGACATGAGTTTGGGTAAACTCCAGGAGCTGGTGATGGACAGGGAGGCCTGGTGTGGTGCAATTCATGGGGCTGCAAAGAGTCAGACACAATTGAGTGACTGAACTGAACTGAACTGAACTGAAGACATTGGCTATCTAGGAACATGAGATAAGGATTCATCTGCCCTACTGAGAAATAATGCATTAAGTGATATTTGTTTTCAAAGGGATATAAAAGAGCTATTTAAGCATGGGAGGCACAGGATGTCACTGCATCTGCTTCCCATTGCTCTTTCTTTTTATAAGAAACTCCACTGTAGCAAACCCAGATCGGGGACAGCAGAGGAAGAAATGAGAGGGCGTTTGGCTCTGAAGTTTTGGCCAAGTACAAGCTTACATTAAAAAAAGGAATGGGGCAGACAGCAATCAAAATAAAAAAAGAGCAAAATAGAAAGCAAGCTTCTTTTAAAAAATAAGAACTGCATTCCACTGGAAAGATACAGATGAAATCAATTCTGAGCACCCTCTGAATTCACTTTGGACAAAATCCTATTCAAAACCAGGTTTGCCAATCATACTAGATAACTGAAAAATAGACATGGTTGTTTTACAAAAAGCTGCCTACTCTCCACCCCAATTTTGTCAAAACCATCTACATTTATAAAGAAGAGTGGGAGATTTCTGGTCCTTTATGTCATGGTGATAATCCTACATGTGTCTCCAGTATCTCTTTGTGTGCTGAGATTTTCTCTTCTAAGAACAACAGTCGGTCAGATTAGGATAGGGGCCACCCTAAAGGTTTCATATTTACATAGTCAGTCTTTAAAGACCCTGTATCCAAATACAGTTCTTTCCAAACTGGATTCCTTTTATTTCTTTTTCTTGTCTAATGCCCTACATTACATCAGACGTAATGAGGAATAAAATTGGCAAGAGTGAATATTTTTGTCTTTCCTCTGATCTTTCCAGTCTTTCACTGTTACATATGTTAGTTGTGAGTTTTTAATAGATGTTCTTTTTCAAACTGAAGTTTCTTTGTGTATATAACTTTTTTTGAGTTTTTAACAAGAAATGATGTTGATTAAAAAAAAAAAAGTTTTCTCTGAATCTATTGAGATGATTGTGTGTGGGTGTTTCCTTTGGATAAGATATATTACACTAACTGATTTTTTGATATTTGACAAACTTCACATTCTTGGGATACGCCATTTATAGTGTATGTGTGTGTGTGTTTTTTTTTTTTTAATTCATTGCTGGATATGGTTTGTTAGTATTTTGTTTCGGATTTTGCAGTCATATTCACAATAGGTATTACTCTGTAACTTTCTTTTTTGTGATGTATTTATTGGAATTTTTATAAGGATAATTCTAACTTCGTGAGATGATTTGAGCAGTGTTCCTTCTTTTTGAGAAGAATTGACATTAATCATTTTTTAAATAGTTAAAATTCAACTGTGAAGTCATTTGGGTCTGGGTTTTATGCTTTGAATAGTTTCTGATTAGTAATTCAGTCCCTGTATTATAACAATACAACCTGAACAAGTACATGAGATATCTTGCAAGCCAAAGCTGCAAAATTGGTGGGCACCACTCAAGCATTTAAGACATTTGGGTGATTATCACCTCAATGTGGCACACATGAAGGGATAAGTTGGTCACAGGATGGGTTAGATTGACACTAGACCACCCATCAACTTCAAGAAAATTTCCATGCAGTGAGGTATTCTGTGAAACATCACACTATCCCCAGCTCTGCAGCACATCCTTCTTAGGTATTAGTTTGGCTACAAGAAAATGTAGTTTGGCTAAATCTTTCAAAGTGCATATGTATGGTCAGGCCAATCAAGATGGATGTTCTCTTTCTCTCTTTACATCCCCTGTCTGACCAGTGCCTGCTTCACTTAAATCTAACACACATGATTAACTTTCCTATGTACAGGTCTCAGGCCCCAGCTAGTGACTGTTCTTATCTAAGAGGTGGTGAGGGGAGTGCCACTCTACTGATTTCCCTGGTGACCAATGAGCCTGCTGCTGCTGCTGCTGCTAAGTTGCTTCAGTCATGTCTGACTCTGTGCGACCCCATAGATGGCAGCCCACCAGGCTCCCCCATCCCTGGGATTCTCCAGGCAAGAACACTGGAGTGGGTTGCCATTTCCTTCTCCAATGCATGAAAGGGAAAAGTGAAAGTGAAGTCGCTCAGTTGTGTCTAACTCTTCGCGACCCCATGGACTGCATCCTACCAGGCTCTTCCATCCATGGGATTTTCCAGACAAGAGTACTGGAGTGCGGTGCCATCACCTTCTCCGGACCAATGAGCCTAACTGATGTCAATTACTCTATAGCTGGTAATCCTCCTTTTCCCCTGGGAGCTACTGGGGCTCCACCAAGATTTAGCTAAACTACAAATAAATAATAATTGATTTGCAATTACAAATCAGTAATTGACTGCCATCATGTCCTGCTGGCCAGGCGCTGCACACTGTGGAGGGTTCTTCTGGGACTTCAGTTCAGATGTGTAAGATTCTCCCCATATATTGAATAAGCAACGATGTCTCTGTTGCTGACTCTGTGCTCTTTCTTCCACCTTGAAGCTGGGCAAGCACAGAGCTTATAGACATGTGAAGTATAGCCCAACAGCATATTTAAAAATGATGTTTTTTCCTCCTGTCTTGCTATATGTCCTGAGAGCTTGGCTCTTTAATGAATGAGAAAATTGTTTCTGGTCTCTGCCATCTGGGAGGTACACCTACTAGTGTGTATTTGGCAGCTAGCCAAAGAGACTAGGATTTCAAGCAGCTGTAGCTGGTTGGTCAGAAACATAGAACAACCCAGGTCTGTGACTGGCATTTCTTTGTCCCCCTGTGCCAGCTCTTAGGGGAGTTTGTCATAAGGGGTCCCAGGCCAAAGGGGCTTTTGTCATCTCAATCCTCGTTGCTTTGTTAGTGTTGGCACTAAGCCATCCTTACTGGCTGTGCAACAAAGAAAGGTCCTTGCTTTCTTAGACTACTTTTTGGAGTAAAATATCTGGATCTTTTGAGGGCTGAATCCTTTGCTGTCTTTTGTGGGATGGGCCTCTTTTGTCCATGGTTAAGCCATAAAAGGGCTTCCCCATTGGCTCAGCAGTAAAGAATCTGCTTGCAGTGCAGGAGACAGAGAAGATGTGAGTTCAATTTCTGGGTCAGGAAGATCCCTTAGAAGAGGGCATGTCAACCCACTCCAGTGTTCTTGCCTGGAGAATCCCATGGACAGAGCATCCTGCCAGGCAACAGTTCATAGGGTTGCAAAGAGTTATATATGACTGAAGTGACTGAGCATGCATACAAACCGTAAAGAATCTTATTGGTTTGAGTCACTATTAAGATCTTACATGTCAATGACCAGAGGATGAATCCTTTGAATTGGAAAAAATTCTAAATTGATAAATTTTTAAAGAATTGTCATCATGAACAGCTGATTTATTGCTACATATGGAAAGACCAAATTAAAAGATAGATGCAAAGAAATATAATAACTAACTTTAAGAACTTTCTTCATTAAAAATAAAAATGTTCAGGAAGCCTTATGGACTATATAGGCTGAACAACTTGTTTTACACTTACGAAGGATCATCATAAACAGTTCATGTTTAGTCAACCTTCAGACCTGCTGCTGAGTAGGCCACTCAGAAAGTTTACCTGAACACTCAAAGATATCATCAGAGACATTTAAACTACAAATCAGGAAAATTTGTCAGGCTGTCACTGCCCAGAGTACTTTCACTTAAGTTATAACTGATTTATCTGCATATATATATATATATATATATATGTATATGTATATACCCTACTTTACCCTACTTAGCCCAGTTTCGCTGACAATAATCCATTATGCTGCGATTTGAGTTATGATTCCTACTTATCTTGTGAAAAAGTCACTTTCAAAATGGAGTCACGGTGGCCAATGTTAACATTCATATTAGTTGTTTTGAAGTGACTGATATAGACCTGTAAGTGTCTTAGAGTAAGGAGACAGTAAGTAACAAGACAAGGGTGCCCACTTTCACCATTACTATTCAACATAGTTTTGGAAGTTTTGGCCACAGCAATCAGAACAGAAAAAGAAATAAAAGGAATACAAATTGGAAAAGAAGAAGTAAAGCTCTCACTGTTTGCAGATGACATGATCCTCTACATAGAAAACCCTAAAGACTCCACCAGAAAATTACTAGAACTAATCAATGACTATAGTAAAGTTGCAGGATATAAAATCAACACACAGAAATCCCTTGCATTCCTATACACTAATAATGAGAAAACAGAAAGAGAAATTAAGGAAACAATTCCATTCACCATTGCAACGGAAAGAATAAAATACTTAGGAATATATCTACCTAAAGAATCTAAAGACCTATATATAGAAAACTATAAAACACTGGTGAAAGAAATCAAAGAGGACACTAACAGATGGAGAAATATACCATGTTCATGGATTGGAAGAATCAATGTAGTGAAAATGAGTATATTACCCAAAGCAATCTATAGATTCAATGCAATCCCTATCAAGCTACCAACAGCATTCTTCACAGAGCTAGAACAAATAATTTCACAATTTGTATGGAAAAACAAAAAACCTCGAATAGCCAAAGCGATCTTGAGAAAGAAGAATGGAACTGGAGGAATCAACCTACCTGACTTCAGGCTCTACTACAAAGCCACAGTTATCAAGACAGTATGGTACTGGCACAAAGACAGAAATATAGATCAATGGAACAAAATAGAAAGCCAGAGATAAATCCACGCACATATGGACACCTTATCTTCGACAAAGGAGGCAAGAATATACAATGGATTAAGACAATCTCTTTAACAAGTGGTGCTGGGAACTCTGGTCAACCACTTGTAAAAGAATGAAACTAGAACACTTTCTAACACCATACACAAAAATAAACTCAAAATGGATTAAAGATCTAAATGTAAGACCAGAAACTATAAAACTCCTAGAGGAGAACATAGGCAAAACACTCTCTGACATACATCACAGCAGGATCCTCTATGACCCACCTCCCAGAATATTGGAAATAAAAGCAAAAATAAACAAATGGGACCTAATTAACCTTAAAAGCTTCTGCACATCAAAGGAAACTATTAGCAAGGTGAAAAGACAGCCTTCAGAATGGGAGAAGATAATAGCAAATGAAGCAACTGACAAACAACTAATCTCGAGAATATACAAGCAACTCCTACAGCTCAACTCCAGAAAAATAAATGACCCAATCAAAAAATGGGCCAAAGAACTAAATAGACATTTCTCCAAAGAAGACATACAGATGGCTAACAAACACATGAAAAGATGCTCAACATCACTCATTATCAGAGAAATGCAAATCAAAACCACTATGAGGTACCATTTCACACCAGTCAGAATGGCTGCGATCCAAAAGTCTACAAGTAATAAATGCTGGAGAGGGTGTGGAGAAAAGGGAACCCTCTTACACTGTTGGTGGGAATGCAAACTAGTACAGCCACTATGGAGAACAGTGTGGAGATTCCTTAAAAAACTGGAAATAGACATGCCTTATGATCCAGCAATCCCACTGCTGGGCATACACACTGAGAAAACCAGAAGGGAAAGAGACACGAGTACCCCAATGTTCATCGCAGCACTGTTTATAATAGCCAGGACATGGAAGCAACCTAGATGTCCATCAGTAGATGAATGGATAAGAAAGCTGTGGTACATATACACAATGGAGTATTATTCAGCCATTAAAAAGAATACATTTGAATCAGTTCTAATGAGGTGGATGAAACTGGAGCCTATTATCCAGAGTGAAGTAAGCCAGAAAGAAAAACACCAATACAGTATACTAACGCATATATATGGAATTTAGAAAGATGGTAACAATAACCCTGTGTACGAGACAGCAAAAGAGACACCAATGTATAGAACAGTCTTATGGACTCTGTGGGAGAGGGAGAGGGTGGGAAGATTTGGGAGAATGGCATTGAAACATGTAAAATATCATGTATGAAATGAGTTGCCAGTCCAGGTTCGATGCACGATACTGGATGCTTGGGGCTGGTGCACTGGGACGACCCAGAGGGATGGAATGGGGAGGGAGGAGGGAGGAGGGTTCAGGATGGGGAACACATGTATACCTGTGGCGGATTCATTTTGATATTTGGCAAATCTAATACAGTTATGTTAAGTTTAAAAATAAAATAAAATTTAAAAAAAAATAAAAAATTAAAAAAAAAAAAAAAAAAAAAAAAAAAAAATGGAGTCACGGTGGCCAATGTTAACATTCATATTAGTTGTTTTGAAGTGACTGATATAGACCTGTAAGTGTCTTAGAGTAAGGAGTGTTTTAGAATTAGGAGTGTTACTTCAGATAAGAAACTTGTTTGGCAACATTTGTGGAAAGACCTCACTGCAACAGAAGGAGCATATGATAGGAATAACAACCCTGGGGATTAGTGTTACACTTCCCTGGTGCACTTCTTAACATCAGGACTGCTTAGCCAAAAGGTTTGAAGCCTCTTTGCTGGAGGTCTTGACTTTCTGCTGTTGAGAGCTATTCCATATGGATGATACTAGAGTCTCCATGAGAGGAGAAGGCGACTTCCTGTCACATACTTATCACGAGACCCATTGCCAGACAAGGGGTTGTGCCTGTGCTGTGACACCTCCTCCCTGGACTTCTCTTTGTACCGGTTGACTGTTTAGCCCTGTTTCTATTTTTCTTACTTTAGTCTGTTCAGTTCAGTTCAGTTGCTCAGTCGTGTCCGACTCTTTGGGACCCCATGAATCACAGCACACCAGGCCTCCCTGTCCATCACCAACCCCGGAGTTCACTCAGACTCATATCCATTGAGTCGGTGATGCCATCCAGCCATCTCATCCTCTGTTGTCCTCTTCTTCTCCTGCCCCCAATCCCTCCCAGCATCAGAGTCTTTTCCAATGAGTCAACTCTTTGCATGAGGTGGCCAAAGTACTGGAGTTTTGGCTTTAGCATCAGTCCTTCCAAAGGAATCCCAGGGCTGATCTCCTTCAGAATGGACTGGTTGGATCTCCTTGCAGTCCAAGGGACTCTCAAGAGTCTTCTCCAACACTACAGTTCAAAAGCATCAATTCTCGGCACTCAGCTTTCTTCACAGTCTAACTCTCACATCCATACATGACCACTGGAAGAACCATAGCCTTGACTAGATGGACCTTTGTTGGTATAGTAATGTCTCTGCTTTTCAATATGCTATTTACATTGGTCATAACTTTTCTTCCAAGGAATAAGCATCTTTTAATTTCATGGCTGCAGTCACCATCTGCAGTGATTTTGGAGCCCAGAAAAATAAAGTCTGACACTGTTTCCACTGTTTTCCCATCTATTTCCCATGAAGTGATGGGACCAGATGCCATGATCTTTGTCTTCTGAATGTTGAGCTTTAAGCCAACTTTTTCACTCTCCTCTTTCACTTTCATCAAGAGGCTTTTCAGTTCCTCTTCACTTTCTGCCATAAGGGTGGTGTCATCTGCATATCTGAGGTTACTGATATTTCTCCCAGCAATCTTGATTCCAGCTTGTGCTTCTTCCAGTCCAGCGTTTCTCATGATGTACTCTGCATATAAGTTAAATAAGCAGGGTGACAATATACAGCCTCGACTTTAGTCTGTAGGGTGTGCTAATTGTGTGCAATAAAAGAAGTGTTTTTTTAAATTTCATATCAGCCATGATTTTTATATCTCCAATTCTGAGATTCTTACCTGACCTTACTGGTAAAAGAATGGCTAAAAAAATAAAAGTTCTAAGAGACAACATATATAATCAGATTTACCCAAGTTTTGAGTCATACTGACAACAAAAGAGCAAACAGAAGGATCAAAAAATCTCCACAAAACAAAACTAAGGAGGGAGAAAACATAACCTTAAAGGTAACAAACCAGCAAGTAAAATAGAGCTGGGTATTGTATATGCAAATAAAGAATCAAGAACTTTTTTCTTATATGGCATGATTAATATCTAAAAAGAAGTGTGGAAAGGTACTAATATTTAGGTTCATGATTTCATTCAGCAAATATTTAATGTTTATTACGTGACAGATATTAGGAATACAACTGTCTCTCCCGAAGGAGTTCATTTTGCCATGGAAAAGAAAGATACAATCAATAGTTTGCATAAAATCCACAGGCAAGACTCTGTAACTTGCATGATATTGTGGGAGCAGTGAAAAATGCAAAGGTAGGACACTTGTTAATATGCTGTGTTGATGAATTAATTAGTCAATCTAAGAAAGAATTAGAAAATTTTATTTGAGCCAAATTTGAGAATTATAACCTGGGAAGAGCATCTCAGGAAGATCTGAAAACTGTTCCACCCATTGAAAGTCAAGACACGGGTTATATAAGATTTTTGAGACATGGGGCTGTACACCAAATGACACATTATTTACAGTTTGCTTAATTGAGACCTAAGTGTCATAGTGGTGGGTCGTGTGACCCCTTACAAGGTCAAGAAGGAATGTCTTTTTTAAGGCAGTGGTCTCCAACATTTTTGGCACCAGAGACAAGTTTTGTAGAAGATAATTTTTCCACGGACAGAGTGGGGGAAAATGGTTTGGAGATGATTCTCATAAGGAGAAAGCAACCTAGATCCCTTCATGTGTAGTTCACAGAGGGCTTGTGTTTCTATTGTTACCAAGTTCAAGCTTTTTCTGCTCACTGCACAAGAGGCCAATGAATTTGAGGGATGAGGTGTTGAGGTAAGAAATATGCCTCAGAAAGCTGGCTGACAGAGAAGATAGCAGACTAATATCTCAAAATAACTATCTTGTCAGGGGTCTGGATGCCAGGTTTTTTTATGGATCAGAGATTGGAGGAGGTGAGGAAACAAGGTAAAAAGTCATTTAATTTTGAAAGTGTCTCCTAGAACTGGAAGCCTCAGGCAGGGTATGTGTTAATTTCTTCCTTCCTGCCATCAACAGGTGGACAGGTTTCTGAAAAAAGGCACTTTAGCTTAACAGGCAGAGGGACAAGATTCTCTGAGGTAGGCCATTATATTTGATTATAATTACAAAAGCTGCCAAAGAAACAGATCCAGCATGGAAGAGTCAAAACTGACTCTCCTCAGTTACACTATGAAAAATCCAATGCCACCTTTGATCTGACGGGAGGCAGAGCTCAAACAGTAATGGAAACAATGAGGAACATCTGTTAATATACTTGAATCTTTGCTCATTCACCAGCTGCTCACCTCTTACTTTGTGACTGGGTTCCTAACAGGCTACAGATTGGTACTGGTCTGTAGCACAGGGTTTGGAGACCCCTATTTCAAGGAGTTATCTTGTTGGTGCTAGTAGAATATTGCTCTTTATGATTAAGCAGGTATTTCAGCCTATGGAGTTGATGTATAAAGCAGATACACAATGCACAATATGGGAGAGAGGAGACCAAAGAGTAGAGAAAATTTTTATATTTAAATTATTTTATCTTGCCATAAAATATGAATTTTATTTCACAGGTTGAAGTACAGAAGAAGGCTCAGAAGTAGAGACACTGCTCAAGGTGATGAGAAAATGGTTAGATAAGAAAAGGGAAAGAATTTTTCAGTTTGAGAGAACACATTTTAAAAAAGAGTAGGGATCTAAGAGAGAATGGCATATTAAGGCATTCATAAGTTTGTTAGTCTTCTGTGGCTGAGTCACCAAGTTAAATACAGTTGAGTGATTAGAGAGAAAAGCTAAAGAGGTAGGAAAGAAGATCCATCAAGCCTGATCTTGAAATCTGAGCAAATGAACTCAAAGCAGGGGGAAGACTGCCATCTATTGAATTTCTGCTTCTATTTTACAACATACCTGAATCTTTCACTCTGCCTGTTGTCTGACCTTCCCAATCTTCCACCAACCTAAGAGGCTAGAATTTTGTTAACCAAAGGTAAGTGCTTTACTTGTGCCATTCTTCATGGGCCATATTTATGTGACTGTTTTGCAAACTCTCACTTAAGGATGACAAGTATATCACAGCTCAAAAAACCCACAGCGTCTCACAGCCACAGAAACTGTTATGTATCTTTTTAAAGTGGATCTTGCTTGGTTTCCTTTTTTCTTCCTTTGACAGGGGCACAAAAAACCTGTTCACAAAAGTGATGCATGTTTTTTCAAGTGCCTGCTCACTTTGTAAGTGAATTTTGAAACCTGTCTGAGACATCATGCTTTTCTTACTGAGCTCACTTAAGCTTGGTATCCTTGCAAAGTCATTTTGAGCTTATTTTCATATCTCAGTTTGGAAGTAAGAATATTTTTTAGTACTTTAATTGTTTTTCTAAGAGATGTACAAAGAGAGAGGGTATTTTTTCACTATAATCAGAAACCTCAGATAGTACTTTATCCTCTCATCTTTTCAGAAATCTTCCACCGTTGTCATTGTTAGGTAGTTAGAATAGGAAAAAGAAGTCCAGAATGGTGGTGGCTGAAAGACATGGAAGGGAAAAGCCCACCAAAATATAACATAGGTCCGAGGATAAGAGTGAGGACCTCAGGTAGAACAAACAGCACTCCTGGCTAGCCCAATTTACATACGGCAGTCCCAGGTGGGGGAGAAAAAAACATATAAAAAGAGGAGCCAAAATTGGGCCGGTGGCCTCTTTTCTCTTTGTGTCTTTTGGATTGCCATTCCCTCACACCTTAATGATGTATTTTCCTTTATATCTAAATAAAACTGAGCTGTAATACGGAGCTGTAACATTGGTCTGTCTCTTCAAATTTTTGTTGTGACAAGACAAAATGGAGGAAATTAAAAACTCTCTCAACATCATGATTAGTTCAGTTCAGTTCAGTCGCTCAGTCGTGTCTGACTCTTTGCGACCCCATGAATTGCAGCATGCCAGGCCTCCCTGTCCATCAACTGCCGGAGTTCACTCAAACTCAAGTCCATCGAGTCAGTGATGCCATCCAGCCATCTCATCTTCTGTCGTCCCCTTCTCCTCCTGCCCCCAATCCCTCCCAGCATCAGAGTCTTTTCCAGTGAGTCAACTCTTCGCATGAGTTGGCCAAAGTACTGGAGTTTCAGCTTTAGCATCATTCCTTCCAAAGAACACCAAGGACTGATCTCCTTTAGAATGGACTGGTTGGTTCTCCTTGCAGTCCAAGGGACTCTCAAGAGTCTTCTCCAACACCACAGTTCAAAAGCATCAATTCTTCAGGGCTCAGCCTTCTTCACAGTCCAACTCTGACATCCATACATGACTACTGGAAAACCCATAGCCTTGACTAGATGGATCTTTGTTGGCAGAGTAATGTCTCTGCTTTTGCATATGCCGATATCCACTGTATATTAACTAACATGATTTCAGTTGTCATTCCATCAGTATTTCCCTGTATTTTTCATAGGTTGCCTTTTATTTTATTTATTTATTTTTTTGCTCCTAGGACTCAAGTTAAAAAGTAGCTTTTAAACATAATATTTGCCTAAAATACTTATGAAATGAAAATTAAGCTGCCATTACTAATATCATTATCATTAATGATATTATTGTTATTATTTTAGGGGTGGTGGTACTAAATATTAAGAAATAGTGAACTGGTAGTTTTTGAATGAGATTAGACATTCTGATGTATGAATGCTTGTAAGAGAAATGCAATGAGGTGAAAAACGAAACAAAGCTCTTATCAATTTGCCACTATTGTGAACAGATTTCTGCTGGACAGACTGAAAGTAGTCACATAAACAGAACACAACTGACAGATCAAAAGAAACATAATGTTCTTCCTAACACCTCTTTTAGAGGAAAGTAAAATTGTTGTGCACTTTTCTGAAAGCATAAAAGGAAACCATCGGTAGAGTGTGCTTCTAAGAGTTAGGAGATGATTAGGGCCCAATTCTGCTTTCTTATGAAAGCACTTGAAAACTTGATTCTGAGGTTTTTATTTTGTTGAATTTCAAAGCTCGTCTATGGAATACCCTTTGATGGTGAATTATCAAAATGTAATAGCCACTGAAAATTCAGAAGACTCATGGAAGATAATTTCATTTTATTTCTGAACTTTTAATTCAAAATAGGCACTTTGAAATAATTACCTCAATTGTTAAATAAATTTGGAATATCTCATTGGTTTCCTTACTCCCTATGAAGAAATGCTAAAATCCATAGCAAATTGAATGTGTGTGTGTGTGTGTGTGTGTGCGCGCTTAGTCACTCGTTTGTGTCCAACTCTGTGTAACCCTATGGACTGTAATCATCAGGCTCCTCTGTTCATAGAATTTTCCATGCAAGGATACTGGAGTTGTTATCTTTCTCTTCTCCAGGGAATGTTTCCCATCCAGGGACCAAACCCTGTCTCTTGTGTCTCCTGCATTGCAGGCAGATTCTTTACCTGCTGTGCCACCTGGGAAGGTTGCAAACTTATGCAAACTGCATAAGTCTATTAGCCTCTGACTAGTGCTAAGTATCAGTTCACTCCAGTTTCTGGTGACTTATTTATGTGAACCCACAAGTCTAGTCAGGATGGTGTTTTCACTGCCTTATTAAATTTACTCTTATTTCTATTTCTCTCTTACTGTCCAAACTGGTATTCCTCCATATCTCTCTAAGTGTGTAGGCTTTTGCAACATCTATGTATCAATCCCCTATCTCTTTCTTTCTCTATCATCTATCTATCTAATTGATATACTCAATAAAGTCTTCTCTCTTCTTTGACTCCTTTTTTCACTATCTACTTGAAGGTAATCTCTTCTCTGAACTGCCATAACATTTATTGTTAGTTTTCTATTGATTCCTGCCTAGAGGCCTTTATTCAGTGGTTTGAAAATAATAATAATAAGCCAGCTCCCACTGGTTCTTTAAATATATAGATGGAACATTTATGAACTGTGATTTTGTTCTTGAGGGCAGTATCTTGATGGTAGTAATGATTTATTATGGTAGATACTTCATGTAGTATTTAGCACAAAACCATGTACACATTAAACAACAAGTATTTATTACCTTAGAATTTAAAAGCCCTATTTTTCCTTTTCATTGTACTCTTAGTTAGCTAGAGGGGAGGAAAAAATGTGGAGCTCTCAGCCAAAAAAAAAGAAATCATCCCATTGGCAGCTACATGGATGGACCTAGAGATTATCATACTAAGTGAAGTTAAGCCAGAAAGAGAAAGACAGATACCATATGATATCACTTATATGTGGAATCTAAACTCTGACACAAATTAGCTTATCCTCGAAATAGAAACAGACTCAAAGGCATAAAGAACAGACTTGTGGTTTGTTGGGGGCCAGAGTGAGGCACTCGGCCCGTGACAAAGGTCATTAGGAAGGAGGCTCGACATACGCAAAGGTGGGATCGAGCCTCAGGAGTCCCCCTGGAAATCCTCGAGCATCTACCCCCATAACCAGAGCGTGCCTACTTTACTACTTTGTGTTCATCTACACCTCTGACTTTACGGGGGGCTGTCCCCCACCACCTCTTTCAGAGAAGGAGCTAACTTAGAGCTCCAGTTAATAAAAACTCCTGGGTGTGACAAGAGTGTTTTAACCTACAAACTCCTCTGAAGGTTCTCTAGCCTGCCTGACAGGCTTGTCTGGCCACATGTGATTGCTCACAGCCTCCTACCCGTGAGAGGCACGAGATGCTTTAAACCTTCTAAAAACAGGTTCCTTAGAAAAGTTAGAAAGCTATTAGTATAAGTATAATGGGCTGATTAGAAATTGTATTGGTGAAGGGTTTTTTCATTTGTTGAGCCAATGTTTGTTGCTAAGTCTCCATATCCCCTGCCCTTACACACATTAATGAATATATAGAAGAAATAAGTATTAACCTTTGATATTAATCATGCTAGACCTTAGGCTAAGTAAATTCTTTCCTTAACTAAAACCCACTACACCTTCACCCTATAGGAATGTAACTTTATTTGGGTGGCGTCTGTTTTAAGAATAATCACCCCTGGAGAAATAAGTGTCCTGGTTGACTGACCGCTGTCACAAGGAGAGGGTCATAAATTGTCAGCAGGCCCCCTGGCCAGAAGATGATGTAACACCCCTAAGACCTCTGTATACATTTGTATGAAGCACCTGACTTTGATAAAAGTCAGGACTGCTGACCCCGCGTGACTTTTGCATAACATCTCAGTGTATAAAAGCAGACCATGGAAAATAAAGAATTGGGATCAGTTTCTCGAAATACTGGTCTCCACATGCCGCTCTCTCTCTCACTCTGGCTGAGTCTCCATCTGGAGCACGGAACCCGCCATGCTTACTAATTATGCCTGGGCTTCTAAGATCCAACCGGGGAGGCCTCAGTGTCTCCTCTCCTTCGGGAGAAAGGAAGGACGCCTGCGGCCTGCGTAAGTGGTGCAAACTTCTTGTCTTGAAGTTTTATTGGTCTCCCGCATAAACCAAGCTACTCAGCCTCTTTTCTCCACTGAATTTTCCTACTGAGCTATCCTTATTCAATTACTCTTTATATCTTTAATCAATATCTAATTGAAGCTATTGTATCCTGATCCTCGCTGACACCGTCCCCACTTCAAATACCCTGGATCAGCCGGAGCTGGACCCCAGCAGTGGTTGCCAAAGGGGAGAGGGGGTGGGGAAGGGATCTATTGGGAGTTTAGGACTAACAGATGCAAACTACAATATTATATATAAAATTGATAAAAAAAAAGGTCCTATTGTGTAGTATAGGAAACTATATAAAATATCTTGTGGTAAACCACAATGGAAAAGAATATGACAAAGGATATACATACATAAAATAATCACTTTGCTATATTCCAGAAACTAAGACAACATTGTACACCAACTATAATACAATAAAGAAAAATGTGGAACTCAAGTGGGAAGTTTGTATGAGTTGGGCCTGAAAGTGGAATGTCTTATTTCCATTCAAATTCTTTGACTAGAACTCAATTACATGGTCACACATAACTCCAAGGAAAGTAGGAATTGTAATTTGTTTGTGTGCTCAGAAGGAAAGGACACATTTTAGAGGACTGGCTAAATATGCTTTAGGAATGTATAGGAATTATCTGTTACAGTGTATTGATACTATAATGCTTTATCTTATATTCTATATATCACTTATACAAGCAATATTATGATATTCTGTTATAGTATATTCACATGTAATTTAAGGACTCATAGGAAGGAAAAGAAGAAACAAGACCAAATGGACCCTTAAATAAAATTCTAGAATATATTTATGTTGTTGTTGTTTAGTTGCTAAGTTGTATTTGATACTTTTGGACTATGCTAATAGTTACATCAAGTATCTACCATAATTAATCATTACTACCATAAAGATATTGACTTTAAGAATGAAAGCACAGTTCATAAATATTTTATCTATATATTTAAATAACCTGTTGGAGTTAGTTTATTATGGACTGTAGACCACCAGGATCCTCTGTCCATGAGACTTCCCGGGCAAGAATACTGGAGTGGGTTACTATTTCCTTTTACATGGGATCTTCCTGAGCCAAGGATCAAACCTGCATCTCTTGCACTGGCAGGCAGATTCTTTACCACTGAGCCACATGGGAAGCCCAGAATATATTTAAAGATAATGCCTAATAATTTTTTTTTTCCTGGGAATCAATAAAAGACATGGTATTAGTCACGGTTTCCAAGAGAAGATTTTGTATTACAATGAGTGGGTTCACAGATAAAAAGGATAACAAGTCCCAAGATTCACAGAGTGAAGAGTGAACTGGAGACCCAGGAAAGCCAATAGAAAGGTTCCAGTTTGAAAATTGCAGAAGCTAGAGCCAGGAGGAACCAGAGATCAAATTGCCAACATCTGCTAGATCATCAAAAAAGCAAGAGAGTTCCAGAAAAACATCTATTACTGCTTTCTTGACTATGCCAAAGCCTTTGACTGTGTGGATCACAATAAACTGTGGAAAATTCTTCAAGAGATGGGAATACCAGATCACCTGACCTGCCTCTTGAGAAATCTGTATGCAGGTCAGGAAGCAACAGTTAGAACTGGACATAGAACAACAGACTGGTTCCAAATTGGGAAAGGAGTAAGGCAAGGTGGTGTATTGTCACCCTGCTTATTTAACTTATATGCAGAGTACATCATGAGAAATGCTGGACTGGTAGAAACACAAGCTGGAATCAAGATGGCCTGGAGAAATATCAATAACCTCAGATATGAAGATGACACCACATTTAGGGCAGAAAGTGAAGAGGAACTAAAAAGCCTCTTGATGAAAGGGAAAGAGGAGAGTGAAAAAGTTGGCTTAAAGCTCAACATTCAGAAAACGAAGATCCGGTCCCATCACTTCATGGGAAATAGATGGGGAAACAGTGGAAACAGTGTCAGACTTTATTTTATGGGGCTCCAAAATCAATGCAGTTGATGACTACAGCCATGAAATTAAAAGACGCTTACTCCTTGGAGGAAAAGTTATGACCAACCTAGAGAGCATATAGAAAAGCAGAGACATTACTTTGCCAACAAAGGTCCGTCTAGTCAAGGCTATGGTTTTTCCTGTGGTCATGTATGGATGTGAGAGTTGGACTGTGAAGAAGGCTGAGCACTGAAGAATTGATGCTTTTGAAGTGTGGTGTTGGAGAAGACTCTTGAGAGTCCCTTGGACTGCAAGGAGATCCAACCAGTCCATTCTGAAGGAGATCAGCCCTGGGATTTCTTTGGAGGGAATGATGCTAAAGCTGAAACTCCAGTACTTTGGCCACCTCATGAGAAGAGTTGACTCATTGGAAAAGAATCTGATGCTGGAGGGATTGGGGGCAGGAGGAGAAGGGGATGACAGAGGATGAGATGGCTGAATGGCATCACCGACTCGATGGACATGAGTCTGAGTGAACTCCGGGAGTTGGTGATGGACATGGAGGCCTGGTGTGCTGCGACTGATGGTGTCACAAAGAGTTGGACACGCCTGAGCGACTGAACTGAACTGAGACCTCCCTGTCCATCACCAACTCCCGGAGTTCACTCAAACTCATGTCCATCGAGTCGGTGATGCCATCCAGCCATCTCATCCTCTGTCGTCCCCTTTTCCTCCAGCCCCCAATCCCTCCAAGCATCAAGTCTTTTCCAATGAATGAACTCTGCACGATGTGGCCAAAGTACTGGAGTTTCATCTTTAGCATCATTCCTTTCAAAGAACACCCAGGGCTGATCTCCTTTAGAATGGACTTGTTGGATCTCCTTGCAGTCCAAGGGACTCTCAAGATTGTTTTCTCCAACATCAGAGTTCAAAAGCATCAATTCTTTGATGCTCAGCTTTCTTCACAGTCCAAATCTGAAATCCATACATGACGACTGGAAAAACCATAGCCTTGACTAGACGGACCTTTGTTGGCAAAGTAATGTCTCTGCTTTTCAATATGCTCTCTAGGTTGATCATAACTTCTCCTCCAAGGAGTGAGCGTCTTTTAATTTCATGGCTGCAATCACCATCTGCATTGATTTTGGAGCCCCATAAAATAAAGTCTGACACTGTTTCCACTGTTTACCCATCTATTTTCCATGAAGTGATGGGACCCGATGCCATAATCTTCGTTTTCTGAATGTTGAGCTTTAAGCCAACTTTTTCACTCTCTTCTTTCACTTTCATGAAGAGGCTTTTCAGTTCCTCTTCACTTTCTGGCATAAAGGTGGTGTCATCTTCATATCTGAGGTTATTGATATTTCTCCTGGCAATCTTGATTCCAGTTTTTGCTTCTTCCAGCCCAGTGTTTCCCATGATGCACTCTGCATATAAGTTAAATAAGCAGGGTGACAATATACAGCCTTGACGTATTCCTTTACCTATTTGGAACCAGTCTGTTGTTCCATGTCCAGTTCTAACTGTTGCTTCCTGACCTGCATGTAGGTTTCTAAAGAGGCAGGTCAGGTGGTCTGACATTCCTTTCTCTTTCAGAATTTTCCACAGTTTATTTTGATCCACACAGTCAAAATCTTTGACATAGCCAATAAAGCAGAAATAGATGTTTTTCTAGAACTCTCCTCCTTTTTCCATGATCTGGCAGATGTTGGCAATTTGATCTCTGGTTCCTCTGCCTTTTCTAAAACCAGCTTGAACATCTGGATGTTCACAGTTCATGTATTGCTGAAGCCTGTCTTGGAGAATTTTGAGCATTACATTGCTAGCGTTTGAGATGAGTGCAATTGTGTGGTAGCTTGAGCATTCTTTGGCTTTGCCTTTCTTTGGAATTGGAATGAAAACTGCCCTTTTCCAGTCCTGTGGCCACTGCTGAGCTTTCCAAATTTGCTGGCATATTGAGTGCAGCATTTTCACAGCATCATCTTTCAGGATTTGAAATAGCTCAACTGGAATTCCATCACGTCCACTAGCTTTGTTCATAGTGATGCTTTCTAATGCCAACTTGACTTCACATTCCAGGATGTCCAGCTCTAGGTGAGTGATCACACCATCGTGATTATCTTGGTCATGAAGATCTTTTTTGTACAGTTCTTCTGTGTATTCTTGCTACCTCTTCTTAATATCTTCTACTTCTGTTACGTGCATACCATTTCTGTCCTAGTTAGTCTTATGTAAACACCTCACAGAAACACTCAGAATTATGTTTGACATCCTGGACACCCTGTGTCTTAGTTGACATATAAAATTAACCATCACTGACACTAAATAATGACATTACTTTATATACATATGTATATGTGTATATATATATATAATTACATATATATGTAATTAATTTCATTAGCCTTCTGATGATAGTGCAGATTAGTCCTCTTTCATATTTTAAGTGTGAATTCCAAGCAAATCTTCATCATGGTCATCAAAATCATCATCATCATATCATACTAGACAAATACCAAAATAATAATGTCTAAATTCTAAAGAAATATAAAAAAATAAAGTTATAATAGTTTTTTTTTCTATTCTCCTTTCCAATAGCTAACAAGTTAAATATGAAGGGAGGAGGAAAAATAGTACCAAGTAATTAATAAGGATTTAAATAGCATCACTCAGATTAAAAGAAAATGAACGGATTTCAGCAAAATATTCTGAAAACCATTTAACCAAAGTCTGTGAAATAATATAATTTAACTGTGAAACTGGTGAAAAGGTTCAATATTCTCTTTTTCTTTTTAAATTTAAGTTAGGATTTTTCTGTCAAACCTGAATTTTATTTAAGGGAATGACTATTTTTTTCTGTATGAAACAATTTCTGTGAATTTAATTGCAACATAGGTGATATTAACATATTCTAATTACAATTATTTCTAATAGTTTTATTTTAAAAAATGCAGACACTTTCCAAGTCAAGTGCTCATGTTTATCAAATAAGACAATACTTTCTATCAAGAAAAGGTCTTCTTAGTTGTTTGTTTGATTTTTGTTTGTTTGTTTTTGTACCAAGAATTATCTTTGACAATCAAGTGAACTGGAAAATTCTACCTGTGTCTTCCCACTAACACATGGTGAAATTCTCATTGTTGCAATAATTAGCAATATCTCTTTAAACCCTGAGGAAACATTTTTTTTTTTGTTCATAGAACTAAAGTTAGTGATCAACAAATAAACCTTCTGAGATGAGATAAACAAGATTTTTTGCACAACCAAATATTGTGCATGTGTGCATGCATGCTAAGTCTCTTCAACTGTGTCCAACTCTTTATGACCCTGTGAATTGTAACACTCCAGGTTCCTCTATCCATGGGGTTCTCCAGGCAAGAATACTGCAGTGGGTTGCCATGCCCTTTTCCAAGGGATCTTCCTGACCCAGGAATCAAATCTGCATCTGTTATGTCTCCTGAATTGACAGGCAAGATCTTTACCACTAGCACTACCTGGAAGCCCATTAAATTCTGTGCTTAGCCTCCAAGAAATGCTTTTTCATATAAAAAGAATGTTGCAGTGGATGTTAAGGAAAAAAAAATCATTTAAGAACATAAGAGACTACAAGCTAAATATGAATCAAAGGAATAGTATTCTTGTTGTTCAGTTGCTAAGTCATGTCCAACTCTTTGCGACCACATACACTGAAGCATTCCAGACTTCCCTATCCTTCACTATCTCCCAGAGTTTGCTCAAACTCATGTCCATTGAGTCCATGAGGCCATCCATCTCATCTTCTGTTGCTCCTCCTCCCTCCCTCAGTTTTTTCCCAGCATCAACGTCTTTTCCATTGAGTTGGCTCTTTGCATCAAGTGGCCAAAGGATTGGAACTTCAGCTTCAGCATCAGTCCTTCCAATGAATATTCAGGGTTGATTTCCTTTAGGACCGACTGGTTTGGTCTCCTTGATGTCCAAAGGACTCTCAAGAGTCTTGTCCAGCACCACGTTTTGAAAGCATCAATTTTTCTGTGCTCAGCCTTCTTTATGGTCCAGCTCTCACATTCATACACGACTACTGGAAAAACCATTGCCTGGACTATATGGACCTTTGTTAGCAAAGTGATGTCTCTTATTATTAATACGCTGTCTGGGTTTCTCATAGTTTTTCTTCCAAGGAGCAAGTGTCTGAATTTCATGGCTGCAGTCACCATCCACAATGATTTTAGAACCCAAGAAAATAAAATCTGTCACTGTTTCCATTTTTTCCCCATCTATTTGCCATGAAGTAATGGGACCAGATGCTATGATCTTAGTTTTTGAATGCTGAGTTTTAATCTAGCTTTTTCACTTTCTTCTTTCACTTTCATCAAGAAGCTCTTTATTTCCTCTTTGCTCTCTGCCATTAGAGTTGTGTCATCTGCATATCTGAGGTTATTGATATGAAATAGAGTTCCAGAAAAACAAAGAGCAAGAGAGTTCCAGAAAAACATCTATTTCTGCTTTCTTGACTATGCCAAAGTCTTTGACTGTGTGTATCACAATAAACTGTGGAAAATTCTTCAAGAGATGGGAATACCAGACCACCTGACCTGCCTCTTGAAAAACCTGTATACAGGTCAGGAAGCAACAGTTAGAACTGGACATGGAACAGACTGGTTCCAAATAGGAAAAGGAGTACGTCAAGGCTGTATATTGTCACCCTGCTTATTTAACTTATATGCAGAGTACATCACGAGACATGTTGGGCTGGAAGAAGCACAAGCTGGAATCAACATTGCTGGGAGAAATATCAATAACCTCAGATATGCAGATGACACTATCTTTACAGCAGAAAGTGAAGAAGAACTAAAGAGCCTCTTGATGAAAGTGAAAGAGGAGCATGAAAAAGTTGGCTTAAAGCTCAACACTTAGAAAACGAAGATTATGGCATCTGGTCCCATCACTTCATGGGAAATAGATGGGGAAACAGTGGCTGACTTTATTTTTTGGGCTCCAAAATCACTGCAGATGGTGATTGCAGCCATGAAATTAAAAGACACTTACTCCTTGGAAGAAAAGTTATGACCAATCTAGACAGCATATTGAAAAGCAGAGACATTACTTTGCCAACAAAAGTCCATCTAGTCAAGGCTATGATTTTTCCAGTAGTCATGTATGGATGTGAGAGTTGGACTATAAATAAAGCTAAGCACTGAAGAATTGATGCTTTTGAACTGTGGTGTTGGAGAAGACTGTTGAAAGTCCCTTGGACTGCAAGGAGATCCAACCAGTCCATCCTAAAGGAGATCAGTCCTGGGTGTTCATTGGAAGGACTGATGTTGAAGCCGAAACTCCAATACTTTGGCCACCTGATGTGAAGAGCTGAGTAATTGGAAAAGACCCTGACACTGGGAAAGATTGAGGGCAGAAGGAAAAGGGGATGACAGAGAATGAGGTGGTTCGATGGCATCACCAACTCAATGGACATGAGTTTGGGTAAACTCTGGCAGTTGGTGATGGACAGGGAGGCCTGGAGTGCTGCAGTTCATGGGGCTGCAAAGAGGCGGGCACAACTGAGCCACTGAAGTGAACTGAACAGAATGTTCATAATATCCAGGTTGGATGTGCTCACATTTTTTCTTTTTTTCTAGATGGCAGAATATGAAACATATACTTGGATTAATCATACAAGTAGATTATCACACTACTTTTTGTGCAACAGGTAGAATCAGTTCAAGGACTGACAGAGATTGTTTCCTTCCTACTGCCATCCCAGTACCTAGAATAGAGAAGACACCTGCCGTATGCCTATTGAATGACTGAGTTAATTTATATTTCCTTTGACGAAAGGAATTTTATATGCCAATAAATGAAAATGGCTTCAGTTATACTAGCCCTGCCTGGGGCTAAATGTATTTTATTCATAAAAATATAGATGCACATTTTGCTATTGTAAAAGTAAACACTGGGTTCTATGTACAGCAACACAAAACTGCTAATGACATTGTTATCTGAACTAACATATAATCTGATTTTCTAAAAGAAAAGCATTTCATATTTAGAGTGAGATATTAACAGGTGTATTTCAGAACTCTGGTGAGACAGTCTCTGAATATGTACAGTATTCATCTATTGTTGACATTTTGTACCTATCTTTCTCACAAAATCCATTAGCTTGCCATGTTATCAGGGAACAATACAGTCTTTCAACATTAAACAAATTTGCAGTATTGAGATAGGTATCATTGTAGTAAGGAATAAAAAAATGAAGAAAAAGACAGTAGACAAGATTGCCTACAAGTGAGTCAGATTCTTTGATGATTTTATACTCGTACTGCATAAATGTTTGAGTAGGTCTCTAGTGAATATATATGCATATATTTTATCTTATGGCCATATTCGCCAAGATACAAATATTCATCACTATTTCTTTGAAGTTAAATCTTATGAAATGTGATCTAAATGAATACCTCTTGTTTCAGAGCAGAATGTATAAAGATTAAATTTTTCTCACATTCTTAGGCTTTCTTGTCTGAAAAGACCTCATTTTTCTCACTTTAACATATACAAGTTTTTCATTTTAGAAGTTTGAAAATACAAATCAAAGAAATAATCAGTGTCATCTCTAGGAATTTATATTGTAAGCTTTTTCAATTCATCCTAATTTTATCCTACAGGGCCCCGAGAAAGGTATAATATGGAAATACCACATAAGTTGTAAGCTTTATACACATATGAAGATCAAGGTAAGGTTTGGACAAGTTAACTATCCTGACCACTGACCTTGCAGTGCAGCCATATTAATCTCCATATTACTGAAGAAGCAACTGAGACCTAAAGAGGCAAAATACTTTATTCTGGATTCCATGTGATAATTATAAAAGCTTTGCTTAAAAATCGAAGCTAATATTCATGGGGTCACAAAGAGTCGGACACGACTGAGCGACTGAACTAAACTGAACTGAACTGAATGTTCTTTTTACCAGATCAGAATACTGCTGTGAAACTGTTGATGGACATTAACTACACACCTAATTAGGACTTAAAGATTCATGGTCTTCAGTCAGAGTTATTGACTATGCTAAAACCTTTGATTCTGTGGACCTCAAAAAAGTGTGGGAAATTCTTAAAGAAATGGGAATACCAGACCACCTGACCTGCCTCCTGAGAAATCTGTATGCAGGTAAAGAAGCAACAGTTAGAACTGGACATGGAACAACAGACTGGTTCCAAATAGGAAACAGAGTACGTCAAGGCTGTATACTGTCACCCTGCTTATTTAACTTGTATGCAGAGTACATCATGAGAAATGCTGGACTGGAAGAAGCACAAGCTGGAATCAAGATTGCCGGGAGAAATATCAATAACCTCAGATATGCAGATGACACCACCCTTATGGTAGAAAGTGAAGAGGAACTGAAAAGCCTCCTGATGAAAGGGAAAGAGGAGAGTGAAAAAGTTGGCTTAAAGGTCAACATTCAGAAAATGAAGATCATGGCATCTGGTCCCATCACTTCATGGGAAATAGATGGGGAAACAGTGGAAACAGTGTCAGACTTTATTTTTGGGGGCTCTAAAATCACTGCAGATGGTGATTGCAGCCATGAAATTAAAAGACGCTTACTCCTTGGAAGAAAAGTTATGACCAACCTAGATAGCGTATTGAAAAGCAGAGACATTACTTTGCCAACAAAGGTCCGTCTAGTCAAGGCTATGGTTTTTCCAGTGGTCATGTATGGATGTGAGAGTTGGACTGTGAAGAAAGCTGAGCCCCAAAGAATTGATGCTTTTGAACTGTGGTGTTGGAGAAGACTCTTGAGAGTCCCTTGGACTGCAAGGAGATCCAACCAGTCCATTCTAAAGGAGATCAGCCCTGGGCTTTTTTGGAAGGAATGATGCTAAAGCTGAAACTCCAGTACTTTGGCCAAGTCATATGAAGGGTTGACTCACTGGAAAAGACTCTGATGCTGGGAGGAATTGGGGGCAGGAGCAGAAGGGAACGACAGAGGATGAGATGACTAGATGGCATCACCGACTCGATGGACAAGAGTTTGAGTGAACTCCGGGAGATGGTGATGGACAGGGAGGCCTGGCATGCTGTGGTTCATGGGGTCGTAAAGAGTCAGACATGACTGAGTGACTCAACTGAACTGAAAGTCATATGTGTGTGTGTGTGTGTGTATATATATACTGAGTAGACTTCACACATTATTTGAACATTTTGTGTAAATTTGTACCAATATTAATACCATACTTTTAGACTTCTCATCAACCCACACATCCACAAGGAATATCTGAGGTCATTTGGCCTTTTACAACTCTTGTAGAGTGAAATATTCTGTCATTATTGAGAATTGTGTCAATTGTTTAGATTTAAAATTTTCATTTTTAATTTTAATTCTTCCCAACTTATCTCATGAATCCTTATATTCTACTGTTTCTTCTATAGACATAGACTTCTCCCTACTTGCCACAAGTCCTACTTACTTTTAGAGTGGCTTTGCTTTCATTATTTGTTCTACTTTTAATATATATTTCAAGTGTATCTCTATTGAAGAAATACTATCTGTTTTTCAAGGCTCAAAATAAGTACTATACGTTTTCATCATTTGCTGATTTACCCAACTGAGCTGTGTGGATTTTTTTGCTGTAAATTATAAATAGTAAATATTGTAGCTATGCCTCCATTTCATTAATTTTTATTTTTAAATTTGACTTATTTTTATTGGCATATAGCTGATTTACAATGTGTTAACTTCAGGTGTAAAGGATAGTGATTTAGTGTTATATATATACTGTATATATATATATATATATATATATATATATATACACACACACACATACACAAGTATATATTTAGGTTATTTTCCATTTAATAATTCAGTATTTGTGTGTTATATATATATATACACATACATACATATTATATATATGTGTGTTATATTTACATATATATGTATACAGGTTCTTTTCTGTTATAGTTTTTTACAAAATATTGAATATAGTTCCCTATTCTTTACGGCAGATCCTTGTTGCTTATTTATTTCATATATAGTAGTTCAAATATTTTAATCACAAACTCCTAGTTTATGCCCCTCTTTCCTCTTTGATAAATAAAAGTTTGTTTGCTAAGTCTGTGTGTCATTCCTGTTTTATAAATAAGTTCATTTGTATCATCATTTTTTTTAAGATTCCACATGTAAGTGATATCATAGGCTACTTGTCTTTGTCTGACTTACTTCACTTAGTATGATAATCTCCAGGTCTCCACACGCACACACATGCATGCTTAGTTTTTCAGTTGTATCCAACTCTTTGTGACCCACTGGACTGTGGCCCACCAGGCTTCTCTCTTCATGGGATTTTTCAGGCAAGAGTACTGGAGTAGCTGCCATTTCCTTCTCTAGGAGATCTTCCTGACCCAGGGATCAAACGTGCATTTTCTGTCTCCAGCATTGCAGGAGGATTCTTTACCCACTGAGCTATCAGGAAATAATCTATTATAATTTATATTACTATATTTATAACAATATTATATTATATAATAATTTAAAATATAATTATATTTTATAATAATTAAATTACTATAAAATAATTTATAATTTTATTTTCTATAATCCATGATAATCTCTAGGTCTTTCCATGTTGCTTCAAATGACATTATTTCATTTTTTAATTGCTGAGTAATATTCCATTGTGTGTGTATATCATATTTTTATCCTTTCATCTTCAATGGCATTTACATTGCTTCCATGTCTTGGCTGTTGTAAATAGTGCTGCTATGTCTCAGTCTTAAATTTAGTGTTTTAATTCCTATTTTGCCACTTACTAGACATGTTGCCTTGAACAAATTCCTTAATTTTCTAAGTCACACTCTCCACTTCTGTTTAAGGTAAATGTTAATTTCTACTCTAGCCAATTTATAGAATTGTTGTGAGAAAAGAGTGAAGCAATGGTTTAATATTACACTAAAGTTACATTAATGTTATCATCTTAGCTAGGCAGTAAAGGACTTGAAATTGAAAAGCAGATAGAATCCTAGTCTGACTAGAATGTTCTAACCAAGGTGTTGTGTGACCACTAACGAATTTGGAGATAGCCTGAATCTCAATTCGATTGTCACTCTCCAGAAAAATTATTATGCATGCACAGATCCTTTCATCTGTCCATCTCACTTAGGGCTTTGAACATGGTAGATATTGAAACAGATATTGAACCGAAAAGCCATGTACTTTCAAAGGTTTCACAAATTACAGATTATTCCTGTCCAAAAGAGATGCTTCAGAATATGGTGAGGCTTTAAATAGCAGAAGATGTTAGATCAAAACCCAGTTTATTAACCTGTCCACACAGATTGATGAATACAGTACATTATTTTACTAGTAATGTAACATTTCCCAACATGACTGAGCACCCAGACTGTTGTTTCTGTTTGGGTTCTAAGTCATGGTTATAAAGTTACATAAGTATCAACACCATCTTCATGTGGTGCCTAAGGAATATGTTACCATATTGAACAATTCATACTGCCCTTAAATTCTGGGTGTATGTAAGTATGTCTAGACATAATATGTGAGAAGTGTGATAGTTTTTTCTCCATATTGACAACTAGCTGGTCAATGAACACCAGCATTGCCATTATTTGGTATAAAAATATTTAATATTAATTGAATAATTTTTAAAAACATTTCAGTCTTATTTAAATAATTTAATAAATTATTGGGAGCAAATATATGATATAATGGTGATAACATAATTGGTAATGAAAAACGTATACAAGAAGGAATTTGGGCCAAACTTCAAAAGAACTCTTTGGTTATAAATAACGTACCACTTGAATATTTTACTGGAGACAGGACATTAACTGTGCCAGTAATGATGACATCCTTTGGAACAATTCAAAGATTATGTATGAGATTTTTCTGGATCTCTCTAAAGATGGAGCATATTGATGGAACACATTTCAAATTTGACATGATGGGAATGCTGACTAAATCTTTTTTAAAATGTAATGAGATTAAATCTAGAGAAAATGTAAACTGTACTAAAAAAGTGCAACAAAACAGCTAAAGATTCTCCAAATAAAGAGCAAAACATGGTTAGCAGAAAAAATAAAATTCTGAATTTCCTTTACCCACAGGATATATATATATATATATATATATTTTGCTAGTAAAAAGCTGGCAAATGCTTAATGACAATAACAAAAAAATCTCAAGTAGAATTCAAATGGATGTATATTCAACTGTATCACTGTTAAAGGGATTTATAAATATTTAGGGAAAAATACGTCTTGCAAAGCAAAAGAAACTGCATGTGAAATATGCAACAACAACAACAACCAAATACTTCAATGAAATACATAAAGGTCAGGGAATTATAACAAGATATGCATAACTTTGAAGAAGATTCACATACACACAAAACCTGAAATTAATTTCCATAGAGACCCTTTTGGAGAAGGCAATGGCACCCCACTCCATTACTCTTACCTGGAAAATCCCATGGACGGAGGAGCCTGGTGGGCTGCAGTCCATGGGGTCACGAAGAGTTGGACATGGTTGAACGACTTCACTTTCACTTTTCACTTTCATGCATTGGAGAAGGAAATGGCAACCCACTCCAGTGTTCTTGCCTGGAGAATCCCAGGGACGGGGGAGCCTGGTGAGCTGCCGTCTATGGGATCGCACAGAGTTAGACATGACTGAAGCGACTTAGCAGCAGCAGAGACCCTTTTCTCGGGCATCGTATATCGTGGTGTTTTCTCAATCAAAGACAGATTTGAAAATATTAAATAACTTCTATTTTTATTTTTTATTACAGCATATCAGTATTAAAATATTGAGGGACCAATAACTTCTAAAATATTGTAAGTCTCTAGATGATGCTTTAAGAACTAGTAAATATTTCCATATGTTAGTGATAAAATTTATATGATAAATTTAAATATTTTACAATAATTTCCATAATAAATTTATTTATTGTAATTGATTATAACATTTAATATAACACTATTAACTATTTATAAATCTGTTCTTTTATAAATAAGGAAGTTACAGTTAATAAGTTTCTCTATATTGAGATTGCTTTTAAAAATAACTAAAGTTTTAAGAAATCAAGAATGGGTGTCTAATATTTCATTGCTATCAGTAGAATATAAATTATGTGAAAAACACCTAATTATAGTAACATAATTAAGGATTCTGCTGGAATGAAGTCAAGAAAATGAAATACTGTGGAATAAATATGTAATAATTTATTAACCGAGCTTCCCATGTGGTTCAGTGGTAAAGAATCCCCTTGCCAGTGCAGCAGACATGGGTTCAATCCCTGAGTGGGAAAGATCCCCTGGAGAAGGAAACTCAACCCACTCCAGAATTCTTGCCTGAGAAATCCCATGGACAGAGGAACCTGGGGGCTACAGTCCATGGAGTCACAAAGAGTTGAACATGACTTAGCTGGTAAAGAATCCTCCTGCAATGCAGGAGACCCTGGTTCGATTCCTGGGTCAGCAAGATCCACTGGAGAAGGGATAGGCTACCCCCTCCAGTATTCTTGGGTTTCCCTTGCGGCTCAGCTGGTAAAGAATCTGCCTGCAATGTGGGAGACCTGGGCTTGATCCCTGGGTTGGGAAGATACCCTCAAGAAGAGAAAGGCTACTCGCTTCAGTATCCTGGCCTGGAGAATTCCATGGACCATGTAGTCCATGCGGTTGCAGAGTCAGACTCGACTGAATGACTTTCACTTTCTCTTTCCACTTTAGCGATCAAACAATAACAACAAATTTATTAATTATGCATGTTTTTATATTTTTATTTAAACATATTGCTAGTTTATCAACAGAAGAATCAGACACGTGCAATAAAAATTTAACTTAGTCATACATTGCCTACTTTAAATAAAAAAGCAGACATCTATACTCATATATAATGGGGATTCTTTGGTAGCACAGGGGTAAAGAATCTGCCTGCCAATGCAGCAGACACAGGAGACAGGCACTCTATCCCTGGGTCAGAAAGATTCTCTGGAGGATGTAATGGCAATCCACTCCAGTGTTCTTGCCTGGGAAATCCCATGGACAGAGGAGCATGGCAGGCAACAGCACATGGGTTGCTAGAGTTGATACGACTGATCACTGAGTACACACACATGTTTATATATATTATTCTTATTGTGAGGAAATTTTGAAAAGATAGATGGCTTTTCACTACATATGCTAACATGGTTCATCATTTCAAATATGTAAACCCATAGCATGAAGGTCTCGTTTTGGATTCTTGTCACTGTCCACAAATTTTAACTGAGAGACCTATGCTGAATACACCCAACTTTTGGACTCTCCTCATTAAACACACTACTCCACTATGTACATACATTGCAAGATATAAGTCACTTGCAGGGCTTATGCTTTTCAGAGATAATATTGACATTAATTTAAGAAGATATGAAATATTATATCTTGTAAAAACTATGCAGCCTTGGATAAGTTCCTATTTCCTGTCTGTCTTATATTGACCACATCTGTGCTCTGCAGAAGAAATTACTTTTCCTATTACTTGATTTATGTGCATATTTCCTTTGTTAAGTTGGCCTTGGGACATACTGTCAATGGTATTTTTTGAACTTCATAAAATAATCAGCATATAAAATCAAGCATGACATATTTAGAAAGACAGACCTCTCTTGATTGTTGTGATAGATTTCTTTCATCTCATTTTTTTCTGAAGCAGTTCCATTTGATTATCAGAAATCATAATTTAATCTTGCTGAAAGCTATATACCTACAAGTATAACCTTACAATCATAAATTGGACTTTGTGATGTCAAACAGAATGTAAAAGACAACTATCCCGCCTTTCTATCTCTAAATTAACATGAGGAAGACTACACATTTACAAAAGAAAATTGAGGCCAGTATTAGCATGATATTAAAAGACGCTTACTCCTTGGAAGGAAAGTCATGACCAAACAGGACAGCATATTAAAAAGCAGAGACATTACTTAGTCAACAAGAGTCCATCTAGTCAAGGCTATGGTATTTCCAGTAGTCATGTTTGGATGTGGGAGTTCGACTATAAAGAAAGCTGAGCACAGAAAAACTGATGCTTTTGAATTGTGGTGTTGGAGAAGACTCTTGAGAATCACTTGGATTGCAGGGAGATCCAATAGGTCCACCCTAAAGGAAATCAGTCCTGGGTGTTCATTGGAAGGACTGCTGTTGAAGCTGAACTCCAACATTTTGGCCACCTGATGCAAAGAGCTGACTCGTTGGAAAAGACCCTAATGTTGGGAAAGATTGGAGGCAGGAGGAAAAGGGGATGACAGAGGATGAGATCATTAGATGGCATCACTGACTCAATGGACATGAGTTTGGTTAAACTCCACCAGTTGGTGATGGACAGGGAGACCTGGCATACTGAGGTTCAGTTCAGTTCAGTTCAGTCCCACAGTCATGTCCAACTCTTTGTGACCTCATGAACTACAGCAAGCCAGGCCTCCCTGTCCATCACCAACTCCCTGAGTTCACTCAGACTCACATCCATTGAGTCAGTGATGCCATCCAGCCATCTCATCCTCTGTTGTCCCCTTCTCCTCCTGCCCCCAATCCCTCCCAGCATCAGTCTTTTCCAATGAGTCAACTCTTCACATGAAGTGGCCAAAGTATTGGAGTTTCAGCTTTAGCATCAGTACTTCCAAAGAACACCAAGGACTGATCTCCTTTAGAAGGGACTGGTTGGATCTCCTTACAGTCCAAGGGACTCTCAAGAGTCTTCTCCAACACCACAGTTCAAAAGCATCAATTCTTGGCACTCAGCTGTCTTCACAGTCCAACTCTCACATCCATACATGACCACTGGAAAAACCATAGCCTTGACTAGACGGACCTTTGTTGGCAAAGTAATGTCTCTGCTTTTCAATATGCTATCTGGGTTGGTCATAACTTTCCTTCCAAGGAGTAAGCGTCTTTTGATTTCACGGCTGCAGTCACCATCTGCAGTGATTTTGGAGTCCAAAAAATAAGGTCTGACACTGTCTCCACTGTTTCCCCATCTATTTCCCATGAAGTGATGGGACCAGATGCCATGATCTTAGTTTTCTGAATGTTGAGCTATAAGCCAACTTTTTCATTCTCCTCTTTCACTTTCATCAGGAGATTTTGAGTTCCTCTTCACTTTCTGCCATAAATGTGGTGTCATCTGCACATCTGAGGTTATTGATATTTCTCCCGGCAATGTTGATTCCAGCTTGTGCTTCTTCCAGCCCAGTGTTTCCCATGATGCACTCTTCATCGAAGTTAAATAAGCAGGGTGACAATATGCAGCCTTGACATACTCCTTTTCCTATTTGGAACCAGTCTGTTGTTCCATGTCCAGTTCTAACTGTTGCTTCCTGACCTGCATACAGGTTTCTCAAGAGGCATGTCAGGTGGTCTGGTATTCCCTTCTCTCTCAGAATTTTCCACAGTTTATTGTGATCCACACAGTCAAAGGCTTTGGCATAGTCAATAAAGCAGAAATAGATGTTTTTCTGGAACTCTCTTGCTTTTTTGATGATCTAGCAGATGTTGGCAATTTGATCTCTGATTCCTCTGCCTTTTCTAAAACCAGCTTGAACATCTGGAAGTTCACTGTTCACGTATTGCTGAAGCCTGGCTTGGAGAATTTTGAGCATTACTTTACTAGTGGGTGAGATGAGTGCAATTGTGCTGTAGTTTGAGCATTCTTTGGCATTGCCTTTCTTTGGAATTGGAATGAAAACTGACCTTTTCCAGTCCTGTGGCCACTGCTGAGTTTTCCAAATTTGCTGGCATATTGAGTGCAGCGCTTTCACAGTATCATCTTTTAGGATTTGAAATAGCTCAACTGGAATTCCATCACCTTCACTAGCTTTGTTCGTAGTGATGCTTTCCAAGGCCCACTTGACTTCACATTCCAGGATGTCTGGCTCTAGGTGAGTGATCACACCATTGTGATTACCTTGATCGTGAAGATCTTTTTTGTACAGTTCTTCTGTGTATTCTTGCCACCTCTTCTTAATATCTTCTGCTTCTGCTTAGGTCCATACCATTTCTGTCCTTTATCGAGCCCATCTTTGCCTAAAATGTTTCTTTGGTATCTCTAATTTTCTTGAAGAGATCTCTAGTCTTTCCCATTCTGTTGTTTTCCTCTATTTCTTTGCATTGATCGATGAGGAAGGCTTTCTTATCTCTCCTTGCTATTCTTTGGAACTCTGCATTCAGAATCTTATATCTTTCCTTTTCTCCTTTGCTTTTCACTTCTCTTCTTTTCACAGCTATTTGTAACATGGGGTTGCAAAGAGTCGGACAAGACTGAGTGAGTGAACTGAACTGAATTATCATGAAAACTTTATCAATATTTAAGAATCCTATAGCTAAGATACAGTGTAGCCAAAAAGTAATAGTCTATCTATCTATCTGTCTATCTGTTTATCTTCAGTTATTTTTAGAAAGAGAGCCATAAATTCCTCTTGTGTATTTCTGGACATTCCAGGTATCATCTTGTCTTTTTTAATTTATTTAATATATAAATCATCTCAATTGCTTATCTCAATTCTTGTGGAAAGTGAAAATCTCTTGGCAACATTTCCAAAATTTCTAGAAGCTTATCTTTTCATGTTCATTTTTTTTGTCTTGTTGCAGTTTAAATTTCAACGACTAATACATAGTTATTGTCTTTCCGTCCTCTGTTAGAATACAGAGATGAATCCCATCTTCTTCTAGAAAATACATGTAAGCATACAACTTTATCAAGATTTAAGACAACAGAATTTAATAAGCAAATTTTTAAAACAATTGTACTAGTACATTGTTCAAGTCTCAAGTGGCAGGAAAGAAGTGTGTTAATACCTGGTATTCATTTATCTTCCTTCGTAGCTGTTCAGGATCTAGGATGTCTCATTCTCTGTCTCTTCTGTCTGCCCTTTCATTACCTCACACTGTAAAACATTTGAGGATTTTTGCCAATAAAAGACAATTTTTGATACTTGACACTTTTTCAGATAATGCAATTTATCTTTATTCCCTTATGTTAACAATTAATAATTTCTTCCAGAAATCCTTGGGTTTTCTAAATTTTGGATTAAACATTTTGTATATTTCAGCAATAAATTTTTTATAGCAGCAATCTTTCTATCAGTTAAAAATGAGCTCATAGGAGATAAAATAATAGCAAGTCTAATGCAGTCTTCCTTCACTTGTTCTTAAGTGGAACTTACATTCTTATGCAAGACATATAATGAATCTCTAAGACTTTTCTTCTATATATCTCAGCTAAGGAATAGAATGAGATCTAATCTGGAGTGACTTTCCTCATCTGTCCACTCTTAGGGTTTTCCAGGGTAAGTCACATTGTTAAGCTAACAAAGCAAAACTAAGTAAAATAAAACCATGTGTGCCACCAAGGTTTCATTATTTTAAAACTCACTGTAGCCTACTGGAAACTCTATCAACTCCAATCCAAAATACTGGCCCAACTCTATCTTTGAATGTGATCCTATTCTTTTAAACAATGAACCCTTATTGAAACTTATATTACATCCATAAAACTATAGTGAGTCTTCAGTTGAAGTATATTCTCCTTCATAGATGTTTGTGAACGATCAGTTCCAGGTTGAGAGAAATTATATTACTTTACTCTCTCTGTAGTTAAGCAGCTAAACTTTAGGTATACTTACAGAGTCAAGATCTCAGTTTCCATAATTCTGATGCTAGGAACTCAATCTGCTTTCATTTTTCTCTTTGAACATTGCAACTGAAAACTTTATTTCCTCTAAATAGCCTGTGAAGTATAATTCAGTCTTGTCAAGGAATACAGAGTACAATGTATAACCAAACAGGGAGTCTGGTGATTTTCATATGTTTTATTTCACTGATTCTAATGTTTTACCTACATGTGTGTGTGTGTGTGTGTGTGTATTTTAACTATATTTTAACATTTCAGAAATCAGGACAGATTACTTAATTCCTATTCCTCACTGTCTGTAAAGTAAGTTCTAGTATTATTCTAATGTATTTATTTATTAATGTCAAAGTTTTATTGATAATCAGTACGATTCAGTAGCTCAGTCGTGTCTGGTTTTTTGCAATCCCATGAACCATAGCACGCCAGGCCTCCCTGTCCATCACCAACTCCCAGAGTCCACCCAAACCCATGTCCATTGAGTCTGTGATGCCATACAACCATCTCATCCTCTGTCATCCCCTTCTCCTCCTGCCCTCAATCTTTCCGAACATCAGGGTCTTCTCAAATGAGTCAGCTCTTCACATAAGGCGGCCAAAATCTTGGAGTTTCATCTTTAACATTAGTCTTTCCAATGAACACCCAGGACTGATTTCCTTTAGGATGGACCTGTTGGATCTCCTTGCTTTCCAAGGGACTCTCAAGAGTCTTCTCCAACATCACAGTTCAAAAGCATCAATTCTTCTGTGCTCAGCTTTATTTATAGTCCAACTCTCACATCCATACATGACTACTGGAAATACCATAGCTTTGACTAGATGGACTTTTGTTGACAAAGTAATGTCTCTGCTTTTTAATATGCTATCTAGTTTAGTCATAACTTTCCTTCCAAGGAGTAAGCGTCTTTTAATTTCATGGCTGCAGTCACCATCTGAAGTGATTTTGGAGCCCCCAAAAATAAAGTCTGACACTGTTTCCCCATCTATTTGCCATGAAGTGATGGGACCAGATGCCATGATCTTAGTTTTCTGAATGTTGAGCTTTAAGCCAACCTTTTCACTCTCCACTTTCACTTTCATCAAGAGGTTCTTTAGTTCCTCTTCACTTTCTGCCATAAGAGTGGTGTCATCTGCATATCTGAGGTTATCGATATTTCTCCCAGCAATCTTGATTCCAGCTTGTGCTTCTCCCAGCCCAGCGTTCCTCATAATGTACTCTACATACAAGTTAAATAAGCAGGGTGACAATATACAGCCTTGACGTACTCCTTTTCCTATTTGGAACCAGTCTGTTGTTCCATGTCCAGTTCTACTGTTGCTTCCTGACCAGCATATAGGTTTCTCAAGAGGCAAGTCAGGTGGTCTGGTAATCCCAATTATTGATAATCACTTGGAAAGAAACAAAGAATGGTTTTAATAAAGAATCTGCAAAGCTCAAAATTCTTATGAATTTATTTTTAGGTGCCCTTGAACTTAATAATGATCTAATTTTTATTTTTTGATCAAGAATATGACATTGAAAAAATACCCCCTTATAAGATTAGTTTAAAGCCTCCACTCAGGGACTTCCCTGGTTGTCAAGTGGTTAAGATTTTGTCTTCCAACGCAAGGGGTGCAGTTTGATATCTAATTTGTGGGCAAAAATTCCATATGCCTTGTGGCCAAAAAAAAAAAAAAATCATACAACAGAAGAAATATTGTAACAAATTCAATAAAGATTTAAAAAATGATATTATACATGTTTCAATGCCATTCTAAAAAAAAGATTTTAAAAATGGTCCATTTTAAAAAAATCTTTGAAAAGTGTTAAAAAATAAAATGTAAAACCTCCACTTAGGACAGGATATGCTAACTAAAGTTCCTTCAGTAGGTGATAAACATAGGATAGTAATTTGCATTTCTGAAAACCTCAGATGGGGCCACACAATTTATATGGGTTTTACTTCAGTGTATTCTCCACTCTTACAATTGTACTGTTTAATCTTTAAGTTTTATAAGATTTTTGGCTTTCCCTAGGCTTTTTGTTTTCATGATTTTACTGACATTTAAGAAGATGAAAATTGTCATTGAAAGCTATCATTATACAAGAATCCAAGTGGACAATGAGGACTTTTTCCTGTTGGTGGGGAAATGCTTTTCTATCTGGTTAAATTATATACAATTTTTTTTTTTACACAACCCAACTAAAAGGGAGGAAGGAGCACCTGGCCTGGTCAAGACATCTCAGTATCATTTGTAGATAAAGGCACAGCCAGATCTTTAACACCTAAGTCAGCTGGCCTAAGCTGTCACGGGCTCAGTGGAGCATTCCCTGTAACCCATGTGCCTTCCATTCCTAGGGTAGGATAGTTCAGGCTGATGAACATATGCTGAATGCCTCTCTCATGCTAGACATTGTGCCAGACATTTTAATATACATTTTTTTAAATTATTGAACATTCTATAAGGGTTATATACTATTGGTAGTCTAGTTTATAGATAAGGCAGCTGAGGCTGAAAGAGTTAAATAATTTGCAGAAACTCAAACAGCTCATAAGTGGGACTTTTACTCAGCCCTATGGACTGCTGGTCAGTTTAAGGACTGTTCTTTGCTTTCAATCAAAGTATAATGTTTCTTGTGAATGCAGCTAATTTCCCTTCCCTTATTATGTTAGACATCGACTCCTCTTTCTGTGTGACTGTGACCTGTCTAGGTGTATCTCAGAATTCTTAAGTCTCTTCAAGTATTGATAGTTTGCTTCATAAGCCCTACATTTTGAGAAATATGTATATCATTAATATCACCAAAGCACCAGAAATTAGTGCATATTCAATTTTCGTGTGTGTGTGTCTGAGTCATGTCTGACTCTTTACAACCCTTGGACTCTAGCCCACAAAGCTCCTCTTTCTATGGAATTTTCTAGGCAAGAATCCTGGAATGAGTTGCTGTTTCCTCCTCCAGGGGATATTCCTGACCCAGAGATTGAACCTGTTTCTCCTGAATTGCAGGAAGATTCTTTTTGGCTGAGCTGTCCTACCCTTTCACCCTCAATCACCCTACCCTTCATTTTTTTTCATGAATGGATCAATATACATACATTATTATAATTATTGTTATTATGACTACTATAATTATTATTAAGAGTGCTAATTTTGTTAGTTATTTAGATAAACTTTTAACACTGAAAGCAAGTACAGGAGGATACACAGTGAATTAAAGCAATGATAATTTATATTGACTGAACAACTACTCTACCACAGGTGCTGTACTGAACACTCTTACTAATGTTTAAAACTTTTCAATAACCATGGAATATATACCATTGTCCCTATTGTACAGATGAGGAGATCAAGTATTAGAAAGGATAAGTAGCTTTCCTGAGGCTAGTACTAATGAGTGGAAGAGCCACGATTCTAAGCCACATGTAACTACAAAGCCTGAATCTTTATGTGCCTCCCTGAAAATAGAGATTGTATTTTATCCATAGGCCCTATTATACAGTAAGTTCTGAAGAGGTTTTTTTTTTTTTTTTTTTTTAAATAATAAACAAAAAACACCTGACGACTGTTCCATGAAATATTATTTATCAATAGATAAATTTAGTAGAACTTCTGGATTTTAATTTGCTAATCTAAAAAGTAATTAATTATTTTGGATAAATTCAAGTTATTTTCAGTTATAAAATGCTTGATTCTACTTCCTGCAGGGCATGTATCTCTACAACACAGAAGTAAATTCCTATAGTTATTGAAAAGACTACTTTAAGTGGGATCCTTTCAACAGGTTTACTTCTACTTTATTCTCATAATCACTTGTTGGAGTAGAGAGAGATTTAAATAGTAATACATTTGTATTTTTCCTTTTGAATCCACTTAATTTACTCCTCAAAATTTGTTGAAAGTCCATTTTTGAAGATCTCAAAAGATAGCATCTTATAAAAGTGTGATGTAGAGCAGCTTATTATGCTTTGAATGCCTGTCTTGTTCACATTTTTTTTTTTTTCCACAGAAAAGTTGACCATATAGGCTTCTTATTGGCTTGGCTTGTTTGACTAATACTCAGTATTGGTCTCAAGGGCTAGTGATTTTTAGGTTGACCCGTGGCCCACTGGTGACTAGATAGGAGAGCTATACTTGAGCAATATTGTATCAGTGACCAACTGAACCTATATTACACCTCTTCCTCTCCTTCTTTCTCTCTCTCTCACTGTCACTCTCTTTCAAAATCTTTTAAAAATATGCATATGATGGTGTAGATCATCAAAGGCTGTAGAAAATATATCTTCGGTGCCTCCTAAAACACTCATGGGGTTGCAAAAAGCTGGACACGATTGAGCGACTGAACTGAACTGAAAACATTTTCTTCCTCTACACAAAGTGAAAATTTAAGTGAAGTAAATTTATGCTAGATTTCACTTAGCATAAAAGGGTTGACTATGTAACTCATTTCCCAACCTTTTACATAGATTACCTTAATTTCTTTCAGCCAACTTTATTTTCTCCCTATTACTCTCAGCTTGGTTCTTTTTCTTCCAGATCCCAAACACAGCAGGAAGCTTAAGTTTTAAATATCTATTTCTAACTGGTAAAGAAGGCAGAATTCTTTGTAGGCAACAACTCTGCAACCAGTGCTCAATTGGGAAGTATTTATATAAAAGTCCTTAGTAAGGAAGTCATTTATGTAACAGGTCAATAAGTGTGTGTTCACCTCTGACCAAAACCCAGTATGTGATTCAACCATCCAAATGAAGAATTTCAGAAACATATCTGTATTTGTGTGAATAATCAGAATGTGTAAATAAATATCAATACATGCTGCTTAACATCCATAAAATTTAATAGTTTAACTTGTACATTTTCCAAGAAATTCAGTTTTTATTTTGATTTAAATTATCAGTTTTAATTCTCTGGGTGGTTAGAAACAGTACTTTAGTTAGTCTTCCAATCCTATTGCATATTTTGTCATGTATCTTGATGGAGTACATGTATTTAAGTGTATGTATGAAAGAGAAAGTGTGTGTGAGAGTGTGTATGTGAAAAGTTTTCAGCCGTAAATATTTATTTTTCATTTATTAGGGGCCCTATAACTGTACTGAAATGCTTTTGTTAACATGCAGACCTTTGATACTCAAAGTGTGGTTCTTGAACCAGCAGCTTTGGCTTCATAAAGAACTTATTAGAAATGTTGAATTTTGATGTTTAAACCAAATGTATTGAATGAGAATCTGCATTAACTTGATCCTCAGCAGGTGATTTGTGTGCACGGTGCATTTTAAGAAGTACTGCTGAGGAGCATTACTCCTATAACTCTGTCCTGGGTGATACTCATTGTTTTCATCATTGTCTTTCTCTTCATTTTGAACAACATCATAATATATTTTCTTATCTCTGTTTCCTTTAGATTGTGATGTTTCAGTTTTCAGTGATCCCTTTATTCCTTATTTATCTTGTTTTCATTATCACTGTCACAAATAGTATTTTTCTTGGGCACTTTACCTTACCACATGGGATTTCAGATTTTGAATACCCTGTATTATGGTTATCAAATGTTTTGGTTAATTTCATCACTAATCATGAAATGGAGCAGGACTTGTAGTCCTTCCCCACCATGTTCTCAGCCTGACTTTTGACTTTAGCCAAAGAATAAGTTTAATAAGTGAGAAATGTAGAAACAAATAAATGCAAACCAACAAGGCTAAATAATAATGGTTCAGTCATTAAGTGAAGTCAAGGAACCTTGGTTTCTCCTCAAGGGCTAGTGGCTCAGTTGGTAAAGAATCTGTCTGCATTGTGGGAGACCTGGGTTCAGTCCCTGGGTTGGAAAGGTCCCCTGGAGAAGGGAAAGGCTACCCACTCTAGTATTCTTAATACTTAAAAAGTATTAAGTGACTTTCACTTTTACTTTCTTTCAAAGGCTATAGATAATATTTTGAGCCATATCCTGTGAGCTGTCTTAAAGGTACAAAACTTCCACCAGGTGGAAAAAGTTAACTATATGATGACCAGGCTGTAGCCATGATCTAAGCTGCCACAATTCCGAAAATTAACCTCAATTATATGGGAATAAAAAAATCCAGGAACTGAAAATTAATTCTGCTTAAAACAGTCAAGATGACCCTGATTAGACCACCCTATGACCAATTCCAAGATGACTGTCAGAGCTATGTGTAGCCCCCTTCCTCTGCTTATAAAATACTCTGCTCACTGATTGTCAGTACAGGGAGTCAGCCCTTGGACAGGAGTTCCCCACTCTCCTCTCCCCAGCTGTTTACCCAAAATAAAACAAACTTCCCTTTCCACTAATCTTGCATCTTTATTAGATTTTGAGCAGGGAGCACCAAGACCCCCACTTTAGGTGGCAATCATAAGTTTCATCTTGATCCCATTGATTCAGATATTTATACATTTAAAACTCATTTGATACTGTATATCTTAGGACAGGCTGTTTATTTATGAGTCTAAACTTTTTAATTAATTCCATTAGAAGATTGTCCCTCTCTGACATGAAACAAATGAATATCCTATTTGTATATATTGATATTTCTATTTTTTAACATTCTATTTCCTGGAACATGGTGGAAGAAGAGTCTTGGGATTCAAGTCCTCTTCTTCTCCTTTCAAGCTAAATAGTCCTTGGCAAATAATTTCCCTTAATGCAATATCTTCAAAACTGGTATAGGAATAGGTTTTGTAATGAAGGAGAAATGAATTCTCTAAAGCATCTAAAAAAGCATTTTGGACACCACTGGCTCTCAAATATGGCAAAGTCTTTTCTTTATCCCACATAGATACAGAAAAGAAATAAAATGTCTGTGTTTCTCACATTGCTGTCTCATCCTGAACTGCTACCTCCTTGGCAAACCAAACTTTTGAAACTTCAGCTCTTCCTGGATGCCATGTCCGGATCACATATTGCTCTTCATGACCTGGGGATTCCTTGAGCCACTGAGATTGTCCCCTGGATTTCTTGACTTCTGAAAGCTAGCAGTGATATGAGGCATGAAAGAAACTTCTGCTCAGACACTTAATGAAAATAAGGTAATACAACCATGAGCAATCTGCTTAAAAATATATGAGAAATGAACCTATATTTGCATTTCTGTTCTTAGACTATCTCATCAGTGTCTATAAGACTCTAAAGTGTGGAGAATTTGTTTTTTGAGGGAGGAATAAGTATCCTCAAAGAACAATGCATACCAAGAAATTTTTGAGATATATAATGCCAGTGAGATTATTCATCTATTTTATCATTACAAATTTTAATAATCACTTGGTAAATAATGTTTTAGATCCTGTATATACAAGGATGATAAAATTTTATCTCCTCATAGAACTTAAATCCATGTGAGAAAAAAATAATTAACAAATTAAAAGACAAAAGCCATAACTTCAGAGATGTTAAAAATTATGAGGAAAATACTATAAGGTAATGTGATAGAATTTATACAAAAATTATCCCAATTCTCTAGCTCTCCTTATATCAATGCTCTTTGCTACATGGCCTGGTAGTTACTCCCATTAATAAGCGTGGTCTTTTTTTGTCACCTCTGGACTCTGGGTTGGCTTTGTGATTTGGGGATTATGATGGAAATGACAGTGTGCCATTTCTGTGAATGAGTCTCAGAACCTAGCATGTGCTTCCACTGGCTCTTTTAAAGTAAGGCTGGACTAACCTGCTGGATAATGAGGAATTTATGACCCTGACACTGGCATTAACCCATGCATCAGTCAGTGAACCACCAGATATGTAAGTAAAGTCATCATAGAACAGCCAATCCCATAGCCAATTCACCAGTTGATGCAGGAAGGAACCTAGCTGACATCAGCCGAACCTACCTGGCCTTAAAGAGTAGATTTACTCATGCTCAAATCCATAGACTTAGCCATAGACTCGGGGGAAATAATTCATAATTACTTGTTTAACATTCTAAATTTTAAAGTGGTCTATCACACATCAATAGGTAACTGATACAGGTGGAAATGACTGGGAGAAAGTCTGGATGTTAGATACAATGAAGAAGGGACATCAAAGAGACTTTTTTTGAACTGAGGGGAGGAAAAATGATAAAATGTTAGCAATGCAGGCATTTGGGATCTATCTAGGTAGGAGCTATAAAAAGCACTAAGGCACTAAGGAAGCACTAGAGAAAGTTTGTCAGAACAAGGGAAAATCAGGGTGACTTTAAGAAAATAATCAAGAAGATTAATTAAAAACATCACTGGTAAGATAAGCAGATGCCTCATTAGGCAAATTACTTTGGCATTGAGTGGCTGGATTAGGGAGGGTTTGTATGCAGTATTCAGTTATGTCCAACTCTTTCTGACTGCATGGACAGTAGCCCGCCAGGTTCCCCTTTGCCTAGGATTTTCCGGGCAAAATGGTGGAGTGGGTTGCCATTTCCTACTCCAGGGGATCTTCCTGACCCAGGGACTGACCTGTGGCTCTTGTACTTCCTTTATTGGTAGGCGGTTCTTTACAATTGTGCCACCTGGGAAGCCCCAGTGAAGGTTTCAGTTCAGTTCAGTTCAGTCGATACGTCCTGTCCGACTGTTTGCAACCCCATGAACTGCAACACATCAGGCCTCCCTGTCCATCATCAACTCCCAGAGTTTAACCAAACTCATGTCCACTGAGTCGGTGATGCCATCAGCCATTCTCATCGTCTGTTGTCCCCTTCTACTCGTGCCGTAAATCTTTCCCAACATCAGTGTCTTTTCAAATGAGTCAGCTCTACGCATTAGGTGGCCAATGTATTGGAGTGTCAGCTTCAGCATCAGTCCTTCCAATGAACATTCAGGACTGATCTCCTTTAGAATAGACTAGTTGGATCTCCTTGCAGTCCAAGGAATTCTCAAGAGTCTTCTCCAACACCACAGTTGAAAAGCATCTGTTCTTCAGTGCTCAGCTTTCTTTATAGTCCAACACTCACATCCATACTTGACTACTGGAAATACCATAGCCATGACAAGATGGACCTTTGTTGGCAAAGTAATGTCTCTGCCTTTTAATATGCTGTCCAGGTTGGTCATAACTTTTCTTCGAAGGAGTAAGCATCTTTTAAATTTCATGGCCGCAGTCACCCTTTGCAGTGATTTTGGAACCCCCTAAAATAAAATTTGACCCTGTTTCCACTGTTTCCCCATCTATTTTCCATGAAGTGATAGGACCGGATGCCATGATTTTAGTTTTCTGAATGTTGAGCTTTAAGCCAACTTTTTCACACTCCCCTTGAACTGTCATCAGTAGGATTTTTAGTTCTTCTTCACTTTCTGCCATAAGGGTGGTGTCACCTACATATCTGAGGTTATTGATATTTCTCCCAGCAATCTTGATTCCAGCTTGTGTTTCCTACAGCCCAGCTTTTCTCATGATGTGAGATATATACACTGCATATAAATTAAATAAGCAGGGTGACAATATAAAGCCTTGACGTGCTCCTTTTCCTATTTAGAACCAGTCTATTGTTCCATGTCCACTTCTAACTGTTGCTTCCTGACCTTCATATAGGTTTCTCAAGGGGCAGGTCAGGTGGTGTGGTATTCCCATCTCTTTCAGAATTTTCCACAGTTTATTGTGATCCACACAGTCAAAGGCTCTGGCATAGTCAATAAAGCAGAAACAGATATTTTTCTGAAACTCTCGCTTTTTTGATGATACAGCAGATGTTGGCAATTTGATCTCTGATTCCTCTGCCTTTTCTAAAACCAGCTTGAACATCAGTAAGTTCACAGTTCACGTATTGCTTAAGCCTGGCTTGGAGATTTTTGAGTACTATTTTACTAGCGTGTGAGATGAGTGCAATTGTATGGTAGTTTGAGCATTCTTTGGCATTGCCTTTCTTTGGGATTGGAATGAAAACTGACCTTTTCCAGCCCTGTGGCCACTGCTGAGTTTTCCAAATTTGCTGACATATTGAGTACAGCACTTTCACAGCATCATCTTTCAGGATTTGGAATAGCTCAACTGGATTCCATCACCTCCACTAACTTTGTTCATAGTGGTGCTTCCTAACACCCACTTGACTTCACATTCCAGGATGTCTGGCTCCAGGTGAGTGATCATACCATCGTGATTATGTGGGTTGTGAAGATATTTTTTGTACAGTTCCTCTGTGTATTTTTGCCAACTCTTCTTAATGTCTTCTGCTTCTGTTAGGTCCCTACCATTTCTGTCCTTTATTGAGCCCATCTTTGTATGAAATGTTCCCTTGGTATCTCTAATTTTCTTGAAGAAATCTCTAGTCTTTCCCATTCTGCTGTTTTCCTCTATTTCTTTGCACTGATTACTGAGGAAGGCTTCCTTATCTCTCCTTGCTTTTCTTTGGAACTCTGCATTCAGATGGATATATCTTTCCTTTTCTCCTTTGCTTTTGGCTTCCTTTCTTTTCACAGCTATTTGTACAGCCTCCTCAGACACCCGTTTTGCTTTTTTGCATTTCTTTTCCATGGGGATAGTCTTGATCCCTGTCTCCTGTACAATGTCACGAACCTCTGTCCATAGTTCATCAGACACTCTGTTTATCAGATCTAGTCCCTTAAATCTATTTCTCACTTCCACTGTGTAATCGTAAATGATTTGATTTCAGTCATACCTGAATGGTCTAGTGGTTTTCCCTACTTTCTTCAATTTCAGTCTGAAATTGGCAATAAGGAGCTCATGATCTGAGCCACAGTCAGCTCCTGGTCTTGTTTTTGCTGACTGTATAGAGCTTATCCATCTTTGGCTGCAAAGAATATAATCATTCTGATTTCAGTATTGACCATCTGGTGATGTCCATTTATGGAATATCCCCTTGTGCTTCTTAGAGTTTAAGAGATGTAAATTAAGGAGAATTCATATATCTTTGAGACCAAATCATCTTCTTGGAATTAATGACAGCTACGTGTTAATCTGACTTAGCTATTGCAAATCCATCAATAAGATGGCAAGACTATTCCTTAGCCATATTACAGAGTCATAAAACTTCAGCATCACATTTAATTCTAGAGATAAAAGTCTCTATGGAATTATAATCTTTTGATTAAAAATACAGCAATTTCTAGAAGCATGCTCTGCACGGCTCCTTTTCCTCGACTTAAAGTTTGGCATCATTAAAATGCTCTGCGTGATGTGATTATGGCTGGTGATGCAGTTGTTATGAGATGTGCCAGGCAGCCCCCACTGAGAGCTGCACCGTCCTATTTCAGGAGGTTGCTTCTCTTTCAGCACCCTCTGTCTAAACTCAGCTACCTAGATATTAATCCTCAGCTATTAGAAAAGAATAATTAATGCTTTCCAAGTTTGTCATATGACCTGAAATCATACAACCTGCCTGGCTGAAAGGCTGTACTTAACCAATGTATTTTCATAGGAAAGCTTTGCAGAGTCACAGCTGAGGAGTCTGACTAAGACACCAATGTGGAATGACTACAAAGTAATATGCCTGCCTTATGGTAATGCCTTGTGTTATGGTCACGGTACAAACTCAGAGATGGAATGAGCTGATAAACTACAGAAATGAAAATCCTACCTTCTAAGGACTATTTGTATAGCTTGACATGTGAAGATTTCTGGCCCATAGTTCACCGAGATACTCATTAGATCTCTCCTAGGAGTTGTACACCAGTGAAAATAACTTTTTTTAAAAAAAGTTCTGTCTTTTCAAAAATCTAGTCGAGGAGATGCAAAGTAACAAGTAATTTTTTAAAAGCGTGCTAAGTACCATCATTGAATTATAGGTGCAATTTGTTACCAGTCTAAAGAAAAAAAAAAGAAAATTATTTGCCCCATCTTTAAAATACAACAAAATACAGGTCAATTTAAAAACTATATTAGATACTTTTAATTTAAAGTATTATATTACCACATAATACTTCTGAATTTTGTTAGTATAATAAGAATACTAGACATATTTACTCTGTGGATTTAT